>NC_136494.1:30482886-30757886 GCF_053919585.1 Euprymna scolopes | reverse complement strand
AATGTTTTGTGGCAGGAGATGCGCAATCTCCAACCACGCCTCTCCTGATTCGTGTAGGATATGTATAGATGATCTTATATGTATACACGATAATGATGAATTTGAAAAAAATAAACATCGTATATATCCAAAGGATTAGAATTGAATTGTAAACATAGAGGACTTCAGGCTAGATATAAAATTGAGGATGGGATTTTTCTTCATAAAATATTCAATAAAAGAAACTCTTTTCCATTCCAAATAATCTGTATGCCGTATAAAGATAGTACCTGCCCTGAGTTTATGTTTTATGGAACCATTATGTCAGAGTTTTTGAGAATAGCTCGCGTTATTTTAAAATTAGTAGATTTTATACCACCAGTTTCTAGCTGAGCAATAAGAATGACAAGACAAGGTGGGAATAAAACTAAAATATATCGGTTCTACGCATGCGTCAGATGACGTCATGAACTGATTTAGTTTAAATATTTGAAGAACTGACACAATTTCATGTACGTCGTGTTAGCTCAGTTGGTTAGAGCGTTGGTTCATTATCTAAATGTTTTAGGTTCGAATCGTGGTGTGAGATTTTTTATTTTTTTATTTTTTAAATTTTAATATTGAAGCAGTGTTATTTAAGACATTTTTCACGTAGCGTTTGTTTTTCTGTTTTTTTTTTACTTCGCTTATTCTTAGGTTTTCATTAACACTCCCACCTCCTACCGACCACACACACCCAAAAACACCCGGGTACCCACCGATTTTTTAAATTTTAATATCGAAACAGGCTTATTTAAGCCATTTTTCACGTTTTTTTTTGGGGGGGGGTTAGTTTTAACGTTCGTTTTTCTGTTTTGTTTTTTGTTTTTTCGATTTTTACATTTAACATCGTTCGTTTGCTTTACGTTAGTTTTTTTTTTCGGTGTTTTGTGTATATGTCGATTCGTAAAAACGCGTACTTTTGTATTTGAAACAAATCAAATAATAACTTATTTCTTTTACAGACATGCACGGTTGCTGATCTTTCATGTTTTTCTTCTTATTTTTCCTTCGTCAGCCGTGATTCCTTCAGACAGAGGGATGCAAAATTTCATTGATGGGGCAGTGGCTGAAGCTTGGATGAGAGTTCCGAACCTATCAGGTTGGCAACTATCTTTTGAAACCTGTCCAGGAGGTAGAGATTAGTATCAAGTGCACCAGCCCAAACGTGACAACAATACTCCTTACATGGGCGAATGGTGGCCTTGTAGAGGTGCAGGATACTGTCAGGCGTAAGTAGCTTTCTAGTACGGTAGAGATAGCCCACATCCATCGCAACGGCCCTGGCAATGCTCTCAATATATCCGTTCCAACTCATGTTCCCTGTGAACGTTAAGTCGAGGAGTTTGAAAGTAGTTTCAGGTAATGTTTCTTTAGCCATAGCTATTGGTGGTTGAGAACGTTTCTTGAAATTATTTAAGGAGAAAAGCTTGGTCTTAGCAGCATTGAATGTGACCATCCATTTTTGTCCCCATTCCCCATTCCCCTACAGATTGGAGGTTTCCCTCTTGTGTTTCTGCCATTTCCTTGAATATGTGTTCATTTGTCCCCCCCCACCCACCCACTCTATCTGCTATAGAGCGTGGTGTTATCAGCAAATATACCCATCTCACATACAATTTAATCTGGGAGGTAAAATATGAGTATTAGGAATAATAAAGGTTCAAAGATAGATTCCTGACGCATACCTGCATTTATATCATATTTTTTAATGCACGACAGTCGAGGACAACTTGGCTTCTTCTCTTAATTAAGAAGGATTTAATTATGTTTAGTATTCGTCTAGTGATACCGTATAATCTTATTTCCCTGAGGAGACCAGCGTGCTACACGCTGTCAAAAGCCTTAGATATATATAGGTTTACCGCTCTTCCGTCCCTTGCTTGTCCAGTGCATGATATATACGTTCAGATATTACAGTTAGGATAACTTCTGTAGAACGGGCTTGCTTAAATCGATATTCTTGGTCAGATAGAAGTTTGGCAGCTGTAAGGTGATGGACTAGAGCTTGGTTAATTATGGACCCAAATATGTTGCTGAAAAGCGGAAGGAGGTTAATGGGGCGAGCATTTAATGGGTCAGTTCTTTCGCCAGAATTCTTGAAAATTGGTACCATATAAGCAGTTTCCAGCAGTCAGGAAAGCAAGATCCGTTAAGGCATGTGTTGTAAAGCTCGGAGAGGACTGAAGAGGAGCTTTTGTTTAATAGCACAGCCGGGATCAAATCGAGTCCATATGCTTTTGGGGTATCTTGGATTTTTATGATATCATGCACCTGAGAAGGGGTGATTTTCAGATCATCCAGTGTGGTCTCAGTCCACAAAGAAAAGTCAGGGAGGGTGTGGTTTGCTGGGTCCAATGTTGAATTTTAGGCAAACCGACTGGACAGCATGTCGGCCTTCTCGGATGCCGTGCAAACAACCTCAGGATTGTTGGATAGTGTTTGAATCGTTGATTGCTCATCATTTACTACGTTGTTGTAGATTTTCCAGAAATCACGTGTTCCTAATTTCTGTACTTCGAAGCGTTTTCTGACGGTTTCAGTATAATCTTTCTTAGATGTAGCTATTTTTTTCTTGCAATTACTTCTTGCTTCTATATACTTTTGTCTGTTTGTATTGGACTTATGTCGGTTTTAACTTTCGGTATGAATGCTGACTTTGAGCAATGCCAGCTGCACATGTAGACGTGGACTATTGGAGAGAGTGGGCTTTGCTATAGAATTTCCGAGTGGGAATATGTGCTTTACTTGCTGTTTGACACCATATTTTGTCTAGAGAGCTAGTCTTAACCCTTAACTCATTAACACTAGCTACACAAAGCACGTTTTTATTTTGCCGCTAGTTTATCAGCATTTGCTTTATGTTACTCACTCCGAATTTCCTACTAGTAAACATAATCTTTACTTACTAGCGTAGGGTCTCAATATGGGTTCTTTCAAAAGTAAAAGTCCTGTTTATTAAACTCAAAATATAGAAAAGCTAGGAAGATGGTACTATTCAAAAGGCGAGACCTTTAGAATTTATTGTTTTACATAGTCACCCAATCCACAATGAGGTTTTGCATGCGATTAACGATGGCTATGCATGGGCACCCGGAGTGCACTTTGTCATTCGAAAGTCGTCTCAAAATTATATATTTAACTCCGAAAATGTAAAAGCTATAAAGACGTTAGTAGTACCATTAAAACGAGCTACTTCGTGTGCTCCAGAGTTTATTTTTCTATATAGTCAGTACAATATTCAATGCACTTTTCCCAGGATGTGAATAACACACCTCTGCTTCTGGTGCACGCCAGTGACAGGGATAGCGTTCCTAGAGTCTCACACCCTCAATATCTTCAGCAGGAAGATGAATATTTCTGATTATGAATGCATAATTTCAGTCATTATAAAAGTCAATTTCCAATCGTCTCTCATCCATTCGAACAGAAAAAAAAATAAGGGATATTCATTTTGGATCACCCCTTGTATCATATACAACAGAAAAGAAAACCGTTGAAACAAAAATAGAAAAAAAAAAGGTAACACAGCCACTTTATAAGATAGTCCGCAGATTTTGGAATAAGAGAATAAAATCAAGTGGCCATTCTGCATGTGGATGCGTCTGCGTGTTTCTCGTGAATATGTGACTTTTACATTATTATTTTTATACTATGAATGAATTAGGTATTGAAATCAAAATTGCAGTAGATTAAGCCTTAAAATCTATATATGAAAAAAGTCTTATTATTAAAACACGCATAGTGATGGAGGGGATAGGTAAATGATTTACTAAAATATAATCAAGCTAGCGAAAGCCTTATTACTCGTAAATTCATCGTAAATTCGTGCATATCAAATAAGTACGTAGCGAGTTTAAACGTTCCAGAATTCGATAGGTAAATAGAATCACCTTCTCTCAATATGTTTAGCTTTTCAAATTCAGCATTTGTATTTCTTAGCTTCGAATTATGTATTAAGAGATAAAATACTAAAAAAAAATGTTAAAGTCAGAGAAAAGCTATATATATATATATATATATATATATATACATACATATATGCGTGCGTGTGTGTGTGTGTGTGTGTTATATAGTTTGTGTTTGAGCATAAAACTATAATTAGCTTTTGATATTAGTTTATTAAACTTATAAAACTACATCGTTTTATATAGAAAATACCACTCCTAACTATGCAAATAAATCGCATTATACGTGGAATATCAAACTAATCAATCAATCAATTTATCTCTATATAGGTGTTTGTGTATATACATATATATGTATATGTATACATACATACCTATGGAAGTAAGATAGAAAGCTATCCTCGTTTAATGGCAAAATATAGTGATGGCTAATCTAAAGTAGCCGAGCAGACCGATTCCAAAATCTAAGCTGTCGAGCGAGATGTACATTGCGGTCTTATATATATATATATATATATATATATATATATATATATATATATATATATATATATACTTATATATATATATATATATATATATATATATATATATATATATATATATATATATATGATTAGTTATTTTGGAAAAAGAAATCCAGCAATTAGGACCGTTAAAGATATCCATATCAATACTCAAGAGATGAGTATTGACTGAAGAGAGTTGATATGGATAACTTAAACGGTCCTAATTATCGGGATTGAAACCGACGGTACCAATGACTTGTCTCATCTAACAATTTTCTGTACACAAAATAATATATATATATATATTATTTTGCATGTGTCTGTGTGTGTGTGTTGTTGTTGTTGGCAATTTTCGGACTAGATAGACGATCAAGAATCACATATGAAGGTTGTCATGAGTGATGGCAGCTGTTGCTGTGACTAAGAAGGCCGATGCAAGGGCGCCAGATTCTGTTGCACTTCGTGCAGGGATACCATCCGTCAGTCTCGGCAGATGCTGCTGCTGGTGATATTGTCCTTTTACACCTGCCTCTCCTCTCCTACTGTTCGTTTCTTCTCTCTTCGCTCAGCCAGGCACACTTCTTCACTTTTACCTTCCAGCAGTCAGGATTTGCAGCGTAGGATTCGCGGTCAACAGGGTTGATGTTGCACTCATCCTTAAATCTTAAATCCACTGGTTGGTCTGCAGGCAGCTTAGAGCTCGACATATAGGATGATTTGGGGATTCGACCATCCTACATGCGAACGACGTGCCCTAGCTAGCGCAGACGTCTCTGGGAGAGGAGAGCAAACATGCTTGGATTCATATATATATATATATATATATATATATATATATATATATATATATATATATAAGCTGGGAAAAGGTGTATGCCTAGCCACACTGATGAGTTGTGATACAACGAAACAGTACTGTATGTGGATGACTAATAAGCACCCGTCTTTGGGTTGAGCACTTTGTAAATATATATTCACCCGACGCGTATTTAGGCGATTAGCAAGCCCACTGTTTGTTTGCAAACAAACTGACAGTTTGAGCACTGTGAGACGGGCAAATGCTAATTTAATAGGTATTTGAGGAGAAATATTCACAGGCACTGATTCTTAGTCTGATGGTTAGAGCTGCCGACTATCAACACGATGGTTGTAGGTCCGATCCACGGCTCTAAAAGGCGTATGTCTAGCCGCACTGATGAGTTTTGATACATGCATGTGGATGACTATATATATATATATATATATATATATATATATATATATATATATATAATAAATTCCACAGCCAAACAACGTCGCAGCTCACAAGAGCCATGACAGTCAAAGAACCGGAAGTCCAAGACTCGAGTTTCGCCCTCATTTGGGTTTCGAATCCTGAGTTCGGATGTGTCTAACTGATGAGCCCAAATTAGGGCGAAACTCGAGTCTTGGACTTCCGGTTCTTTGACTGTCATGGCTCTTGTGAGCTGCGACGTTGTTTGGCTGTGGAATTTATTATATACAATCTCTCACATTCTGAAAATCATATATATATATATATATATATATATATATATATTCAACTAATAAGTAGTAATTGAACATGTAGAAAAAGAATAATTTTAAGTTTAAAAATGTTTAATAACATTTTCCACAAGGACCCGTAGCTTAGGTAATAAATACCTTTGTAAAATTCAATTGTAAAATACTACTTTTTTTTATTCATCTTCATCGCATTTATCAGTGCATTTCTGCCTGAGGAAACAAGTGAATGTTACCTCAAGGATTAAATAAAGGCTTTCGTTCAAAATTCCATGCAGATTCCAGAGTTCGACAACATACGGCTGAAGAAGGTAGGAGGTTGGGAACACGTTGTGAAAATAACACTTCTGATGAGAACAGTAGTTCGTATGATCTAAATATTACGATATTTATATCTGTTAAACATCATTAAATGTCTAATTTATACCGTTATCCAAAGACTACACCCCGCAACATGAAATGCCTACACCAGCTAAAAAATAAAGAATGAAAAAGAAATTGCTGATCGTGATGTTAGAAAAATGGCAAGCGTTGTCATGTGGTTTTATAGCTCATTCAACGAATGACAACTCATCGCAAAGAAGCTGGCAGGATATGAGACTTTTCTCCACTAAATAATGCACAAAGGCGTGTTCGTTTTGCACATCTTTAATTTACTAGGAGAAGAGCGTGTACTATTTCCTGGCGGTTTCAGATTTTAGGACAGCGTATAAATCTACAGAAATGTTTTCTTTTCTTCTGCTGCTGTTATAGGAAGTCACGTTGTCTGGAAAAAAGATTGTATTCGAGTTAATCACGAGGAAGTAATGGAATCAGACAAGCAGACAAGAAATAACCTGCAGTGTCAGTAGGGCAGCGTTAAACGCACAATATTTGAAAAGAACGGCGTATAATCTAATCTATAAAAAGCTATATGATTGTCTTTCTTCATATTTTCAAATTCTATCTTCTCCGGTCCTGGATATGATCTAAAACTATATCCGATTGTGAGGCCCCAGCTTGCGGGCTTTGGGGAGTGTGGAGCCACCCTTTAATTGCCATTGCTCCCAGGTCCACTCTGACCTGGAGTGGTAGTACCTGTAAGGGTCCCAACTATGGGTAAAATAGAAACCAACTTGAAAACAACAAATATATTCATGTAAAAGTTTTTCTTCAAAATGTTATGATTCGGCATTAAATAACCTGGAAAGTGGTGATATGCCGTAAAACAAAAACAACCAACCAAACAGCCTATCTACTTCGGAACTAAAAGTCACAGAGCGGCGTTAGAGGCCTGACATATTTGGATTTTTTTAAGGGTCTTTAGCCGATTAAAACCGGGGTCAAAATGGGTCCAAATTGAAAAAATAGTTACATATTTTCTACATTAATCTAAGTTTATTTTAAGTTTTAATGTGTAGTCAGTTCATATGCGTGTCACGTTGGTACAGTGGTAACGCCACAAGCTTTGAATGCTCCGATCCATCTCGATGTATCGATTCTAGATGATGGCACCAAAATACATTTTTTTAACATTTGAAATCACGACTCTATAATATATACGAAATTTGAACAAATTACAACATAATATTTAAGAGCATATATATATATATATATATATATATATATATATATATATATATATATATATATATATATATATATATATATACTAGCAAAAGTACCCGTCGTTGACTGGGTTTAAAAACAGCCTACAGAAAATGGACTCTGTTTTATGAAAGCATGATAGGTTATGAAAAGTAAGGGTTGTAAAGAGATAGCTTCGAATTTGGGGGTATCAAAACCAAAGCAAAATATGATGAAAGTAAAAAGAAAATAGATAAACCCCATAATTTATTATACCATACCTGTTCACACTGAAACACTTATCACAATATTCTGTGGATCTATATAAAAAACCCTCTTAAACTTTGTGACATATTTTCATCCTATGGAGGTCAGGCGCGAACAAACACCCCATAATTTTATTAATTAAAGACTTTTCATATCTATCTGCGTAAGAAGTATACTTACGCAGATAGATATGAAAAGTCTTTATTACAGTTGTGCCTATTTCCATTCTATGGAGGCCAGGCGAACGCAGATCCCACAATTTTATTATACCATCCCTATTTAAGTTAAAACATACTGATCAAAGTATTATGTACATCTATTTCAAAAACACTTGTAAACGTTTCTTTTTTTAATTTGTACATTGTTTATTTCAATATTTGTGGACCAGGCGCGAACTCAGACCCCGCAAATTTAATGAACCACCGTTCTGCCAGATCAAACATACCCATTTCTGTGTCTCGATACATCTTCTATCATTATATGTAATCGTTTTTTTTTATAATAGTAAACCATATAGGAGCCTATTCGTGACCAGACACACACATACACACGCAGACATTCTGCTTTATATATATATATATATATATATATATATATATATATATATATATATATATATATATGTGTGTGTGTGTGTGTGTGCGTGTGAGTGTATTATTATTATTATTATTATTATTATTATTATTATTATATGTACCAGCAAAAAATTGTGCGTATTTATTCTCAGTATTTACTTCGACGGTGCTCAATAGCATGCAGAGGTAGGTAGTAAGTATAGATAATATATATGCCAAATACTCTACGTATAGTTTTAAGTGTTTAATCTTCTGGAGGATTCGTCAGGCTTTTGCATGGAATCAGGCGTTACTTCGTATTTTATATATAACAACGAGTGTAAACTGCGAAACTTCCCGTGTAGCTTAATTAACATATATATCTTTTAAAAACTTTATATATATATATATATATATATATATATATATATATATATATATATATATATATATATATATATATATATATATATTCGGGCAATTTAGCTCTTATGCACAGATCATCATATAATGATTAGATCACTTTGACAGACGTTAAAAAGCATTTAAAAATAAATGTCTAAATTTCAACAATATTTCTCGCGGTTAAAGGCAACCGAATGGATTAGGTCCTTGCTAGATAAGGTTGCCGGGTTCGAATCTATCGACTAAAGTTAATATTGACACCTTGCACTGATGATTCCAAAAATGGTTAAACACTAGTGTCTATGGGTGTACAATAATTATTATGATAAATAATAATAATAATAATAATAATAAAAATAATAATATATATGCATGTATGGGTATATATATAATGTGTATAATATGTATATATATATATATATATATATATATATATATAATTTTATCCATGTGCCCATTAAATATAAAGAAGTAATTAAATATATTGTGTATATATTTTCTAATATGTAACCACATATTAGTAGATACATGAGTATACTTAATAGAATAAAATATATATTCCTGGCTAGTAACCATAACATACATGCCAATGTTTCATGCAACGAAGTCACTGCGCTAAATGCATTTAGCCTGATGATTTTCTTCCGAAATTTAACGAACACATTTGTGTAGTCGAGACATTAATAAATTTCATATTTTCTATCCATCTACTTTCCTCTCTTTATATATATATATATATATATATATATATATATATATATATATATATATAAACACGAGCAGCCGTTCACTGGTGTGTAAAAGACCCATGTGTTACACTAAATGTCTTAGAAACGGCCCCATAATGATGTGAATATAAAGAGGAAAACATACCTGAGATGTCGGGTGTGAGTGTGTGGCTCCTTCATTCTCTCAGTATCACTCTGGTGACATTCTGGCTGGAACCTTCTTCGTCATCAGACCCGCTTCGTTCTTTAATGCAGACATTCAAAGCAGGCACAAAAACGACACGCGACACAATGGTAATATTTTTATTTTTTTATTTTTTTTACATGGTGGCCCGGAAGCCACTCAGGGATAAGGGTTATTGTAAGTACAGTACGTTAGTGTGGAGATTTGATGAAGTGTTTACTTCAGGGGGCGGTTCATTAGGAATTTGTTAACGTTGGACTTGAAGACATCCAAGTTGTAGTCAGTTGGGAAGCAGGCAGAGGGAACAGAATTCCACAGGCGTGCAGTTCTAATATATAGTAATAATATAATATAGGAGAAGCATACTAAACAATTCATTTTTTATTACAATATTTTTACAAAACAATTTACAAATGATAACTTCCACAATTAAAACTAGCTAACCTTAACTAGTGCTTAGATAGAGAGAGAGAGTTGATGCCCCCCTCTCGTTTACAGAAAGAAAAAAAACACCTGATCACTCCATGCTGTCCGGACGAAAAAGAGATCGAGAAAAGAAAGTGAATTGTGGAATTGCATTCTGGTTGCTTATATATCCCTTTGCCTATGGCCAAATTACATCCTGGCCATGCAGGGGGAGGATGTTAACAACCACCACAACCTGGGCACTAAGATATAGTGCCACAAACACACACACACACACACATACACACATACGCACACACACACACAAACACACACAAACACACACATGCACGCACGCACCCCCCCATATATATATATATATTTTTTTTTAATTACATTTTTCACCCCAAACAAGGCACATTGCCACTTTGGTGTAGGGGGCTACTATCGGGGCAACAACTACTGGGGTACTATCTAGGGATTTGGGCAGCAAGATGTCGGTTCACGTTACACTTAAACTTCTGCACGTCAGTACTGTTGGGGAAGCAGGGACCTGGAATGGAATTCCAGAGTCTAGCGGTTCTGGGGAAGAAACTATTGGAGTAAAAAGATCTTTTACATCTAGGGATCTCTACAGTGTGGGGGTTGGATTTATCAGCCTGACGGGTTTGTCGAGGGTGCTCACGCAGTGGAGGCACAAGTGATTGCAGTTCGTCAGAGCGTTCACTACTAAAATACTTGTGGAAAAGGCAGAGGGATGCAACATTTCGTCGATGGGAGAGAGGTTGAAGCTTAGATGCCAGTTCAGGGCCTATTAGGTTTGCGACTCTCTTTTGAACCTTGTCAAGGAGCGAGAGACTAGTAGCAGATGCCCCAGCCCAGATGTGGCAGCAATACTCCATACATGGGCGAATGGTGGCCTTATAGAGGTACAGGATACTTTCGGGTGTTAGTAGTTTTCTAGCACGGTAGAGAGAGCCCACCTTTCTTGCAGCGGCCCTGGCAATGCCTTCAATGTAATTGTTCCAACTCATGTTTCCTGTGAACGTTAGGCCAAGGAGTTTGAAAGATGGACTCTCAGATAAAGAGTCGTTGGACATTGCTATGGGTGGTAGAGAGAGTTTCTTGTAATTATTGAATGAAACCAGTTTTGTCTTGGCAGCATTGAACGCGACCAACCACTTTTGTCCCCATTCCACTAAAGATTGGAGGTCTTCCTCTAGTGTGTCTGCCATGTCTTTAGAAATGTGTTCATTCGTCTTCCTGTCATGCCTGCCATAGAGTGTAGTGGCATCAGCATATATACCCATCTCAGAGGCAATTTTGTCGGGGAGGTCATTTATGAATATCAGGAACAATAGAGGTCCAAGGATAGAACCCTGGGGCACCCCCGCGTTTATATCATATTGTTTAGATATACGACCGTCGAGGACAACCTGGATTTTTCTCTTGTCCAAGAAGGATTTAATTATGTTAAGTATTCTACCAGTGATACCGTATGATCTGATTTTCCTGAGGAGACCCTTATGCCATACCCTGTCAAAAGCCTTAGATATATCTAGAGCTACCGCTCTGCCCTCCCCCGCTTTGTCCAGTGAATGGTATATAAGTTCAGAGATCACAGTTAGGATGTCTGCTGTGGAACGGGCTTGTCTAAATCCATATTGTTTGTCAGTCAGTAGTTTAGCATCTGTAAGGTGATGGACTAGAGCATGGTTAATTATGGTCTCAAATATTTTGGCAAAAAGTGGGAGGAGGCTAATGGGGGGATAATTTGATGAGTCTGTCCTTTCGCCAGAATTATTGAATACTGGTACAACAGAAGCAGTTTTCCAACAGCCCGGAAAGCATGCTTCATTAAAGCAGTTGTTGTAGAGTTTGGAGAGAACTGGAGCTACTTCGGCTGAGCACTTTTTTAATAGCACAGCCGGGATAAGATCGGGTCCACATGCTTATATATATATATATATATATATATATATATATATATATATATATATATATATAAGAGAAAGAAATTTTAAATTGTATGTTGAACTTTATAATGAAAATTTATAGTTCATTGAATACTCCAAACAACAATTTAAAATATCCTTATTCCGCGGAGTGGCAAAAATGCTATTATTGCTATGCTTCTAATCAGAGGACCGAAAGAAATCAGCAAATTATATTTGTAGCAATGCTAGAATTTTCTAGTTATGGCACTAAGTGAAACCTCAATTTATTGTAGTCATAAATTGCCAAGAAAAACAAGTGAAAAATGTTGGATATGTAAAAAACAATATAAAAACAAACCGCGCATAATATTTCAGCTTAAATAAAATTATCTCAAGGTAATTCGGAAAGCCAAAAAAAAAAGTTATTTAGAGAAAAGGGACTCCAAAATTGAATCCACTCTGATGATGCATATAGTCCGGTTGGAAAGTTTTCAAAGCAGCTGAAATAGTGGAAAGTGTTTTTTTTTCGGACAGTGCAGTCAACTTCCGAAAAAAAAACAAGTCTTTGAAACTCCGCAAAATAAGGACTTTATGTTTTTTTTAGAGTATTCAGTCGAACAATAAATTATGACTGTAAAGTTCAACTTACACTTTTAATTTGCTTTCTCTTATGATAAGTCTACTCAGTATTGTGCATTGAACTTTTTTTATTCGGTTGGGATTAAATTATCTATATATAAATAATGGCATGTATATTAGATTGAAGTTTAACATTGTATATATATATATACATATATATATATATATATATATATATATATATATATATATATAGTGTGTGTGTGTGTGTGCGTGTGTGTGTGTGCATTTAGGAAGAATTATTTTATTAAGGCAGATACTGCTGAAGAGCATGAGTGTTTCTGCTTAATCGTCTTTTTTTGTAATTTCTGCGTTTTTGGTATGGTCGTTCTAATATCACAGTCGAATTAGTGTAAGAAAGTCCCATACACATTTTCGTACATCTTATTTTTTTAAAGTACTTTGAACCGATTTTCTTCAGTCGTCTTCAAGCAGTTTTTGATTATTGTTTTGTTTAATCCTTTTATATGCTTCAGTTAAAATTACACTTAAATTTCTAAAAATAGTTAAGCGTATCATGTGTACAAAGTGTGTGGGACTGGATACGAAACCCTCCAATATATATATATATATATATATATATATATATATATATATGTATGTATGTATATATATATAAATATATATATGTGTGTGTATGTGTGTGTACGTGTGTGTATGTGTGCATGTGTGTGTAGTGTGTGCACACACATAGTTACATATGTATATCTATGTATAAGTTGTAATGTCAATTGATAAATTAATTTTAAAAAAATCTGTAACTACTATAACATTTTAAACTGCTGTACATTTTTTAAGCCACGTTCTTAACACTTTAATAACGCATACTTTTTCACACACGAGACGCGTAACTATTTCAAGTAATTTAAATGTAATTTGAACCGAAGCATATAAAACGATCCAGATTTTAAACTAAGAAGTAATCAAAAACTGCATGAAGACGACTGTAAAATATCAGTTTAAAGTACTCGAAGAAAAACGAACAAATGGACGAACACAACTATGGAACTTTCTGACACAAATTCGAGCGAGGTATTAGAATAACCATATCAAAAATGGGGCAATCACAAAAAGTGATTAAGCAAAAACACTCTGTGCTTCCGAACAATGTTTGTCTGTCTGTCTGTCTGTCTGTCTGTCTCTCTCTCTCTCTCTCTCTCTCTCTCTCTCTATATATATATATATATATATATATATATATATATATATATATATATAGATATATATATAATTAATTGGAATACTCAAATGACCTAGAATTACAGAATGTATAATACTGTACAGTCCAAATAAATATGAATATCATTATTTATATGACGATCGCAGACCGATAAATAAAGACTCAATATGCGGGATAGAGAGAAAAAAAAAGAAATGGAACTTCTGAGTCAGATGATAATTACATTAAAATTTATTGTTTGCTAAAACACACACACACACACACACACACACACACACACACACACATATATATATATATATATATATATACTGTACTATTGACCAGGTGAAAATGTTTGCTTTTTAAAAAATTATATCAGAGTTAAGTTTTCGAATGAAGCAAATTTCATTTTTTCCATCATATTTTCCCTTTTGGCAATGTTTTCAACCATTTCCTTGATTAAAAGTTCGATAATATGCGTAAACCCTTACTTTCTGAAGTAGTCTTATGATTTTGACCAGGACTGTATATATATATATATATATATATATATATATATATATATATATATATATATATATATATATATATATATTCCTATAATTTTGCTTTTTTGTGTATTGATATCCATATTTAAAACTCTTCTTTCTATTTTTAAATAAAATGCAATTTTGTTATATATGGGTTGTGGAATTGCATTAACTAGAAAAAATCTAGCTAATTTACATATTATTTACAATGTTCATTTTAATTAATTCCCTATTAGTTTTTTTTTTCGCTTTTCTTATGGGATGATCATCTTTAGTAAACTATTACGTGAAATTATGTTCATGCAGCTATTCTACATGATTTATACTTGCATATTATTTGCGTGAGAAGGTTTAATTGAACACAATCTTTTTATATGTATTTATGTATGCATATTTTATATGTATTTATGTATGCATGTATCTATATTTGTTTCAAGAATTTTGCCTACGGAACTTCTCGTAAATTCCCACCACCAGGTTTCTTCCAGTAACCGTAGGGGTCTACATCCCGAACTTCATAGATTGACACCCAATTACAGATGAAAGAGAGAGAGAGAGAGAGAGATTGAGAGAGAGAGAGATAAATGAAGAAAATCAACGTGACTTACTTATAAGAAGTACCGAGAAAATATATGCGCATTTGCAAAAGATATAACAAAAGCCACTTGTAGTGGCTATGACGTCAGCTCACGAATGCCGGATCTCTAGTTCCAACTTTCGAATTTTACCTCATCCTAACCAGAGGTGCAATCTTTCGTGGGTGCAATACATAACCTTCTGTTTTTCTTGGTAGTCGCATACATTAAAATGATCTATTAGTTCCATAGTTTACCAAAGTATTGCCCTATCTCACATATATTAGTGTTGGGACGATTAATCGGAATCTTAATCGGGAATCGGAAAAATCGGAAGATATGAGGGTATCGGAATCGGAAAAATGATGCCTATTTTTCGATGCCAAAGCGATTATTTTAATTGTCCTTTTTATTTGATTTTGTTTAAAGTAACATCTCCCATTACTGGTAATAATGAGAAAATAATAAATATTTATGGATTTTATAATATCAGTGAAGCTAAAATCTCTCCAAAAGTGCATATTTTACGTTTACGAAAATATCTGCATATTTAACCTGTGTTTTACAAAAATCGGAGAAAATAACAATACATATATAGTTAAATAATTAGAGATTTACAAAGAATCGGAATCAGTAATTATATCAGAATTGTGAATTTAGCATGGACTCGGTAATTGTATCGGAATCGGGAAAAATATTGGAATGGTCACATCACTAATATATATATATATATATATATATATGTGTGTGTGTGTGTGTGTGTGTGTGTGTGTGTGTGTGTGTGTGTGTGTGTGTGTGTGTGTGAAATGTAATGTTGCCAAATTTATAAAAAAACCCTTCATTTCAGTAAAACAACTGGTCATGATGGCATTCCAATCATATTGCTAAAAAAAGCGTCAACCGGAACTAGTACCCAGGTTTACAAATCTGCTTAAACATTGCCTTAAAAAGAAACGTTTCTAAACAACTTTTAAAACTTCATTAGTCTGCTTTTTATTTAAGAATTAAGGAGATCGGTCATCTGCCGTCCACTACAGACCACTCAGTCTCCTGTGCGTCATGACTAAGTTGCTAGAATCTATGATAAATAGGGCAGTGACCAACCACCTCAGCATAAATAATTCACTTACTGATATGCAATATCATTTCCATCTTGTTAAATCTACAGCTGATGTGCTAACTGTAATACAGTCTAGTAGAAGAATATATTACATATTCTAACTGTTTCTTTAAATGCAGTTGTTTGTATCTCTCTTGCACTTTGATCACTGAGTTTTTGTGGTTATAGTTTTTGATGTTTCATGAACAAGATTTTTCCTAGTATTACTTGAATGATTGAGATCTTTGTATGATTCCAGTCTCTTTTCATATCGTAATAAGACCGACGTATTTGTGTGTCACTTTTCTCTCGGCTCTGTTTAATCTTTGCATAATTTTAGACATTCTTCTACTATGATTGCTCTTTTTCGTTAAGTTAGTAAAACCCAACGGTCTCTCCTTGGATTAACACTTGATCTCTATACGATACATAGATATTAAAATATTCCAGTACAGTTCCCTTTTTATATTTCAAATGTTGACTTAGTAAAATGTTATGGATATTAATTTTCTTCTCACTTATTGACAAGTTAACTACGTCATAGTATATTTTTCTTTTTGGTATCTTGACCTTACTGTATACCAGGGCAGCAAGTTAGCTTGTCTGGTAAAGTATCTCGCTTAGTGCTTTACTATAAGCTATATTACTTGCATAAATATGTAACTGAGCCAGAGAGAAAGCATTTGATTTGGTCTTTAAATATAAAGTTATCTATAAAAATTTAGTCAAGATTTACTTGTATGGCGAGGCATCCTAATGACATGTTCTCCTGACACACTCTTGTACAGGAAAAAAAAAACTTAAACACTAGAGTTCAGTGTCTATTAAGCATTCACGTTCTCTCCTGTGGTCAAAATGGGGGTGTTTATGTTTATTTTAAAATTCATTTTAAAATACTATGCGATTTTGAATATTTATTCAAGGTTTATTTGCAGGTTAAACTATCACCATGCCAGGTTGTAATGACAAACCTTGTATAGAGAGAGACCATAGATACTCGAGGAGAGTGTCTAGCAGGCATTCACATTCTCTGCTTGTAGGTTTTCTCTCTTGTTTGTTTTTTCCTAACACCTTTTCCATGGGGATGGAGCATCATACCTGATGCTCCATTCACCCACAATTGCATTCACTCCAGTCGAGATATATTTGTAAAGATTTTACCGTTCCTTTAAGTAAAATTGTTTGCATTTCTTTTACAGCATGTATATATGTGTGCTTTCAATTGGAGGTTAGTCAATACAAGTGTGATATTTTCGTACTTTTCAACTATATTTATATAAGGCCGATTTCCTCTCTACTCAGCTACCGGAAATTTGTTACGACGTCATAAAAATTAGCTGCTGTAAATCACTTGAGAAACGAGAAAGGCGGAAGAAATGTTGCTGAAGAATTACTCTGCTTGTTAAAAATAACTTTACGCCCAAATACAGATCATTACACTTATAAGCGACGAAAGTAGACAAAACTTCCGTCGTTTATTTCGCCATTAGTATTTAAGTTAATATTTTCTCACAGGCGGAAACAAAATGTGCTCTAAATTCGATGCACGTTATTTATTCATGCACGCGTTGGTGAAAATAAAATATCACGTTCGAAATAATATTCTCTTGCTATTTAATACTAATATAAATATATAAAATGGTTAAGTGCTATATCTTTTCTATACCTATAAGGTTAAGCTTTTTGCTTGCTCTGGCATTAATATCGAAAGCCTATACTTCCTATTATAAAATTAATAAAACAAACGTGTTAATAGCTTTGGTAAATTTGGTCATAGATATGCGAGCGAATTTCATCATAATATTTTATGATCATTGTTGTTCAGCTGTCATATTTGGATCATTGTTTGAATACCATTTAATATTTTATGAACAATACTTATTTATTTTTACGTTTGCTTATAAAATGATGGATTCCATTTCATTGAGTTCTATTTATGCATAGTTTCTACATTCTGCATAATTGAAGAAAATTTGAGATGAAAATCTTCTAGGACACGCATATATATAATATATATATATATATATATGTATCTATATATATACATGCATACATTCATATATATATATATATATATATATATATATATAAGTGACCTCCTTGTTAGTGTGTATGCGAAGATTCTTTATCAAACTTCCTGCTGAACATTTGATCTAGAGAAAAAAAACTTTGATATATAATGTATTTGTACCTGTATCATTCTTTAGATTATTTTTTGCCGACAGAAGTTGCTTTTATGGGGTCAACATTGAAAATAAAGTAGTTGAATTTGAGAAATTAAATCGAATAAAACATTACTCTTGCTGTTACTTTTGCAATGCGCAAAATTAAACATTCATATCTACAATTCGTTTAGTTGTTAAACTTTCATATCTATCCATTTGAGAGGTAAATAACGACTAAGGCTGACGGTCTAAACATTCTGGTTTCGATTCTAGTGGATGGTACCGGAGACATTCTTTTTATTTACTCTTGAAATTATTACTATACATTGGATAACAAGGGCCCACAAGATTGAAAGATTCACTTGGATTTAAGTTTTTAGGGGGCATTCACATTGAATTCATTCAAAATATTGATTGTTTTACAAGTTTTGCTATTACTATTATTTAATCAATTATTTTCATGTAAAAAGGGTGTTACTTGTCGAACTGTGGAATCTTTATGTCGTACCTGAAAATCTATACACAATTCCAAACAAAGCCCTCACTTAATTCGCACATCTGACCTGCTGTAATTCAGCAAGTCCTGGCTGGATAGAAGTCTTAAGTAGTTAGAAAGTGTGGGAAATAGGTTATAGGTGGAGAAAAGGGTATCACCCATTAGGTATCAAACCAGTTTTGAATATAATATTAAATGGAATTCGAAAAATATCAAATAATATTATAATGATATTCGAACAACAATGATGATAACACATTATAATGAAATTCGAACATCAATTATAATACAGTATAATATGGTATTCGAACAATGATTAAATATGATAATGAGTATCGAACAACAATGAGTATAAAATATTATAATTACATTCGTACAGCATTGATCATAAAGTCTTTTAATGACATTCAAACAACAAGTATCACATAATATTATCATGACATTCGAAGAACACTGATCATATACTATCTTAACACTATTGTAAACAACAAACATACTAGGATATTAATAGGATTTGAACAATGATAATTATAACTCATAATGTCATTCAAAAATGATAAGATATTATAATGACAGTCAGACATCAACTATGATAAAGTATTTTAATTACATTCGAACAAACATGATCATACAATATTATGATATTCGAACAACAATGATCATATAATATAATAATATTAAAAAAAATATCACATATAACATTCGGACAATAATGATCATTATATTATAATGACATTCAGGCAAATGATCATATTATATTAAATGGCATTCGAACTGTGATCATAAAATATTATAGTGACATTCGAAGAACAAGGATCATATAATATTCTAATGACATTTGAACCACAATGATTATATAATATGATATTCGATCAACAATGATCATATAATATTATAATGACATTCGAACAACTAGGATCATATCATACAAAATAATAATAGAACAATGATCATAAAATATGATAATGACATTCGAATAATAAGGATCATAAAATATTTTAATGACATTTATACCATGATAACATAATCTTATTTATGACATCCGAATAACACCGATCATATAATATTAAATAACACTCAAACAATAATCATAAAATATTATAATTACATCCGAAAAACATGATCATGAAATATTTTAATGATATTTGAACAAAAATGATAATATAATATTAAAAAATTTGGACAACAATGATCATATAATACTATGATATTCGAAGAACAATGATCATATAATTTTATAATGACATTCGAACAACACTGATCATATACTTTTATAATGACATTCGAATAACAGCGATCATTTTATATCAACAAGGATTATAAAGTATTATAATTCAATTCTATTAGACTGATCAAATTGCAATGACAATGGCATTCGAACAACAATCATCGCAAAATATAATAATGATATTCGAACAACAATGGTAAAAAATATTATAATGGCTTTCGAACAACATGGTCATATAATATTAAAATGGCATCCAGAACAAAAAAGATCAGAAAATAATTATGCATTATAAATATTAGGACCATATAATATTATGATGACACTTGGAACACAATGATTATATAATATTTAGTATTCGCACAATGATCTTAAAATATTATAATGACATTCGAACAACCATGTTAATAATATATTATGATTACATTCGAACAAGAATGAACATAAAATATTTTAATGAAATTCGAACAAAATGATCATATAAAAATATCATATTCGAAGAACAACGATCATATAATATTATAATGACATTCGAACAACGATCATATCATGTTTATGTGTATTCGAACAATGATCATAAAATATTATAATGACATTCGAACAACAATTGCCCTATTATATTATAATGACATTTGAACAGCAATGATCATAAAATACTTTATTGAAATTCGAACAACGATGCTCATATAATATTATAATTATATTCGAACAAAAAACTGATCATATAATATGATATTAGAAGTACAATAACATTATAATTGCATTCGAGCAACAATGATCGTAAATTCTTATAATGACATTCGGACAACAATGATCATATAATATTAAATGACATTCGAACATTGTATCCCGTGCGATTATAAAGAAGTGTTCGATTGAGGAGGGTACAGATATATAGTATGTTTATTATACAACATTTTGGTTACATATATGCATGCATGTTTCAGTGGAATTAAAATTTACAAACCTACCTCCTCAGACTGAAAAAGTGAGCGTCGAAGTTGAAAGAGTTTACCTTTGCGGACTCTATCAAACACCTCCGCCAATTTTGGGTCTGAACACATTTAAATTTTAGATGTAGGTTACCTGGACATGAGCCAAACATTTGAATATATAAGCGGAAGTTTCTCAAGAGCTCTTTCGGCTATCATCTCATCAGGAGAAAATCGATAGCGTACAAAATAATATTGTGTCAAAAATAAAGAGTTCTAATGCTTTTGCGTCTTTTCCGTCTTTTCACAAGGATAGTTTGCCTTACATCCAAAATAGCAATATTGTATATCAATTTAAATGCCAGTGCGATGCTGGTTATGTTGGGCAAACATCCCTGCACCTTTTGACTCGTATAAACGAGTATGTTCCATCGAAGATCAGACAAGGGAGGATGGGGTCTGGTGGTTTCTCTCCTTCTGTAACCTTGGACTCTGCTATTGGCCAGCATTTGGTTGACAACCCGTGCTGTGCCGATAGATATAAAGTAGAATGGTTCGAGGTGCTACATAGAGCGGACTCCAAAAAACATTTAAAGATTTTGGAGTCTGTCTCTATTGCGGTGCGTCAACTTTCTTTGTGCCGGCAAAAGGAAACACCCAACGCATTGTTTCTCTTTGGGGAACTTTGAATCTTTTCTCCCGTTTTTTTTTTCTCCCTCGTTGTGCAAATATTTTAATCGTTTTTTAAACGTTAATAAATTTATTTTAGTGTCCCCGTACTCTTGGCACATTTAATAAGTTCCCCATTTGAACTCTTTATTTTCGACACAATATTATTTTGTACGCAATCGATTTTCTCCTGATGAGATGATAGCCGAAAGAGCTCTTGAGAAACTTCCGCCTATTATTTTTAAAACTGTATATAAATTCTGTACCTCTAAACATTTATATATATATATATATATATATATATATATATATATATATATATATATATGTGTATATATGTATATATATATGTATATATACATATATATACATACATATATATATATATATATATATATATATATATATATATACAGCTGATCCAAAATTTAAGGCCACTTACAGATCTTTTAAAAGAAACCTTTTTTAAGGATAGGTTTTAAACTCTTCCGACTTAAAGTAACTAATACTATAATCTACAAGGTTATGGAAACAAACAGGTACATTCCCAAAATTTTATTTAAAACTTTGCATTTTTATTAAATTAGGCTTTTTACACGTGATAAAATTATAAGACCAAGGGTATAATTTGTTAGATTTATACGAGCAAACGGTTAATAAAACATGTTAAAAACACTTTGAAAAAGAGTTAAAACATATTTAATCTGAAAAGGAAACACTTGATAAGTGGATAGTCCTTAATCCGCGGAGTTTCAAAGAAATACTTTCCTTCTGATCAGACGGTAGGAATTAGCAAAATGCAGGATCGGATTTTGCATTCAAAAGTATTTGATGAAACAACACGTAAGTCAAAGATCTTACTTGATAACAAAAAAGTGAAGCAGAGGGAATATGGCGAAGAAAAAGGTGATTACACGTGAATGGATAGTCTGGTGGAACATAAATAATCCAGTGACGGTAAAATGCAAATATATAACTTCAAGAAAGTTAAATGAATTTCCATTTGCACAAGTAAAATCCAAGGAAATCCCGTAATTGGAAGATGGCCCAAAATAACTAAAGGCATTTTATTTTATACACACACACACACACACACACACACACACACACACATATATATATATATATATATATGTATATATATATATATATATATATATATATATATATAATAGGCTATAGAAATGCATTAACGGCAATTAAATTACAAGGAGGCGTCCGAGATTCATCTTAGTAGGTAATCGTTAGGCTAGGAGGATAAAACGTGGAAGCTTCGATGTAGTGTCATAAACGTAATATATATTTGAAATTTCTATAAAACTCTACTCTCGTATTGAGCATAATGTAAATACTGAAAATATATGCATAATACACTTAATTATAATATACTTATATCCATAAAATGATATACATATATGCATTTATGTATGTATATATGTATATGTACATAGAATTAATAATATTTTCAAAGAAATGATGAACATCTTGTAGCTACAGACACTAGTATTTCATGCTTACAAAATAATCATGAGGAAAGTGATAATTACCTTTAGCCAAGAGATGTGTATCTAATCAAAAACACCTTTGGCTCAGTAGGCTAGCATCTTTCATTACAACCACCGGCAATTAACACAACAAGTGACAAAATATAAATGCCATGTCAGCGAGCATTCATAACAAACGGTCGGAAGTGGGAATGTTGCATCCACGCTAAAGTTGATCGCTTAATATTTTTATCACACATACACACGCGCGCGCACACACACATATATATATACACACACATATATATATAGACATATATATATAATATGCATATATATACATGCACTTATACATACATACACATTCATACATACGTATTTTATACACGCGCCCACACACATATATATTGAGCAAAAAGATTAATAATTGTGAATTATGAATCATTTTCAAAAGGAAAGACAAACAAAATAAACTTGAGCTTATTATATATTTACAGGACTATAAAACTGTTCTGTAAAAGTATTAATACATTTATTAATACATTAAAATAAACTGTTCTTTAGAGTCTAGGGCTAATTCCAATATATAAATATATATATATATATATATATATATATATATATATATATATATATATATATATATATATATATATATATATATGGAATTAGACCTAGAGTCTAAAGAACAGAGTGGATATTCTTGGCTTGATGAGGTGATTTTTCCTGGCAGGGTGGTCACTGAAACATGTTTGCATATGTGTAGCCATTAGTTATCACATCCAACATATATATATATATATATATATATATATATATATATATATATATATATATATATATATGTATATGTATAACACATAAACTACTGCCACATTCTCTTTTTCTTTCTCATGTCACCGACCTCCACATAAACTACGACATGCGCCCTTACCCTAACCCTAATATGCCACATCCTCATTTTCCCCGCGTAATACACGATAAAAAGAACGACAGAGACGCTTCCTCTCTGACTATCATTCAAGGCAAATATATGAAAGCGGGAAACCAGAAAGCGCGTTTAATTTTTGATCTGCTTCGATTATTTAACATCTGTAGGAAACACATGACGCGCCGCATCCACCCAGCCGCCTGGCTCGAAAGATCGGTGAAGGAGTGGATCTCGGTGAGTATTGGCGATGTAGCGGATTGCGTTTACATGTCGCTTTACCGAGCGAGTAAGTACGATATTTTTAATCCGCCAATATTTGCTCTGATAAATGGATTTCCAGTTGAATGCTATAAATGCACTTACACAAACATGTTCAGACTTCAATAAAAGAGATTAGTAAAATTATCAAACATTGCGACTTTAGATCTTTCAAGTTCACTGGAGCCAGTCTATTTGTTATCGAGAGCTTCGTCCAACAAAATCAATATTTAATTCTAACTAGCCAGACAATTGTCAGTCTCTATTATTATTACATGTAAATCCAATCGATTTAATCGATCACTTACTTTATCCGGATCTATATTTACTTTAGTAAGCTGCAATTTTAGACATACATTCTAACTAATTAATTACCATGTTAGTCTACCATAGCAGATTGAATCGAAGTTGTTTTTTTAATTCAAACTGCAAATAGCATCGACATAGTTTTTTTTTTATTACTTGCGTGAATACTTCGTTTCAGAGTACAATTGAAATATTCAATTCAAAATTAAATTCATATATTTTTTACATAATATTTTATATGATTTTTCTGTTTTGTTGACAAAGTTTATGTGAAATAAATATATGTCGGATATTGATCGGGCATCGCTGAAATATGTGCTAGTCGACGATTTTTATGATTTTTCAAGCAAAATGTTTTGTCATCTAAAATATGTTTAAGATTAATAAAAATATTTAGAATAAATATTAATTACATTAATTTAGGAATGTTTACTTAAAAATGAATTAACAGTTTAGTTGATAACTTAGAAAAATGACAGGAAAACAGCAGGTGATTATCGAAGTGGCGTATACTAATAATATCATTTAGACGGAGATATGGTATATTTTTTAAATACGTGGAAATTAGTAAGAGGAAGCAGTTAGTCGGAGTCAGTAGAAACAAAGAGTGGAGCCTACTGTTTGTAAGGGTTCAAAGAACTCGGGGGAGCGAGGGGTCCAACGTTTATCAAATGTAGGAATCTAGGGCCAGCGTTGCAACTTTCTAAAAGGAGAAAACACTCTGGAATAAAAAAAAATCGCCGAAAATAAAACCCGAGGCTTTTTCGTTCTAGGTAAACATTTTCAATGTGGCTTTCCATCAAGATAAACCTATATGATATATGTATTCTGATTGGCCAAATATTAAAACTCCAAACAAATTTTGTTCGTACTCATCCGTTTTTTCGTCAGGAAGTGTATTTAAACTATATACGTTCGCAATGAACTTTAGAGAGACAATGACACATATCATACGTGCAGCATGTTCAAAAAGTCACTGATTTTTTTTTTTACTTAATTAGATTCTTTATGTTTGATGATATCTTTCTGTAATTTTAACACAATCTGAGTCTGGCATTGGGAAATCTTTTTAAAACATCATGCAAAATTCACACAATCTTTATCTATGATAATGTCTTTTAAATTTTGCACATCTTCAGCTTCGCATATTAGTGCTTTTCCAAAATATTATCCATGACAGATGGCAGAATCTGTGGAATCGATTTACCTCTATTTCAATAAACATTTGCAGAAAATTGGGGTCATTTCGGACATGTTCGAACTACATATTGAACCCTTGTTTGAAAATCATCAGGTTTCAAGTGTGGAACAAGCGGCACCGTATAAAGAAAAGGTTTGGCACTGTGCAGAATATTGTGTAGTGAGCGGAGAGATATCCCAGGTTGTGTGGAACGTCGTTCAATCGATGTTTCAGGATGCGGCCCCAAGCTCTCTCGCAGTCTTTTCCTATCTTCAGTTGTATTGTCGTTTAGAGACCTGCCTGCTTGCGAAAGATCAAGTACAGCTTCTTGGTTTTCAAATCTGCGCATCATGTTTTTAATTGCGTTGTGACTTGAGCTACCTCTTACATGCAAATGCCGTCGATAAGCTCTTTGAGTCCAAACAATTGATCCCTGATTTTGGTAAAACAATTTCAAAATTGTTCAATGCTATAATATAATTTCCAAACTAATATCTGTAAAATATCTGAAATAGAGAAAAATATTTATTATTAGAAAAATGACAAAGATTTCAAACCCTTCAGTTCCTTTTTGGACACACTGTATATACATTAGCATAAAGTCATACATAATACGATACAAGACATTCATCAATGTATACACGATTTCCACAAGATACAGATTGTCACAATGTTACGTATATAATTTTATATAATAATATTTCTTCGTTTTATATATCGATGTTTACATGCATAATTTACAGGTTTAGTTTGGGTTTTTTTAAAGGCTATGAATTATTTAATACAGGATAAAGTTGCCGAATGAAGTCTTATAGATAGGATAACAATTTAATGCTAAAATAACCCGTACATATTCCACTGTTGTCGAAAAAAATAAACCATGCCATCAGCAAGAACCTTCTCATAACATGAACCAACATGTACAATGAGGTTGCGCTTCAATGCAATAATCAGTGGAAAATTATTTCGGATTAGACCATGAATTTGAAAAAGAAAATGCACGTTTTTGTAAACAAATATAAACAACTACTTGAAGTATTATTTAAAAACATAGAAAGACCTCTTCTTTTTAATAAGCATTTTAATTTGATCAGTGTGACTTGTAAATTAGTTAATGATAATTATGCCACGATTTCTTTCTTAATAATCTGATAATTTGTTAAGTAAGTAATAAAAGTTATACATCATAAATACGTTGACACACTGGTTCTCACCAGTTAAGCAATGATGAGCCTAATCAGTATCAGATGGTGACCATTTACAAATACTAGGCGCTGTATGCTCTTTCTGCTTATCTCGGTATTGCTTCTAGTCGTTCTGAACGTATATATTTGCAATTGGTATTACAACAGTGTCGCCTCGGAAGAGGTGTGGCTGAAGATTGCGCAACCATTGCCATAAAATTTTCACGCGATAGAATAATTCAGTGGTTATATATAGTCTGCCAGGAGTAAGCGGAGTCTTGTAATAAGCGTTATTAGAATCATGTTACATGCCAATGTGTTTTTTTTTTTTGTCATTTTTCATAAAGGAAAGAAAATAGAGGCCATATTGCAATGAGATTTAATGATAAAATACATCCGAATTAGTGTAATTGGTAAGATTTTGTCAAAGACAAAATCTTACCAATTACAGTTTCGAGAGAAAGGTACCTCTCTTTTTCAAAACTGTCTTCTATTTTGAAAAAGAGAGGTACATTTCTCTCGAAATTAATCAAAGTTCCACACCACCCACGGACTTTACATACACCTGACATACTAGCAACCTGGTAACAAATAATTATACATTGAAGTGAAGAATGATAGTCAAATAAAGGTTGGACACTCCTCTATTCAGCCATACTCGTCTATATCTGTTTGTTTTTCTTTTTTACTTCATCTTTTCGGTCATCCTCCGCATTGTTTTCGGCTTAAAAATATATATATATATATATATATATATATATATATGTATGTATGTATATATATATATATATTTATATATATATATATATATATATATATATATATATATATATATAAGAGCTTGAATTAAAGTTTAAAACGCAAAAACCATGCTCCATTTGTGAACGATACAGAAACATGCATTTCGAACATGCCCCTGTCATATCAGAAAACCTATTCCTAATGTTATATGTCTAGCCTTTCTGTTTGTTCGGTGATAATAGTGTGAATTTACGGTTACAATGAAAAAAGAATAGTAGCACGGTTTAATTGTGCTGTAAATGGAAACATTAATTTCAAACGTGACCCTGTCATATCAAATAACCTACTGTTGATTTTATATGTCAGGCTTTTCTGTTTGTGTGATAATACAACTTCTCACGTGCACTTTTGGTGTTAGGCTGTATAAGGTCTTCACTTTAGCTAAAATTGCATTTGTTTTTTTTTACCGGATTTTTTTCGATTATTTATCATCAATACTTATCAGAGGCATATCTTTGTTGAGACTACTGACAGATACATAAGGTACATTTGTGTGAAATTTCATAAAAATCGGCCCGCAGTTTCGGTGTACATAGGGAAAGGAACGAACTCACACAAGTAGACAAAGTTTTATTTTATATAGTATTATATATATATATATATATATATATATATATATATATATATATATATATATATATATATATATATATATATATATACTTTTCAGGTAGCAGCGAAAATTCTTATGTTTTATATTTTTCGGACCTTTTCGCAAATTTAATAAAAAGTAACCGTACAATTTTTATGAGTTACATCGCGACATTATTTGATTCTTAGGCTTCACCATTTATTATCTAGCATGGACTCGTTAGGACACCATTTTATCTGCCATCCTGTGCTATTAACAACACTTCTCAAGAATGACACACGATTCTGTCGTGAGTCTATGCTATAAAATCACCTTTTTCATCTGTCCACGTAAATGGGCAGTAGGTGTTCCTTACTAGAACCACTTTTTTACGCTGAGATCTAGCTAGAAAATGGCCCTAACATTGCCGGACACTTCTCAGCGTAATACCACTTGTGATATATCACAAATATATAATGTTTATGAAGTTTGGAATTGCGGATTGATAACTTGGACTATTTCGACCATTGTTTTCATCTTGAGTCTTATTCGCATTACGTTTCGGGCGATATAACCTCCGACCGTCTTTTTTTTTTTTTTTACACAGTGATCACCACTTATCAAGGCCCGGAAGCCACTCAGGGATAAGGGTTATTGCAAGTAAATTACGTAAGTGAGGAGATTTGCTGAAATGTTTACTTAAGGGGGCGGTTCATTAGGAATTTGTTAACGTTGGACTTGAAGACATCCAAGTTGTAGTCCGGAGGGAAGCAGGCAGACGGACCAGAGTTCCACAGGCGTGCAGTTCTAAGAAAGAAGCTTTGTTCATGGAATCTGCGTTTTGATTTAGGCACAGATATAGAGTGGGGGAAATTTTTCACAGTGGATTCAGCTAGAATTTATTCTGTCGAACTAGGAAATCTGCATTAATCGAACTTTATTTGATCCACGGGGGTAGCATGTTCTTATTCATCAGCTATGATCCGGCAGAAACATAACGTAATTTGCAATTGCGTTCTTAAGTATCTTGAATCACTTTATCCCTTACTACAATCAAAGTCTGAGCACTCGTGAACACTACATATAGAGTTCTCATCTTGTTAGAATGAATAGTTTTGTTCTATACTTAATTTTAATGGGCGACATGCCCAACGTTTTTATAGTTTTCCGCTGTTGCATGTGCACTCTATCAATCTCATGATACAGTTCACGATAGACCAAGAACATAATAATATACTAGGCTTCCTAAGAGATATTGTGGATGCGATTTTATATAAATGTGAGAGAATAAAAGATGTGACATAGTGCATAAGATCACGTGTGAAAATATCAGTAGCAGCGAAGCATGGCTGACTTGCGAAGTGATTAGCAGAACTAGTTAAAAAACAGCGTCTGCTAATTAGAAAGTATACGCGAGAGCAGAGAAAGGAAAATAAAAAAAAACAAAACAATGCACCACGTGTTCGGGATAGAAGCCAAGTGCGACGTTGAAGTAAATGGACGTGTTAAGTCGCGGGCAAGAATGGGCCGGCTGTGTCCGGCATGCGGTCGGAGGAGGAAGAAAAGCGTACATCGGAGGAAAAAGAAAAGCATACGTAAAAGAGACGAATCATGGCGAGAGACGTTTAAGAAAGAAAGGACATTAACGGTGATAAAAACTTTCGTTCAAAAATGCAGACCCCGAGTTTTATTTATTTATTTCCTGTTTTATTTTTAAGAAATTACTAAAATAAAGTTAACGCCCACGTAACAAAATTAAGGTGAGAAGAACACTGGAAAGCCATAATAAGTGGATATTCTGTATAGTTGACAATGGCTGACAACATAAGGAAGAAAAAAAGGAAAGCAGGTAGTTGGTTGGTTGGTTGGTTGTTTTTGTTTTACGACATATCAACCCTTTTCGGATTATTTAATGCCAAATCCAAAGATTTTTTTAAGAAACATTTTTGAATAGAATATATTTGTCGTTTTCAAGTCGGTTTCTGTTTAACCCATAGTTGGGACCCTAACAGGTACTACCACTCTGGGTCAGAGTGGACCTGAGAGCAATGGTAATTAAAAGGTGGCCTCACACTCCCCAAAGCCCACAAGCTGGGGCCTCACAACTGGATATAGTTTAAGGTCATATCAAGGACCCCCATTGAGGGACTTTTACCCTCTGCAGGTGGGCAGTCGGTGTATTCTAATGCCCCATCGATAGGGCCAGGAAAGCAGGTAGTAATAAGTAGATATGTACAGTGGTACAAACAGATATTGTACATTATAAAATAAGAAGGTTCGTTTTATTATCAGAATTTGTTTTCTACGAACTGTCTCATATGGAACACAATACCGCGAGGCTACTTCCAGTTTACTATAATATAGTCATTTTCAAGTCGAATATCTCTAAATATTTATCTATTCGTTATTTAAACTAATCAAATTATCCCAAGGTTCAACCATCATCCGCATTCCTAAAAGTGCTAGTCTCACAATCACGCTAATAGAAACCATTGATCCTTGTACACCAGTAGCTTTCAAACATTTATGAACCGCAATTTCTTAATGAAATAACATTTAAGCTTTTACTGCTATTTACAACCTTGACTTAATTTTTTTCAACATTCTATCTTTACAACATGTACGTTGTTTGGCTCTGTACACCCTGTTGCTAATCTTGTTGTTCATTTCAAATCATAAAATCAATAACACGTCGACGTTGTTTTCAATGTTTTATTTCAAATTACGACACTAACAAACAAACTCATCCACTCTACGCAATAAAATGTTAAACGTCTTCGATGCGAACCGGTCTTTCAATTTCTAGTTTCGCAATAAAAGAATTTTTAAAAAATAAATAAATAAAACATACACAAAAATTCATACGGACCAATCAATTATCTTGCTAGAATTGTTTAAAAAATAAATGCAGTTTTTCACAAACACACTTTGCATAATGTAACGAACGTATTTATTATGCGATAATTGTCTTCTTCGTGTTTCAAGTCTTAGATAAAATCAAACGGCTGCGTGGAACTCACTCTGTAATTTCGTATGGCAAAAACCAAGAAAGTAATTCTTCAATTAGTGATTATAACGGATAGAAAGCGACGGTAATGCGTTCTTGTCCTACAGAAATGCGTTTACTGTCGATAAATCAACCCGTCATTAATTAAAGTTCGACAACAAATTGTAAAATCACCAAACAAACACACGAATAATCTATCTATATATATATATAAAAGTGAAAGTGTCGGTGTGTGTGTCTGTGTGTGTACATTTCCCTACGCATTAACTCTGTCAATGTTTAGTCTACAAACTGGTAATTTGATATACAAGGTACGGAAATATCGGAAAATCGATGTGATCGGTTTTCTGCCATAAATTTGGCGATTAAGGGGTCCAACAATTTGAGCTTTGAGAACTTTACACAAATTCCTCCAACAATTTTGGGTCTACACACTTGAAGCTTTAGATATAAGTTTCTTAGACATGGATCTAACTTAATAACTTGATTTGAGCCCAAAACAATAAATTTTAAGGGGTCATAATAGGGGGCAAAGTTTTAAAAAATTCACCGCTTTTTGGGGGGGGGGCTCAACATACACCTCCAAATACCCGGGCAACGCTGGGCACCCATGCTTGTATAATACATTCTTATATTATATCATTGGACTACATTACTTCGCTACTTTTTTAATTTAATTTTTTCAATGCTAAATCTTATCTTTAATTCAAGAGTGACACGTGTTTGTAATACGAGTACGTCCTTGTTACCCGTTGGGTCACAAGCACTAGAACTATTTGTTCGACTTATATTTCATTAAGGGATCCATAAACTATGTCATATACTTCTTTTTACAAGGGATTCACCACTTATAAAGGCTTGAAGACCACTTGGAGATAAGAGTTAATGAATGTAAGGTTTTGTTATAATAATCATTAATGATGTAAGTTTGGTACAATTTGATTATTTAAGGGGACGGTTCAACAAAGAACTTTTTATATTAGACTTGTATGATACCATACTGTATACGGCATAATCACATTCACACACTGAAGTTAAGCAACGTAAAGCCTGGTTATTACTAAAATGGGTGACCAATTTGGGAATTCCAGGCGCTGTATATACGAGGAAGTCGACACCTCCCTGCAAGAGTTGCAAAAACCTAAACGTCGTCATCTCTCGTGGCGGGGATATACATGCGACTAGGAACCGCTTGTGAATTTCCTACTCCCATGGAACTTCCTACTTTGGAGGAAGCTAGTTAAATTCGAATAGTGTTAGCGCCGACCAACACATACTGTAGTCCACCAGGAAGCAGACCAATGAAACAGTATTCGACAGGCTGGCAGTTCTAGAGGGGAAAAGCTGTGTTGGTTTGATCTGAGTTTAGATTTAGGCATGACTAGAGAGTGGGGGAGATTGTTGATAATAGCTGATCGAGTGTTTTTTTTTTGTGGAAGTTTAGCAAAAGACATTTCCTTACACGAGTGACTTATACGGTCTGTTTTGTTGAAATGTTAACATTGTTAATCATTGACTAGGAGTTTTCACACAAGTCACGATTAGTGATTACTCACTACCAATAATAAGAAATGTTTACAGGAGTCCGAGTAACAGCACATTTCCACATATTTTTAGCACTGTTCCCCCTTTTAAATGATCGTTACAAATCAATGTATGTTATCACAACAGCCATTTACCACTAGTTTCCATGGACTTTGAGTAGAAAGAATGTCTTAAAGGTTTCATATTATTATTATTATTATTATTATTATTATTATTATTATTATTAGTAGTAGTAGTAGTAGTAGTAGTAGTAGTAGTAGTAGTCACTCACAAGTCTGTACATAATTTCTCTTTGGGAACAACCTGGAGTCTGCGTGACAACAAGTATCCCCTGATTCCCAGTGCTCTCAACCTCTATCAATAATTTTCCAAATTAAATTAAACAGCTGCTTAATATCGATTTCTCGCTAGCAGCGACTATTAGTCCCCGTTGGTACTTGGGTGGCAATAAGCCTCCACAACTCCCAGTTCTCTTAGCTCTCATGCAATGGGAATCTAGTTGGTCGTTTTTCTCCTCAGTCTTTTCCTCCTCCTTGACCCTTCCAACTCTTTGATGTAGTACCAATTGATTTTTTTTATGGGGAAGAGTAACTTACTGTTATTCAGTTTTTTTGATTGTTTGTTTGTTTTTTTTACAAAGGAGGCAACCCTTATCAAAGCCCTGATGCCACAGGAATATAGGGTTAATGAGTGTACAGCAGTCCATGAGAAAATGTAATAATCTTTAGTAATGCCAATTTTATAAATTGGATTACTTAAGGGGATGGCTAATGCAGAACTTGTTCACGTTGGACTTAAAGACGATCATATTGTAGAAAGTTGAAAAGTAGGAAAACAGAACAAAGTTCCAAAGGCATGCAGTTCTAAGAAATAAGCTGTGTTCATGGAATCTACATTTAGGTTTAGCCACAGATAATACGGGATATACTGATAAGTTTTTCCAGGATGCTGGGAAGCAATTCTCTTTAAGACAACGCTTAAACAGCTTTGTAATTATGGGAGCTAGTTTTTGGTGAAGCTTTTTCATACTATAATAGGAATGTCGTCAGGGTCAGTTGTTTTACTGGAATCGAGGTTTTGATTAGCTTGGCAACATCAAGCACAGATATATGTATGTCTCATAGCGTGTTTTCATACACAGGATGAAATGCAGGGGGGTGGCGAACCTGATCGCATAGGAAAGACTTAGCTGCAAAGTTTTTGGCAAAGATTTTTACTTTGACTGATGCTGACGAGATTTCCCCAGGTTCACTGATGATGGTTTTGATAGAGCACATACTTCTGTTCAATTTATCTGCCAAAATTCGTGGGAACCAAGCCGCTGCTCAGCTACTTTGAATTTATAGGACTGGGCATACTACTCTTTCGCGTTCTTTATCACTCTTTTACAGTGATTGCTGTCAATCTTGAAGGCGACTTTAGTCTCAATACATCTATTACATTGGAAGAAATGGAAATAGCGATTTCTGTGTGCAATGGCAGTAGCACATTCTGGAGAGAACCGCGACTGGCTGTTAGGTTTTGTCTTAAATAATTTGGAGGTTATGAATCTGTCTATACATACTATTAACAATCCAGTCAAGTCTGATACTGTTGAGGACGTTCTTTTTAAATATGAAACGCAGGGGTAGATCTGATATAAATGTACGGAAGCTACCCCAGTCAGCCATAGAGTATCGATATACTGTACGATGGAGTGATATGTGGGATGACTTAGTACATTTCGTTTTTATCTTAACTGAGACAACCGAGTGGTCAGAAGATCCCAGTGGCGACAGAGCAGAAGTGGAACATAGGGCAAAATGTGAAAAAAAATCTAGGGACTTGCATACTAACCGTCAGTGTCGGGCACAAGGATTGGGTCATAAGCAATGGAGAAATCGTGTGAGAACCTCACTTCATCATCCCCCTTTTTATAGTGGGCTAACCATTCCAGATTGTGAACATTGAAGTCTCAACAAACGTGAATGTAAGCCGAAGAATGAGCAGTCAAGATATGTCAAATTTTCTGAGATATTCTCTAAAAGATAGTGACTCTGCTGTTATGGGAAATTATAAACGAAGTCTTGTGAGCAAGTGATATCCGAAAGCACATATAAGGCAATTTAGGGTCTTTTCTAGAGATGCGCTTACCACTTGGAAAGTCATCTCTAAGGTAAGTATATATTCAATACCATTGCGATCTTAGGGGTCAGATTTTGATGTTAATGTTGAATACCCTTTAATTACAAACTCATCAAAGGAAATATTCAGTCCAATGCAAGTTTCGCTTAGATAGATTAGGTCTGGTTTGGTCTCCTGTGATTGGATTTAAACATCTTGAAAGTCAGAACGTAGAACCCTGATGTTGGAGAAAGAGACATGGTAGTGGAGATCTAAATTAGATCTTCTGTGTTTAATAATGTATTCTTTATGGAGAGTTTTCATAGTGTTTTTTTTTTTAAGATCTGTGGAATAGGCTGACAGACTCCGTTAGAGCAGGGCGGAGTCGGAAAGTAAGGGTGAAAAAGTGACGAAATATATTTTGTAGACCACGATAATGGGAAACCGCACCTGAAACTACTGCATGGTTCTTAATCAGTTTACAAAATAGCAATACATAAGTCCCAGTAATTTGATAGCTGATAGGACGGCCTTCTTAGTGGTTAGTTCAAGGTTCGGGTCCCTGTATATCAGGCGAATAATGTCAGCCCAGTACATCGTTTACCTCCAGCACCTTTATTAGTTACAGGGTTACATGGTAGAAATAGAAACAGAAAATTTCTATCTTAGGCGACTGCTCATGCAAAATACTGCCGACTTAGAATACAGCTTTATTTTCTCCCTTAGTTTTAAAAATCACTAGTTCTAAACGAGAGCTAAGAGGCAAATCAGGAGAAGCGAGAGTTACGGGAGCTGCCGATAACGCATCCACAATGCATTGTCTACTCTATATAAAAAATGATAATAATAACAAGTATTCTAAGTAAGTACCTTCTATATTGTTGTAACATAAAAACAAATGATTATTTATATGGGATAAGTAGATCTAAACATATACCACATCAGTTCAGACATATATATAGAATCATACTTTTAAGTTTTGCTAGATTCTAAAGTTTTTTGAAAAATACACCCCCCTTTCTTACAAAATTACATTATTGTATGTTATTGTATAAATATAGGAGACAGACTCGCCATTTCGCATTAATTTGGATGAGAAAAGTAGTTTGGAAACTGTGTTAAAAAAGTATAAATATATTAATAAATACGAATTACTTAAATTGTACTTGATATAAGTTCGAATAAACCTTTTTGTAGAAGAGAAAATATGGATAAGTTCCCTTCTCACTACGCGTCTAATTAAACAAAGAAAAAAGATACTAAATAAATATCATATTACTCTCTCTCTCTCTCTCTCTCTCTCTCTCTATATATATATATATATATATATATATATATATATATATATGTAAATATATATATGCACCTTATTGTTAGGAGTTCATTCTCTGACCAGAAACTACTATACATTTGATAAAATACAATCAAATAAAAAAATTAAAATTAAAGATTGATATCAATAAGTAATATTAACATTTGCATCTTATAAAAAATAACTAAATATCGCACATTCACAACTTATCTGCTAGAAGCATCCATCTTCAATGCATAGCTCTACGGGATTTGACTCCATATGGTGTTTCCTCCTGTTTTACGTCTGTAACACTTCGGCTAAAATATGTTGCTTATGTGTATTAGTTTCTGTATTCAAAGATTTTCCTTATAATTTCGGATGTTTTCATTATTGCTATCTCCTACTTTTTTTTTAGATAGCCCACTGATTCCAATCTCTCCCTTCTTTTTTTATAGATTTTTTGGGGGATTATTCTTAGTTCTCCTCGCGTTTATTAGTATCTTAACTTTTAACATTTTCCACATCGCTTCTAACTATTTTCATCAAACAGAAATAGAATGGTGTCGTATTTTCTAGGACTACAATTTTATCATTCAACTCTATATTAGCCATGTATACCGGAATATGTCGTAGTCTTTCTTGTAGTCGATCCATGCTATAGCCATGTTCTTTTTTTTATATATTTTTTTCTCTTCGAGGATCTTTTGGTTTATGTATTCCGCGATTTCTTTTTTGCTATTATTTCTGTTCATCGGAAGTAGTCGACACTTAATAATATTCTTCAGTTTAAGGAGAGTAGAATGTGGACATTAGACTTACCTACTAAACTCTTACTTCCTTTATTTTGTCTTAAATCCTCACATTCAATAAACGATCTTTCTGATGAAGAGCAAAAATTACCGTTTTTTGTGTCGGAATCTTTCCATGTAATACTTAACTATTGGTTAGTGTTTGATCTTTAAAGGATAATTTTTCTACTTCACGTGGTTTCATGCCTTATTTAAAGCGATTTCCATTATAAACGTATTTGCAGAATATTTAACCAACACATATTATTACGAATAGAAAATAAAGACTAAATATGATTTTAAACATAATTATATTTATAATTTTTAAAAATAAATACTTAGATGATGAGAGAAAAAAAGGCGTGTTTTTCCTATACTATTAACCAAAGCTGATATTATTCATTTCCAGAGACATTACTATTTCCTCTAAATTATGTAAATAGATGAAAAATAAGGGGGTTTCAATCGAATAAGTCCGGCATCGAATGCGTTTGTTAATTCGCGACATTTAATTCCTAGATTTTTTTCAAGAAATTAAACTGTCGCTCTTTAACTGGTGACCGAAACTTATGAGACGTCATCTTTTTTTTTTTTTGCAAGAATCGCGTTTACTCTGTCGTCAGTAAATAATCGGATGCACAATTGATTTTGTTAATTGATTTTTTGTATCTGGTCACTAATGATCAAATCATTAACAAGACGTGAGAAACTTTTCTCCCATCTTGCAATTAGTCGAGTCTTATAAAGATTGCCATAAGCAGATGACAATGCTCAATGAGAAACATATTGATTAGAACTGTAACCAGATAATAGTCCAGTGCGAAACAAGAATGTCTCTAATATTTGTGCTGCGATGCGTCAAGATACGACATCAAACTTGATTAATACACTTCTTCTTTTTTTCTCTCACAGGAAATAAAAAGTAACCTTTATAATCATACTTTACGGGATTACCACGTTAAATACCAAATTACTAATTATGAAGGTGCGTCTCTGTACGATCATCACACATGCCATGGTCGTCCTCTCGCCGGGCTGGTTCAGTCATCCTTCGACTACAGCATGAACGCTGCAATAGAAGAATTTCTCCTCTAGACACCTACACTATTCCAGCTCAAAACAATAAAAACTGTTGACATTCTTTGGAAATTATAATAGTATTTTTTCACAGGAAACCAAACTTGTAAAATAAGAACTTCTTTTCAACCAAATAAAAATCCAAGCCCAACAAAACACATACGGACTTTCTGATTTCAAAGACCGGCGAAATCTACTGGCACTTCGACCTCTGAAAGTAAACTGATTGTCAGGGGCATAGACGGTCAAATACTGACCCCATATTGTCAAATATTAATCTAAGGAAACACAAATTTGGAGTAGATTACATAGACATCGACTTGAAAATGCTAAACTGCTTCAATTCTATCAAAATTAACAACGCAATACGCACGGGGTTCCCGTTTCTAGCTGAGCATTAATTTTGGAAAAAAAAAAAACTCAACTACATCACAACCACAGCAGAGTTGATTGTACAAGTAAAAACATTATGTCTATAGGATTAACTTCTGTTCACGAGCATATGTTAAAATAGATACTAAATTTCAAAACAATCAAATTCTTTGTGATCAAATTTCTAAGTCAGACAACTTTCAGATTTGCTGTGCGAACATGCAGTAAAAGATCTTACATACGCAGCAAGTCAATCATTCGAATGAATTGCAAATATGCAATTCACGAAACATGTCAACTAGCGAATGTTCGCGCAGTCACATAATTTTCTATTAGAAAAACTAATGGAGCTATGATAAACTTCAAAATATTCTGATAATCTGGTCGTGTTTTTAAAGCTGAGATTTTCCCCTGAAAACAGGAAACATGTCGAGCAACGAACGATTTACATCAATTAAACCAATATCTTTATTACGCTTTAAGATAGTCTGAGAATATGGTTGTAGTTTTTAAACTTGTATTTACCTTGCAACTCTTAAAAATGCAGTCATTTTCGGACAGTTTTAACAAGAGCCAATAAAACAAACAGAGGGAAACAAATAAATATTATCAAAGTCATGATAAGTTACTCTTCTATTTGAACAAGTTTCTTTTCTGTGGTTTAACTCATTTTCAAGCGTTTATTTACTTCGATAAAAAAACTAGTGTCGAATCTTTTGATTTAGCACGAGAAGAAAATAGCAGTCTCCATACAGCCATCTCAACCCTAGATAACCACTCGCAATTTGTAAATTTAACAAAATCTCTGCAGAATATATTTTCGCACGATTGGTGATAGTCTTTAGACACAAGCATTATTTTTGTATTTTATTTTTTTTTTACACGGTGGTCGCCACTTGTCAAGGTCCGGAAGCCACTCAGGGATAAGGGCTATTGCAAGTACAGTACATTAGTGTGGAGATTTAATGAAGTGTTTACTTAAGAGGGTGGTTCATTAGAAATTTGTTAACGTTGGACTTAAAGACATCCAAGTTGTAGTCAGGAGGGAAGCAGGCAATAATCTTTATACATAGGTTTTACCCTTTTCTTCTGAAATATCACCCATCTATTTTGTTTATGTTCACATTGGATTACTGAAGAGGTGTTAGTGTAATGATCAGAAGCTTGCAAACTATGAGAAAGTGACGAATAGAAAGGGCAAAACTTTGTGGAAATTAACCAAGATGAAAAAAGACTTTAAACTCTATAAATCTCTTTCTGTTTTCTTTATTTAAGAATACGGTATGACGATCCTAGGATATCTAAAACAGCATTCTTATATCAATGAAGATACTTTCAGTTTCTACATAGGCACTGATAAACCAGACAGAGGACGAACAATGGTCATAATTTATGTATTAATTTCGTTGGTTTCGCTTATCATAAACTTTCCTGTCAATAACAAAAATATAAGATAGGCGTGTTTTTGAAATTGACACAATCCAAAATAGATAAGCAGTCAATAAGCACTTGTTTTTACTTGCGTTCGAGAAATGTTTAGCCGAAAACAATGCACCCAGTGACCTGACCACCCTTTAACTACGATAATTAGCATAAAGTTGAAAGTGATGATGATGATGATGATGATGACGATGATGACGATGATGATGATGATGATGCTGATGGTGGTGGTGGTGGTGGTGGTGGTGGTGGTGGTGGTGGTGGTGGTGGTGGTGGTGATGATGATGATGATGATGATTTCGTTTATCAACGTCTCTCGGGAAAGGGAAGATATTAATTTCCAGAGGGTTTCCCTCAATTCCGGCTCCAAACCAGGAGTTTCAAAGATCACGGGGTTTTCTAAGGACGTTGATGGTACCTACAATTGCAGACGTCTGAAGGTCACCTAAAACATAATAATAATAATAATAATAATAATAATAATAATAATAATAAAGCACTACATGAAACCAAGAATATTGGCGCTGCATATCTATAAGCTCAATAACCTCACTCTATGTCCCAATTACCACAAACTGCTACCCCAACTTGATAGATAAACCACACGAGAAGGTGAGAAGCTATCTGAGATGCACGCATTAAGGTATTTTAGTGAGAAGGAGCTTACCCTCACTGTTTGTCTCTGCTTTATCGTTATTTTCATGCCAAGTGCTCGACCGAGCTCCATTTTATGGTCCCCTCTCGCCAAACTTTCACAAGAAATACCCGTCTAGCAGAAAACACTATCACTAATTCCTCCCACTCTTTATCTGTGCCTACACCTAAACGTAGATTCTATGAGCAAAGCTTCTTTCTTAGAACTGCACGCCTATGGAATTGTCTTCCGTTTTTCTGCTTTCCAGCTGACTACAATATGGTTGTCTTCAAGTCTAAAGTAAACAAGTTTTTTATGAGCCGTTCGATATAAGTTAACAAATTTACCGAATCTCCATTACTAACGGTTACTATATTGTCCAATTTCTACTGTACACTCTTTAATCCTTATCCTACACGTCGTTTATGACTCATCAGTGTGGTTGACAACCTTGGAGTAATGTGTACTATCTCTTCTGATACTATACTTTGTCTTTTCATCAGTCAAAGAATCAGAAAGTATTTTTTATGCTGAGAAAATGTTTGCCCAGAATGCCCTTTTATCTAACTCTCCATAATTGAACTATCTCTTCACCATTCGTTCTCCTAGATCATGATCGATGTACACACCTGATGTTGTCCAGAATGTTGTTTTTACTTTAATCTGTATTTTATTTAATGTGTATTTTGTTTTTATTTTTCAAATAGATTATTTTAAACCAGGTACTGAAATCCAATAATAATATCACGATATTGTTTAGTAATATTCGATAAAAAAAATATTTATCCCATTATCAGGGGGTTAAACACGGACAGGGGTAAGTTAATGAAAATGCCTTCATGATGCGAACTTGGTACACTCAGAATTTTAGTCTTTGTCGTTAATCATTTAGGCATCGTAACCACCGTAAAAAAACAACAAAAAAACTTCTTACCACACCTTGTATTTCTAATCGGTTACCCATCTAAGTACTGGATAAGCACTAAGTTGCTTTACTACGGGGATTGAACGAGAGCTGATGTAAAACTATAACTAATTGAGCAGAAATCAGAATCTCACAATATTAATGCTGGAGTCCATAACGGGTCCGTCCTTGGCCCAGCTCTCTTTTTGATCTACACAAATGATCTCCCAAACAACACCCCAAGATCATTCGTAAACGCTGACGACACTGATATTTATGACAACACATTAAAGACCATAAACGACCAAGTTCTCTCTGGTTCTCTCTCCTCTTCACCGGAGCACGTGATATTATGTGGGAAAATTTTGCTGGTTAATTTTAATGCATCTAAAACCAAGCTTCTATCTTTCTATCATCAATGCTCTGATCCCCGCTTAGCGTTAATTGTATTTAATGGCTCTCCTCTTTGGGAGGCCCCATGTTGTGATATGCTGTTAGTTCTGAACTTTACTCCTTATCTGACATGGAACACGCACATCAAATCCGTTGCAAAGACGGCTGGAAATATAGTAGGGTGGTCGTTTTACCGTTCCTGTAGATATCGCACTGTTGATGCAGAGAAATACTACTAAATCACGGTAAACTCAAACATTTAAACACAATGCAGCTCAAGCCATATATATATATATATATATATATATATATATATATATATATATATATATATATATATATATATACTAGCAAAAGTACACGTCGTTGACTAGATTTAAAAACAGTCTACAGAAAATGGACTCTGATTTATGAAAGTATGATAGGTTATGAACAGGAAGGGTTGTAAAGAGATCGCTTCGAATTTGGGGGTATCAAAACCAAAGCAAAATATGATGAAAGTAAAAATAAAATAGAGAAACCCCATAATTTATTATACCATACCTGTCCACACTGAAACACTTATCACAATATTCTGTGGATCTATATTAAAAAAAACTTTTTAAACTTTGTGACATATTTCCATTATATAGCGGTCAGGCGCGAACAAACATCCCATAATTTTATTATACCATATTTCTTCAAACTGAAACATAATTATCAAAGTATACTTACGCATATACATTGAAAAGTCTTTATTAAAGAGTGTGCCTATTTCCATTCTATGGCGGCCAGGCGCGAACGCAGACCTCACAATTTTGTTATACCATACCTATTTAAGTTAAAACATACTTATCAAAGTATTCTTATGTACATCTATGTCAAAAACATTGTAAACATTTTTTTAAAATTTTTTATTTCCATACTTTGTGGACCAGGCGCGAACTCAGACCCCAACAATTTTAATGAACAACCGTTCTGCCAGATCAAACATACCCATTCCTGTGTTTTTTAAAATAGTCAACCATATAGGAGCCTATACGTGACCAGACACACACACACATTCAGCTTTATATTATATATATATATATATATATATATATATATATATATATATATATATATATATATATTGTGAGCATCTTCATTTACTAGCAAACAATTCATGTAAAAAAAAAAATTAAATTTATTTTATGGTTTTAAAAAAGAAAATAAGTGGATTTCATTTGATAATATCTGTCATAGTTTGTCGTTGTGCTTTTACACAGTTAGAATAATCAAGTTTTATTTAGTTATTTCATCTTTATGTTCAACATTCTATTTAAAATGAAAACATGCGCATTGCGGGTGATAATTGTTTTTCTTTTATTTTATAATGCCTGATTAAAATACATGAGAAATGTAAAATAAAAAACAAACAAGCCCAGTTTTTGTTCAATAAATTAAAATATATATATATTATAAAAGATATATAAAGTCTATTTTTGAGTATGTAAAAGTTTAAGAAGTTCAAATAAAATTTGTAATGAAAGTGAAAAAGAAACACCTCGGTTTTTTATTTAATTTATTTTGATAAAAAGAACAAGGTGTTTTTAATTACTTTTTTTCTTAAATTACATTTACTTAAAACATTACTGGGGACGATTTTTTCGCATACACTGCCATGTTCACAGTATTGCAAAACAACAGGGAGGCCAAAGTAAACCAAAGACAAAACTCATCTTGCAAAAACTCATCTTGTAAAAATCAAGTAACATCCTTCAAAATGAATAAACATTATTATTTGTTTATGAATTGGAATTGCGGCTTTTGTTTTGGAGGGAAGATGTTGTTGGAGGACTGTCTGCATCAAGAACAAATATGAATTAGTTAGCGAGTGAGACAACTATAGCCTGTGAAGAGAGTGCACAAGGGCATGTTCATGAAATACAGCACGTACTTAACTTCCAAAACCATTTGTATCATTTCGTTTTAATAAAGATTTTAATACCGTATCGATTTACGTGCTCCATGATGAGGGTGAAGTTAGACATAACGGATAAGGCGTCAACCAGAAGAAAACTCGCTTTAAAGTAAAAAAAATATCTACACATTTATTAAGAAAAAAAAGTTTGATGTTTATAACTATACATTAATAAATCTATATGAACGAGCACCGTTCAGTTTTTATGAACGGCTTTTATTCTATTGTTTGCATAGGTTTTCCCGATACTTCTTTTTGAAACAAACATTTAAAGAAGATGTACATAATTGTTGTCAACATTCATGAGTTGACGTGAGGCTATAAAATTAGCTTGATTTGAACCCTGCACTACCAGGTAGTCAATCTGCTTTCGTTGTCCATTGCACAAACGTAATCTACCGTTATGGCGTAAGTGTGCGTAGTAAGAGCTTTGAAAGAATCAATGGTTTCAATTTGCGCATGCGTTGTCGATGACTAAAATTAAATCGTTATCACCGCTAGTTATAGTTTAATCAATGCAGGTCATCAACTCGTAATCTTATTTCTTTCACAAGGTTTTCTTCTTAGGTAAAAGCGGCCTTGCAGCTAACATTTCTTTCCTGCGATATTTATGAATCTCTCTCCATTCAAAATTGTAATTTTATTTGAATCTTTACATCATTCGTTTACCCCCGCAGCCTCGTACCTCACCTATTGTATTCCGTTCCAGTCAGAAACATATTTACGTCAGTTACAATTTTAAAATCGATTAATAATCGACCTTAGTTCATGCGAGATGGCCATATTTTCGTCCGATATCTTTGGATTAATTTTCTGTCATGTGATCGAAATTAATTTCCCTCTCCAGACAATTAAAGATTTTTTTTTATTATCTAAATAATTTGTTTCAGAAGAGAAGGACTATGCATATAAATGTGTATACACAACGTTTATAAAATAAAATTTCTTATATATACAATAAAATAAAAGATTCAATATATACAATAAAATTAAACGTTCAAAATATATACTATGATACCAGGAATGTACAGTGGCTTAGTGGTTAGCAACACAGACTGGGCATTTGTATCCCACGTTCAAATTCAGTTCGTTCTCTAGAAACACGGTCAATTTTTACGACGTGCCCCATCGTATTATAAACACCACAACCTCCTCATATTAAGAACAACTTTCGGAATAAAGATCTCTAACATCTCCGTGTTAAGAACGGTTTTTTTAGGTTGAGGATGTTTATTACGAAAGCCGTTCTTAACATGGGGAGGTTAGGGTGCTTATAATACGCTGGGAGCACATCTTAAACACTGACCGAAACACTTAAATTAAGGATGTTGGCACTATTTATGTGACAGTCAAATCTTATGATTCATACAAAATAAAAAAAATAAATATTATCGATTTCATTTGGAAAACAAATGGAGACTCATTTTTATGTGAAACGACATGGCATACCTTTAGTTTCCTGAAATTTAAGACACCTGATTTCATACATAGTACCTAGTAACATGTTATGTAATTGAGCAGCATATCGATTTTAAGACGGGAATCTTTAACTGATCAAAGCAAGGTTGGGTTATTGATATAGTCTTTATGATATATATGATTTTAATTAGAATTCATTATTGAGATGAGTGTTATTTATTAATTTTATTTATTGCGGACTATTATCCTCATCTTTCTTAGTTGTTGTTTTTCATGATGTTTCGGCCAACTATTTCTCTGGCCTTCGTCAGGTGGAAACCGGGACACGATAGGAACTCCGAATCTCCTAACTGCATTCGCAGCAATTATTGTTATCCATAGTTGTTGTCGTCTCACCACGTTTTTGGCCAAGTAAGCCTCTGGTCTGCTTTGGGTAGGATTGAAACCGCTATCATCAGACAATTCTCACCTGGAACCGACGAAGGCCAGAGGAATACTTGGCCGAAACGCCATGAAAAACTAAAAAAGATTAGGCTAATAGTCTGCAAAAAATAAAATTAACCTGTATGATGTTTAAAATACATTAAAAGGCGATAACAAACATTAAATCAAGGGAGGATGTAATTGAAAAGTTTTGACAATGTATTTTTCAGTTTTATGCATCCAAAAGAAATAATTTGAATTCAAAACGGATAGTCTTTGAATGCTAATAAAACATTATCAGTATCGAGTGCCAACGGTCGCACTGTACATGCATTTATCAGGGCAACGTAACATAGCAATACTTTACCCTACACATAAACCCTGATCAAATATTCAAAATAAAACCCCAAATAATATCCTTTAGACACACTGGGTAACACCAAAAATGGTGCACATTCGTCTAGAGGTGTAATGTCAAGTTATAGCATTTTGTGAACACTCAGCGATCCTTAAAAGGTGTCTCCTTCGTCACATTCGAGTCAATGCCACCTGTGCTCGTTCTTCGCAGATGACTCAGTTGCTCTCGTCGGAATCACTTAATCTTCGGGTTAATAGGTCGCTGCTTTGTCAGTCTGTAACACTGGCAATGAATAAATTTCATGCACATAAAAGAAAGACAGACTCAGATGTATATATTCTACTTGTTAATTCAAAATAGATGTACAAAATATAACTTATATACAAGTGTTCAGATGTTGACTTAACAAACCTCGACAGAGTCCGAATTAGATTTAATTACTCTCAGTTGGGCGTGGTCGGAATAAGAGAAAGGGCGACTAAAATCTCAGCCACAACTGCCGATTTTGGCGCGGAGAATCGCTTATGTACGGAGGTGACGGGGTACGTTCGGTCGCTCCCTAGACGAATCGCCAGTCAGTACGTCACCTCAGGGGAATCTCCGATTCCCTTCGTTTGTGCCTGCGGTCTGCCGCTTTCTCAGATCACAAAAGTTAAGCTCATAACCTCGATTTCCGTTACCTATTTTCAAAGTGACTAAAGTTGGCAGTTTTCCACCAAACAATAAAATTTATATGTCGGTTTCATAAAAATAATAAACTTTATAACTCAACTCTTCTTTTCAGCAAGGCCGGCTGCTGTTGGCCGGACATACAATAATATTTAACAATTAAAACAAGCCCGGCATTCTCCAGTGTTTCGGGAGGCTCCCCCCAATGAGGATCCCTACAGCTCCCGGAGATGGTCACGCCACTTTCAATTTGATACTCCATCAGACCAGCTAAATTATTGTCCCAGAACCAGCAGAATTTTTGAAAAGACAAGATTAAAATTCAACTCTAACATAATCAACTAGGTAATTGGTAAAAAAGAAATATTGGCGTGCTTCATTGGTTTGCTAACTGTACCTTTATGGTAGAGATGAGAAGCTTAACTGAACATTTGGATACGTCTATATCACATATAGAAATCAATTATAGGACCCAGAAAGAGGCCCCTTGATTTCTGAGAATTTAATGAAGTAAAATTTTTCGTTAAGTCCATATGTGTTGTGGTAGGATACGCCTAATTAGCATACGTGGAGTGTCAACCATATAAATATGCTTGGTACCGTAAAGACGAGAGAGACCGAATGAGAAACCCAATGAGAGACTCAGGGAGACAACGAGACCGAGAGTCGATGATTACCCAGCCGACACCTTCTCCAGGGATGGTCTCCTTATGACTATACCAATGGACTCTATGTAAATATTGTATATACTTTATTGCTCTCAATATATTTGCCCTTTTTTCCTTTTGTGTTGCAGTTATTCATTCCAATGTGTTCAGTCGAGTTTTCTCAATTGTGGGACATGTACTTATTCAACTCATCCAAACCATTTTTTTTCCTATTTTAAAAAGAAATAAGGGTGGGTAATTTTGTGAACTTTATATTTTTATAGACCTTTTAGTGTGTGTGTGTGTGTGTGTGTGTGTGTGTGTGTGTGTGTGTGTGTGTGTGTGTGTGTGTTTGTGCGTGGTGGGTGTAGGGAGGTTTAGTCAGTGATCACTTCAGATGATGGAAAATATTCGTGTTGACTAAATACAAATATCCATTACAAACAACCATATGCTCTGGAAGATTAAGAAAACATCTGAATTAGAAATCTAAACAACGAAGAAAAGTATTTTATCATTTCTTTATGTGTGATGTCCCCCTCCCCGACGAAGATGATAGCGACTGACATAGCCGGCTCTATCTTTGCTTTCGTTTATTGGTCCATGAATCATCGACAGAAACTCTACCTTCGTGCTTGAAACAAAATTAGGTCTCATATTTTTCACGCACCTGTTCGCTTCTGTCAAGACTTGGCGGTAAATTTTATTTTTGCTGTATTTTCCAAACGGTTACTTACAAAGATGACGCATGATTAGCAAATACATCCTTCCGGAGAGCGCATAATTGGATGAGATAATTCGATTTGCAGTTAATCAAACCCAGTCAGTTGAACTTTGGGCAAAATTATTGCATAATTTCGCAAGCACAGATTTTATAATAATTTTTCTGCACAATAGTTATTCGTCTCAGGCGTATTTTTAGAAGATTTCCAGTAACAGATTTGATTTTGCTTTATTGGTTGTTATCAAGCCTTTTCGGGTTATTTTCTGCTGATTTCAGTAATTTTGAGAAAAAAAAGTTTTTATTTTTCAAGTTTCTTATATCTTCCAATATTTATTCCAATTGTTTTGTTTGTTGTTTCGTTTTACGGCATATCAACACTTTTCGGAATTCAGAATTCAGTAATTTTGAAAATGTTATTCTTCAAGTTCTTCATATTTTCAAATATTTATTCAAAAGCTTTTGTTTTATTGTTTGTAAAAACATTTTGCTTCTTATTTTGAATTCGCAGAAATCTGATTGAGTTTTGCAAATGAGAAAATAAAAAAAACAATAACATCAACGCTTGGTGTATTAAGACACACTGATATACTAGCATCAGATGCCCTAACAGGTATTATCAAATCGGGAGCAATCTATCTATAAATTTATAAAAGTGAAAATGTATGTGTGCGTGTCTTTCTGTTTGTGTACACTTCCCTAGTAAAAACTCGAGATTGAACATACGGGGTATTGAGTTTTGAGAAAATCTTTTTAATTTATTTTCGGCCAGATATTTGACTGCTACGTGGTCAAAGTTCAACGATTTAACCTTTGAGAACTCTATCAAACTCCTCCGCCAATTTTGGGTCTAAACACTTGAAATTTTAGATGTAGGTTACTTGGACAGGAATATAACTTTATAATTTTATTTGCACCCAAAACAATAAATGGTAAGGGATCATAATTGGGGTCAAAGTTTTAAAAAAATTGACATTTGCGGTCTCTACCATATTTTCTCTATAGTAGTTAAGGAAACCTATTATATAGAAAGTTATTACCGTACATATTCACACTTTTTAATATATACATATTCACATATATACATATGCACATATATACATATTCACATATATACATATTCACATATATACATATGCAAATACAGGTATGAACTGCACATAGGGCTCGAGCAAAGCCGGGCGGAACTTCCAGTAGAAACTAAAGTGCAACTCAAAACTCCTCATAACATCCAAATAGGGTCTCACTACTACTAGATGTATTTTAAGATTGCACCCAGGATCCTAACTGATTTGGTGAATGCCTCAAATTGCTTATGTTTACACTCGGCAAATTTTTATATAACCAGAGATTAAATTAATATCCTTGAACAGAACAGATTTACACCAGTTTTAAGCCTATTAGAAAAATTAATAAAAAATTTATCATTTGAAATTTTACAAAAACCATAAATATGATATGAGTAAAAATGTAACAGACCAGGTTTTCCGGGAAAACACCGGTTGCCTCTACCCTTAGGTGTAGATTACAGGTTAAAATGACTAAAATTGAAACTTTTGTGCTTATTAAAAAAAATTGATGCCTTGAATTTTTATAAAACTTTCTGAAAAGTTGTAACTAACTGATTTCCATATAATTTTGTTTGTCCATACTTCGCGATAACTCTTAGGAGTAAGCCAAGGGCTCTTTTGGGGCTAATAAAAACACTCCATTTTGGGGACTATTTTACCATATTTGTCCAACCATTTTGTGTATGCCTATTTAACACTTTTGATTGGTTAGGAACTCAAATGTTAAGACCTTGGGAAATTTCAGGGCGTAATGGGGGGGGGCAAATGATGGACTCATTCATTTCTTTTTTTACATAATGCAAAACACAAATTTACATATGTTAAGGCCTAAAAATTAAACATTTGTTCATTTTCACATAGATTTAACGTCCCCTGGGGAGTTTTGGGACTAAATGGGATGCCCAAACGCATTTTATTTTCTTTGGGTTGATTGATTGTTGCTATGTCTTCTAGTGAGTTAAGAGCAAAACAGATTCACCGATTGATATAAATAATTAAGTGAATAATTTTCTGTTACGAAACAGGTATTGTAAAGTTTTGTAAATGCCACGGAATTAAAAAAAAAAAACAGATTGCTAGATAGAGAACATCTTAAAATCTGGAATATATATTTTTGGCATTTATTCATTATCTATCTATCTATCTATATATATATATTTATATATATATATATATATATATATAAATACATATATATATATATATATATATGTTGTTTTGATAAACTACGTTTTTCAATTACATTACACTTGTGCATACCAATTCTTTCTTATAAGCTTAATGTATGTAAAATATAAAACGAGACAATATATTAAAGAATAACAGTATAGTTACATTCCACAATCCAAAATCTGTTTTTCTTGCAAAACAGTTCATCGAGCATATAAAAATTATGGCACTGATTTTACAAATCTGTTTCATTTCGCAGAAAAATTGTTATTTTTATAAATCATATCTCTTTTCGTACATATACTTTTCATAAAAAATTGAAAATTCTAAGCTTAGATAGAAAGAAAATGCATGACAATATAATCTTGCAAGAAAGAAAAAGTTTATAGAAGGCTAAGCATATGGTATTGAAAAATAAATAACCGTTCGTTTCTGTATGACAAAACGGATCTGTAAAAAAATGTACCGAAATTTAAATATGCTTGAAAAGCTGTTTTGCAGAAAAATAAATATTTGGATACTGGAATATAACTGTTATATATATATATATATATATATATATATATATATATATATATATATATATATATATATATATATTGACTTAGTATACTGACTAGTTAAGCAAAATTAATTCGGACACTGCAAGACAAATCTCGTCCAATATGAATCCTCTTCTGTTATTGGCTTATCAGCGAACTTATATACTAATGATTAATTTCTCATAATTTCTATCTTTCTGAGTATTTGCTATCATGTATATAATAAAATCACCGATATATTGTCTCTCTGGACGAAACTACTGTAGATTACAACAACAGATTGCACATCAAAAATTATTAGCTTTACGCCAATAGCTATTTCATTATCGAGCTATAGAACGCAATTACATACACATTATTTCGTAACATTAAACATATTAAAACATTTATTCGGAGGGGCGCAATGATGATCATCATCCTAACCTTTAGAGAAAGTAACTAAAATTTCACTCCCACATTACCAAGTTTTCTTTTACGACACCATTCGACACCGTGTTCAATTATACGTTTTCTACTTTCCTGCGTGTTAGCCGTCATTAACTTACTACAGATTTCTTACACAGTCGCATATTTTTACCCCTTTCATCGTACACAAATAATGATTTCTCGCGTCTAGAAATCCGGCCCAGGTGATTAGTTGAATAGTATGCATTCTATAATTCCTCTATTCAGTTTATTCCACCACTGAACGAAAGTTATCAACTATAAAACAGGCCGCCATTTCTTATGTACACAATATTCTTACGTTTTATTTATATAATTCACGGAATTATTCTGCTTATAAACTTCTATAGTTTATTTGTGAAAATATTACACTATAAAAGTAAATTATTGCAGATTCTATTACATTTATTAAACATCGACGGACACCCGAAATATGAAACAGCTCCGAGAAACTACTTTTTGTTCCATTCACTCAGAGGGAGGAGCAGTTTAAGAGATAAAGAGAGTGGAAGAGAGAGAGAGAGAGGGAAATGAGAGAAACTGTTGTGTTACAGTATTATTTAGGTCAATTACGCGTTATAAGTGTAATTCCAAACCGGTTTAACCGACAATTTCTTATGATAGATTCAGTAAGTGCGTTTAGTTTAACTTCGACCTGTTTATCTTTAAACTTTCCGCGTTCAAACCTTTTAACTGCCGGTAAGATTTAAAGAAAATATTTTTTTAGTTTGCTCTACACGGTTCTAGATGCTATTTGCATTGCTTACTTTTTTCACTACATTTTTAAACAATATTTCTTTCAGATTTATCCAAAAACTAATAAATACTTAAGTTTCTAACATCTGTATATATTGTTTAACATAAACAACAAATTTATTGAGATTGTCGGACTGACTTCCTCGTCTTGGTTGTTATAGTCACAACGTTTCGGCCGTTTTGCCCTCCTGTCTTCATCACGTGTTTTTTATCGAACTGGGGAATCGTTTGTTTGGAGTCTCGAACCCAACGCTTTATTATTATTACGGGGGTACCGTGTTCGGACTCCAGCTAGGCTCTGGGGCATGGTTTCTTATTCTCTGTTTTGAATGTTACTTTTCACTGCCTTCGTTTAGGATTGAACTCATCACATTTAGGTAACCGTAAACTTTGATCCAACGTCTAGGACTACTCGGCCATATGTCACTGGGACAAAAACATTGTATTATTTAATTTTTAAAAACTGTTAAACAATATAAATAGGGCTTTTTGTAATTTTAAGAAATAGACACCTTTGGTTATATTTAATTGAAGTGCATAAGCACCTTTTTTCATGAAATTGTCGGCCTATTTGCCCTCCGGCCGTCATCAGGTGTTTTGTATCGAACTGGGGAACCGTTTGTTAGGAGTCTCGAATCCATGATTTCAATAGTTCGAGCCTGCCTTCCTACTACGACTTTTTTTTGCTCAACATACACATCCAAAGACCCGGGCAACGCCGGGATGAAATGCTAGTATGTAAATATATATATATATTTACATATATATATGCATATATATATACACACATATATATTATAGTATATATTATATATAAACATATACACATTCAAGTTTTACGATATCTTTTTTGTTTATTAAATTTTTAGGTAAAAATACAGAATAGTTACAAAACGCCACCCTGTAACATAAGGACCCAGAAAGTGATTTTTAATATCGCATTCAGCTACACCCATTACAAGCGGCACTTGAATGTATTGTTTATTTCACTGTCGCTAGACCGTAATCACGTAATTAAAACTTTAGCAGAGGAAAAATTGAAAAGCAAAAGGGCAAGGAGAATCATGATTTGAATTATTAAATAATATCTTTCGATCGACAGTCAAAACCTATAAGATGCAAATATAAACGAATCTCTAGCGGACGTTTCCTGAATTGACAACCCTTCTAAATTCCACAATTTACACTTTATTCACGTTAATCTTATCTCATTTCAGATTATAATCTTTTCTATGATTTTTATCCTAGGGGATCAGTTTTCACTTATAACTTTCTACTAAATTTAATACGTATTTTGTGATCATCACCAAGAAAAAAATTCCCGCAAAATATTTCTCGATGATAGCCACAAAGTACGTGTTCAGTTTAGTAGAACGTTATAATTGAAAACTGATTCCCGATGATAAGAGTCATAACAAACTTTTTTAGTTAATTTTACTTTTCTTAGCTGAAAATTTATTTTATAATCGATGAGATTGACGTGACAAAAATGTAAATTATGTAATTTAAAAGAGGGAAGCTTTCATAAACGTCCACCGAATCTATTAATAAAAGATAGTTGTAGTAGTCCTTTACATCAAAGTTGCACCGAACCATAGATTGGGATGATTAGGCAAAAAAAATATATTGTGAAAATTTCGAAATCACAAAAACTATTTATTTTCATATAAAACACATTTGTACACTCTAAGTCTGACCTTACTCCAAATAAATTACGATTTTCATTATTTTTATTCAGTTTGTATCTAACGATATGTACGACAGTTTAAAAAAAATTGCTTTCTTTGTCTGTCAAATAATTTACGCCGCTAAAGTACAAATTGTTACAAGAAAATACTTTTCCATTTCCCTGTCAATAAAAAAATTAGATAATGGAAAATAAGATTAGGATAAGCCGAGATTCGAACAATGTAAGCCAAGCTCAGAACAGATTCAGAAATTAGAATGTTAGAATTTAGCTATTGCTTTGGAAGTAGTTATTGTTTTTATTTTACAAAGAATTTAATTGGTTGTTCTTTTATGAAAACGGAATTTAAAGAATAGGTTAGTTGAGAATTCTTTGTTGTCGAAAGTATGTTTGGAGAACGTGTGCTGGGCCACGTTAGTTGGTCACGTTTGGAACCACATATCTGACGTCATATCAAAAAAGGGATTCTCAATAATAGGAGCTAGGATTAGCAGATGAAAAGCATCGGGCAGTCGGGCAGTCTTGTTCGAGCAGTCAGCAAAGGCAGTCGGAAAGAGTTGACATGATCAGAGAAGGGTCCCTTTAGAAGCGAAGGAAGAACATCAAACTATGTAGTAACGAATTTGAATTCTTGACGTCATCATCATTTGGACCGGTCAAATGAAATAGAGAATCACCATCGATATTTGTAACTGTTTGCCTTCGTATCGTCATTCAACAAATTGAACGTAATGTGTTAATCATCTGAATATGAACTTTGTATAACCCCCTTTTTAAGTAATGCGTCCCCCTCCTCCATCATAAGTAATGATTGCTCCCCTCTGTGTAAAAGAACAGTATAACAATTCATTCAATAATGAATTCTCTCTCTCACTCTCACTTGTTATAAATGTCATGTCTCCCTCACCGTTAATATGAACTCTGCGTCATCTTTAATATGATCCCCTGCTACATAACTAAATCTCCCCTTTATCACATTAGGTACTTTTTTACCATATCACCAACTAGAATATTTTCTTTAAATTGACGACTTCTATAGGTTTTAGACTATGCTGAATACGACAATCTTTTAATAAGTTTGGGGAAAACAAGCATACATTATTCACAGTAATTCACTGTTCTACGCACACGCCATAAAAAGTGTACTTCTCTGCGCACGACACTGCCACCTACCAGCATTATTTTATAGTCTTTGCGAGTGTGTATGCTGACAACAAGTTGGGGCAAATACTTGGACAGTCTCATCCCTAATAAAATTGGGTGTCTTCCAAAATCTGTTCTTTACATTAGGATGTTGGGGATTGGCCACCCCCACCACCAAAAACAACCGTAGTTTATTTTTTAACAAGGAGAGGGCATGCTTCCACTGGGCAACGCCGGTTAACGGGCCCTGCTTTCTTTTTTCTACACATTATAGATATTTTTACAGTGCTATATACACAATACACTCCACTTAAGCATACAGACCAACATGTTTTTAAATGTCACTGCTGAAGCATGGATAAAAAACCACTTAGAAGCACCTAAATAATGAATAATAAGCTTGACATCATTTTGACGCATTAGTTCATTCGAATATTGATCAATTTAAACTATGTCGAAGCACGCGCGAACGAACGAAACGATAACAATCAAATCCCATGTGTCCTTTAAAGTGTTTGGTTACGCATTTGCACAAGTTTATCGAGAATTTTACAAATGCACGAAGAAATGCCATGGTTTATAAATTTATGTGCAATTAACAAGGGTCGAGTAGACTATAAGGGATTTGTTAATGCGTGATAAAGAGTTCGGAATAACCTCGAGCTATGACGTTTCCGAAACCTATACTGTAATCGGAGAGCCCGTCTCTCTTTCGTGAGACAATAGAACGAGAAACGCTTATGAATCTCTAAGGAAATTATTAGAATTTGTCTTCATCATTAGATCCTATAATTATCATAAAGATTGATGTCTGTCTGTAACCGAATTTATGCAATCTTCTAGAACCGAATGTTTATAGTCGTCTTAATAACAAGTGTATATTTCACGGGTACACGCACACACACGCGTGAGCGCAAACACGCACGTATATCTCTACAATTATATAAATACAACTTTGTGTGCGTTCGTTCCGTATAGACTCCAAACGTGCTGAACAGATTTTCTTTATAATTTACAGAATTTTAGTGTATAAGTCCAGGAGTGATTTTAGTTAAGTCTTGTTAAAGAACACCCCCCCGATAATTAACGATAATAGATAATCGAACCTGTTGTATCTTCAGATAAGGCTCTTTTTAAAGACGGGACACATGATTAACGCACACCGGTTCCCGAGACTCGTTCTCGTGTTCCTTACGTTTCTGTGTGAGTTTTCAGTTAAGTTTTCTTTTTTTTTTGCCCTTTCCTTAAAGGAAAACATAGCCTGCCTTTGTACCACGAGCCATCTTTCAAAAATTCGCGTCATCACGTGATGTTGTAATAGTCTCGTTTACGATTCTGTCTTTTCCTTCTTTTCGCCGCTGAATCTGAACACACACGGACAATACAATATAAAGAACACGGACAAAACACGGACAATACAATATAACAAACGCGGACAAAACACGAACAATACAATATAACCAACACGGACAAAACACGGACAATACAATATAACCAACACAGACAAAACACGAACAATATAATATAACAAACACGGACAAAACACGGGCAATACAATATAACAAACACGGACAAAACACAGACAATACAATATAACAAACACGGACAAAACACGGACAATGCAGTATAACAAACACGGACAAAACACAGACAATACAATATAACAAACGCGGACAAAACACGAACAATACAATATAACAAACACGGACAAAACACGGACAATACAATATAACAAACACGGACAAAACACGAGCAATACAATATAACAAACACGGACAAAACACGGACAATACAATATAACAAACACGGACAAAACACGGACAATACAATATAACAAACACGAACAAAACACTGACAATACGATATAACAAACACGGACAATACAATATAACAAACACGGACAAAACACGGACAAAACACGGACAATAATTTGACAAATATGACAATATGACAAAAACGGACAAATATATGACAAATATGACAATACGAAGCTACACGGACAGTAATATGACCAACACGGCAAATTGTGACGCAATTATTAGGCAACATGGACAATAATATGACAAATATGACAATATGACAAACACGAACAAAACACGGACAATACAATATAAAGAACACGGACAATACAATAATACAAACACGGGCAGAACACGGACAATACAATATAACAAACACGGAGAAAAACATGACAAACACGGATAATACAAAGGTACAGAACACTGTTTTGTATATGGTTTACATCTGTCAATATGGGAAAATACCTTATCCATCTTTGCCTCTTGTGAAGATGTATCCTAAGGAAACAACCAGAAGTCTCTAGTTGTAGTTTTAGCAACTTTTTTTCTAGAATGTTTCCCTCGCTTGTAAAGTTGATCGCTTGTCTTATTCTGCATTTTTTACTATATCATTATTATATTATTATCATTATTATATTATTATCATTATTATATTATTATCATTATTATATCAATTATTATTATTATATTATTATCATTATTATATCAATTATTATTATTATATTATTATCATTATTATATTATTATCATTATTATATTATTATCATTATTATATCAATTATTATTATTATATTATTATCATTATTATATCAATTATCATTATTATATTATTATCATTATTATATTATTATCATTATTATATCAATTATTATTATATTATTATCATTATTATATCAATTATCATTATTGTACTATTATCATTATTATATCAATTATTTTTATTATATTATTATCATTATTATATTATTATCATTATTATTATCATTATTATATCAATTATCATTATTATATTATTATCATTATTATATTATTATCATTATTACATCAATTATTATTATTATATTATTATAATTATTATATCAATTATTATTATATTATTATCATTATTATATTATTATCATTATTATATCAATTATTATTATATTATTATCATTATTATATCAATTATCATTATTATATTATTATCATTATTATATCAATTATTATTATATTATTATCATTATTATATCAATTATTATTATTATATTATTATCATTATTATATTATTATCATTATTATATTATTATCATTATTATATCAATTATTATTATATTATTATCATTATTATATTATTATCATTATTATATTATTATTATATTATTATTATATTATTATCATTATTATATCAATTATTATTATATTATTATCATTATTATATCAATTATTATTATTATATTATTATCATTATTATATCAATTATTATTATTATATTATTATCATTATTATATTATTATCATTATTATATTATTATCATTATTATATCAATTATTATTATTATATTATTATCATTATTATATCAATTATCATTATTATATTATTATCATTATTATATTATTATCATTATTATATCAATTATTATTATATTATTATCATTATTATATCAATTATTATTATTATATTATTATCATTATTATATCAATTATTATTATTATATTATTATCATTATTATATCAATTATTATTATTATATTATTATCATTATTATATTATTGTCATTATTATATTATTATCATTATTATATTATTATCATTATTATATTATTATCATTATTATATCAATTATTATTATTATATTATAATCATTATTATATCAATTATCATTATTATATTATTATCATTATTATATTATTATCATTATTATATTATTATCATTATTATATCAATTATTATTATTACATTATTATCATTATTATATCAATTATCATTATTATATTATTATCATTATTATATTATTATCATTATTATATTATAATCATTATTATATCAATTATTGTTATTATATTATTATCATTATTATATCAATTATTATTATTATATTATTATCATTATTATATTATTATCATTATTATATTATTATCATTATTATATTATTATCATTATTATATTATTATCATTATTATATCAATTATTATTATTATATTATTATCATTATTATATCAATTATCATTATTATATTATTATCATTATTATATTATTATCATTATTATATTATTATCATTATTATATCAATTATTATTATTATATTATTATCATTATTATATCAATTATTATTATTATATTATTATCATTATTATATTATTATCATTATTATATTATTATCATTATTATATTATTATCATTATTATATTATTATCATTATTATATCAATTATTATTATTATATTATTATCATTATTATATCAATTATCATTATTATATTATTATTATTATTATATTATCATTATTATATTATTATCATTATTATATCAATTATTATTATTATATTATTATCATTATTATATCAATTATCATTATTATATTATTATCATTATTATATTATTATCATTATTATATTATTATCATTATTATATCAATTATTATTATTATAGTATTATCATTATTATATCAATTATTATTATTATATTATTATCATTATTATATTATTATCATTATTATATTATTATCATTATTATATTATTATCATTATTATATCAATTATTGTTATTATATTATTATCATTATTATATCAATTATCATTATTATATTATTATCATTATTATATTATTATCATTATTATATTATTATCATTATTATATCAATTATTATGATTATATTATTATCATTATTATATCAATTATCATTATTATATTATTATCATTATTATATTATTATCATTATTATATTATTATCATTATTATATCAATTATTGTTATTATATTATTATCATTATTATATTATTATCATTATTATATTATTATCATTATTATATTATTATCATTATTATATTATTATCATTATTATATCAATTATTATTATTATATTATTATCATTATTATATCAATTATTATTATTATATTATTATCATTATTATATTATTATCATTATTATATTATTATCATTATTATATTATTATCATTATTATATCAATTATTATTATTATATTATTATCATTATTATATCAATTATCATTATTATATTATTATCATTATTATATTATTATCATTATTATATTATTATTATTATATCAATTATTGTTATTATATTATTATCATTATTATATCAATTATTATTATTATTATATTATTATCATTATTATATCAATTATTGTTATTATATTATTATCATTATTATATCAATTATTTGTCATATCAGCTTTACCAGTGTATAGAGGCAACACCACCCCGGGTCACTAGCTAACCCCTCGTCTGGTCAGCTTTACTATGTCTCATCCACTTAGACTTCTAACAAACTAGACTTTTTATGCGCATATCAACAATTACTTTTTTTCTAAATTACGTCATCAATGCAGGTATTACTATATGACCATTGTCTGATGTCTGTCATTAATCCTTTGTTATTATTTACCGACTATAAGTTCTAACCTGTTCGGTTTTAGCTAAAGTTCCACAGCTTACATTATTATTTCTTTACAACCATTTTTTTATTCACTGTATTTTCTTGTATTGACTGTTTTCACATACACAATCTAGTCGTTGATAACACATGATAATAATAATAACAATAGTAAATAATAATAATAATAATAATAACACATAATAACACATAATAATGATAATAATAATAATAATTATTATTATTATTTTTTACTATTGTTGTTATTGTTGTTGTTATTATTATTATTATTATTATTATTATTATTATTATTATTTTCTCAGTTCACTGAGTGTTGCCAGCGTAGTGCCCAAAAATAAAGAAATAATAAAATGCTAGTCTCAAATACCGCAGGACCCGAAAAGACCTTACGTAGTCAACAGAAAGGAAGTCATCCTTCAGCAAACTGCTCGATCACACACAGCACTATGAACCAAAAATGTCCCAGATCAATTTGATTGGGAAATTTGGTTCCATTCTGCTCATTACCCTGACCGAGCGCCCTCGGATTATCACTAATTTCGAGGATTACAATACCGTTTATAGGGATTTAGATTCACATAATAAAAAGGGAATTAAACTGAGTAGATTCATATTTAATATCAAAAGTTGAAAACTTTTACGAGTGCAACACTTATAAAGTCGTGACAGATGGAATCAAGTTATAAAGTGAAGGACATTATTTCCATAACTAAAGATGTTTAAAATAACAGTTTTCATTTTCAAATAAAATTTTAAATTGGAAAAAACTTTTGCGCCAGTCATATATTTGATTGGTCTTCAACTCAGATTCCATTACGGGTGATAACATTATCCCAACAATCAATAGAGTAACAGATATGTATTTGGTATGGGCTTTTAGGCTTGCGTGTAATCATCGGATGGACAGACAAACATTAAATACTGATGGTTTATAGATATAGAAAATTAATGATGGACATTTACCGATAGATCTATTCAAAAATGCACACGTTGAACTTTTAATAATTGTATGAATACATACATATAAATGCTAAGTAGAACGACAAAAGAATATTAATATGTATTTGCATTCATGTACATACGTTTATTTAATCTCTTGGCATGAGCATCTGTTCATACGTGTAACTGTACGTTTTCGTTTTTTTAATGTATATACGCACGCAAATTCCATACATAACACTCCATACATAAGAATATGCAATTAATTGCAATTGCATCGTCCTGGGCTGTTGTTTTGCTCATCTGCATTAGAGTCGAGTGTGTGGGCTGTAATATTCCTTGAGATGCGTCGTTAGAAAATCGAGCTTATATTAAACATGAATAATTCAGTTAATGTGCTAGGAACAAATGGGAAGATGCAGTAAGGACACACTAATGGAAGATCCCTGGCAAGAAATTACGAGACAACCTGTGTTTATTAATGGAGGGTTGGTTCAAAATCGAATCCATTACATTCAACTTCAATTGCTCAGTACATAGACGGGCAAGTGCGATTCACTTATAAAATTACATATACTAAGAATATATATATATATATATATATATATATATATATATATTTATTTATTATATATATATATATATATGTGTGTGTGTGTGTGTGTGTGTGTTTGTGTGTAATAAAATACGTATTATATACGTTTAAAGCCAAAACAACGCATTATTACAAAATAAACTGACATTTATTTTGTTTGTAAATTTATATTGAAATTCATAAATATATTCAAAGATATGTTTTTCCTTCTAGTTTTGTTGCCATGTTGTTATTGGAGCAGAGAATCAGCAAGTAGAAGTCCGCTGTTGTTTTTACGGTAGCTTTTTAAATGTCGAAACGGTGCGTTGGTTACACGGAATTTACGTTAAGACCTTTGTTCTTTAGAGGCGCTGGTTTAGTTTGAATACATACACACACGCACACACACACAACACACACACACACACACACACACACACATATATATATATATATATATATATGTGTGTGTATATATATGTATATAGGGTGATGTAACTGTGTGTGTTATGGTTATATATGCATATATATATATATATATATATATATATATATAAATGTTGCAATAAGTTTACTAAGGTAATCAAAATGGTAAACTTAAAATATATTATAAATATTAAAGAGTTAATATTTACAAGTAAAATAAACTCAGCCAGATGTAAAAAAAAGGACTATCCACCTATCTTGTGCTTCCTTTTTAAAATTAAATATGTTTTTAACTCTTTTTCAAGATGTCTTTTAACATATTTTATTAATCATTTGTTCATATATATATATATATATATATATATATATATATATATATATATATATATAACCATAAAACGCACAATTACATCACCTGTATATATGTATATATATGTTTGTATATATATGTATGTTTATATATATGTGTATATATATATATATATATATATATATATATATATCATGAAGATGAAATGAACCAATATTCGGGTTTTTTAAAATAAATAATTCGATTATAATTCGATTAAAAAATCAAGAATTGTAATGAAACACGAAGCGCTTTTCGTCAGACAAACTTTTCAATTATATATATCTGAATGCTTTTTTAGAAATACTTATACGAAACGGACAGAAACGAAAAAAACTAAATAGAATGTTACCTCTCAAATAGTTTCAACTCTAACCGGAAGTTTATCTGTTTCGTATAAGTATTTCTACAGAAAAAAAAACATGTTCAAGACATTCGACAAGAAATATAAGTATCGTAACTAGTATTCCTTTTCAGCATATGATCTTCGGTAATATTCTGCTATATATCATTCAGACACGGAAGTGTTTGAATGATGTGGTTAAGTGGTTTTAATCATTTAGAACTGCTTTATCGCTCACTGATTTTTAACCAAATTTTAAATAATTATTACAGTTTATAGATCACCTTCTCAGCTATATTGAGAATTTGTTTTGTTGTTCATTTTTCGCTCAGTAAAACAAAAGTTATGTTGAATTTACTGGTGTTCAACTTCGTAAAACAACGTAAGAAGGTGACCAACGTGTTTTCTGACTGGTTTCTATAGCAACCACGTCGCCTGAGCGACTAGTTTTGCTGCTAATTCACCGCTCTAACGAAAAAGAGAAATAGCAAGTGAACCAGAGAGAATTAAAGCAGACGAGTGCCGTACATTGTTTTACATATGTGTATATACATATTATATAATGAATTATTAATGCTGCAATATTTTAATTATAAATTTATTATATTTTTACTAGAATATCTTTTCCCTTTCTTTTCCATGTTTAAGCTAACCATATTAATTTTCATGGTCGCATTTTTCTATTGTAATATATTTGGGATTTTCTTCTGTTATCTGAGAACCATTTTAATACAAGCTTAGTTACTAAATAGTATCAACATTGCACGTATATTAACAACGGTTTTGACATTAGACTTGAAATTTGTATTATCTTTATTATTAGGCCTACAATTTACACCTGGTTTCTTATCTTCTCAACGGTTAAGACTGACTTCTGAATATCTGATGCATTTTTTCGAACTTATATCAATTTTATGAAAATGTACGAAATTTAGAAATGGATCTTCTATCAGCCATAACATCGTAGAAGTGTTTATTTATTATTAATAATTATTAATTAGTTTATATTAACTGTGGTTAGTATTAGATAGTTAATCTCAAGGAGCATGCTTCAGAATTAAACATGCCGGAGTTGATAATGTTTTACCTTTGGTACGGTCAAGTTATGTTATCCTCTTGATTATAAGCCCGAATTAACAAATCATAATACGTAAAGAACATTATGAGAAAGGGAGATAATTTATATGAGATTTTTGCCCTTGAATTATTGATGCTCGGTTTCACTGCTTAAAACTGAATATTAATTGAAGCCTTTATCAGTAACGTCACATTTCCACTTAAAAACATCTAGTACGAATTTCTGTAATCCTGATTTCATTTTTTTTAAATATTACAATCAGAGATTATATTTTTGTTTTGCCTTTATAAGTTAATTGAAAAAGACACAGCTGTATAGCTTAAAAATTACAAAAAAGTTATTTGATTGAGTCTCCAAGTTCATAACATTCAAAATGGCGATACTCAGTTTTTCTTCGTTAAATTAACGAGATTTTTGTGAAGTGCATTGCTGACTAGTAATAAAAGTACAACCAGTTTTCTTCGTGACAATAGTAACGTATGTTGCGAAAAATACTGTTCTAAAACAGACGTCTGTTCTGTGAGATGAAGGGAAAAATACAGTCGCTCGCTGGATGAATAACACATTAGAAAGACTGATTTAATCAACGGATACAAAGTAGAAATTAAAATTGTAACCTTTTGAATAACTTAACGAAGTTGTAAGATTTTGTTCCCTTTCCCCCTCTCTTTTAAAGAGTCCGAACTTAAAACGTAATAACCACCATTTTCGAAATTGTGAAGCTATTAGAAGAAATATTGCTTTTCATTTCCCATCTAAACATTGAGTTTTTTTTTTATATTATGGTGCTAGCGTATATTTTTGATTCAAAAGCAAATTGGTTTCAAGATTACATTTTTATATTCCTTGTCATCTAATTTTTCAATTTAAATAAATTGAATTTATCACGTTTGATATTCAAACACTTCAAATTTAGATACATAAAATATACACACACAAACTGACCTATACGAACACACACACACACACACACACACACACATATATATATATTCATATATTTTTCAAAATTTACCACCTTATACAGCCTTACATCACAAATGCATTTGAGAAAACACAAGTAAAAAATCCGACATATAAAATAAACAGTATTTTTTTATATGACAAGGCACGTTCGAAATAAATGTTTTTGTTTAAAGCACAATTGAACAATAATATTTGACATATAATATGTAAAAAATAAGTTTATTTACGAACGGTAGGTTTTCTACAGTGCAATATAGAGTACAATGTATTGTTGTTAAGTCAATACGGGGAGCATTTGCAGCTTACTTACGGTGCACCATGATGGGTTCCTTACTAGAGTAGACAATCAATAGACTCGACTGAAAACTAGTCGACTTCACCGATTCGAATGACAATAAAAATATGGAAGTATAAAATATTTGTTGAGCGTTATTTAGTCCTGTGCAACGTCAGGTCTCCATGCTCTTCTATAAATATAAAAGCGAAAATGTATGTATGTATGTATGTATGTGTGTTCGCTTTTTCAGTGTGTCCACAAAAGGCTTTTTTTCAGAGAAGCTGTCGGTCGCTTCACAACTTTTTAAAACTTTTTATATCACATATAAATCGTAATATCTCACAGTTAACAACGAAGCTAGCCTGTCTATTTAATTTGCTCGATTTCGCGAAGATAAATATTCAACATTTGTCGCTCACCGCATGTGGGTTAGTCTTTTTCCTATAACATCTGGGGGGGGGTGTTCAGCAGTAAATGAAATCCCGCAGTCAAACTTGACCTCATTTTCTCATTAAAACGGGCACCTGCTAAATCTAAGTAATTAAATAAATTCAAACGTGTATCCATTAGCATGTTGCGGTGGGGCAATTGTTAACGTCGCACTTTTTTTTTCACACTTTAATTTACAACTTTGCCTCAAGGGTTCGGGTTCGATCCTCATACTAATTTTTTTACCCCCCCCACGCCCTGAGTTTCCACCCCCCCAAACACCCGGGAAACGCCGGGTACTCCTCGCTAATTTTTAAATATAAAGGCAAAAATGTATGTATGTATGTATGTATGTATGTGTGTGTGTTCGCTTTTTCTGTATGTCTACAAAAGGCTTTTTTCAGAGAAGCTGTCGCTCGCTTCACAACTTTTTAAAACTTTTTATATCACATATAAATCGTAATATCTCACAGTTAACAACGAAGCTCGGCTGTCTATTTAATTTGCTCGATTTCGGGAAGATAAATATTCAACATTTGTCGCTCGCCGCATGTGGGTTAGTCTTTTTCCTATAACATCTTGGGGGGGGAGCGTTCAGCAGTAAATGAAGGTACCATCCCGCAGTCAAACTTGACCTCATTAACTCATTAAAACGGGCACCTGCCAAATCTAAGTAACTAAATAAATTCAAACGCGTTTCCGTTAGCATGTCGCGGTGGGGCAATGGTTAACGTCGCACGTTTTTTTTCTTTTTCATACTTTAATTTACAACTTTGCCTCAAGGGTTCGGGTTCGATCCTCATACTTACTTTTTTTAACCCCCACACACCTGAAAACACCCGGACAACGCCGGGTAACCCTCGCTAGTACTTAAATAATAAGCAGAATAAACAGGGGAGATAACTTGTTACATTTTACATAAAAGTTTCAATCGTCAATCGATTATTTTGTGTAATATTTTTGTAATCTATTACAAAGCCATATTACTGTCTGTTAGTTCACAATTTGATTAATGTATCTATAAAAATTAAAGTGTGTGTGTGTGTGTGTGTGTGTGTGTGTGTGTGTGTGTGCATTTCGCTACAAAATAACTCTGTCAATTTTTAGTCGACACACTCGAAATTTGATATACAGAGTATGGGAGATTTAGGAAAATCTTTGTAATCCGTTTTCGGCCAGAAATTTGGCTGTTAAGGAGTTAAAGTTCAATCTTTGAAAACTCTACCAAACTCCTCTGCCCATTTTGGGTAAAAACAATTGAAATTTTAGATATAGGTTCCTTGGACATGTATCTAACTTAATAACTTGATTTGAGCCCAAAGCAATAAATGTTAAGAGGTCACGATACTGATCAGTATCATTTTGAAGCTCGACCCTTCAGATGACAAATACCGAAAAATTGTCTAAAAACATTAATTCCTTGACTCTCAACTGGGCACTTTTCTACAGGGGGGGTGTTTTTTTCGTCGATATTTTCGAAATTCATCCCCTCTTTTCGATTGTCTAGCTTTAATTTAAGCATACATCACTTCCGGTTCGGCGGTGGTCGTAACAGCAAAGACGTCGCGTTTTTCACATTCTTTTCCTCCTTCGCAGTATGGGTTAAAACCTGCCTTCCAACTACCACTTTTTATTTGCCCAAAACACACCTCCAAGCACCCGGGCAACGCCGGGTACCCATGCTAGTCTATAATATAAAGCTCACCTGTCTGTTTATATGCATGTATGTATGTATGTATGTATGTATGCCTAAAACTTTCGACAGGGCTGACAGATGTTTACGCGATTTGGATCATTTTGAAGATCGACCCTTCGGACAACAAATATCGAAAAATTGGCCAAAAGCTTTTACTCCTCAACCCTAAACTGGGCTCTTTTCTATAGTGAGGGTCTGTTTTTTCGCTGACACCTGCACTTTCTTTTCCGCCTTCGCGTCATGGGTTCGAGCCTGCCTGCCTACTACAACTTTTTTTTTGCTCAACACCCACCTCCAAACACCCGAGCAACGCCGGGCAACCAGGCTAGTATATGCATAAAAGAATATAAGAACACAACTGCGCGAACGAAATATAACATCTAAGCAACCAATGCAACAAACAGAAATGAAAGACAACGACGTGAAAACAAAAAGATGCTATTTATAATTACTTTGAAAAGCGTGCGACAATGAATCATATAGTGTAAAAATAATGTTTCAACAAAAAACAAGAGATTTGTATAACTGGAAATAAATCAATTATGGATGGCCAAAGGCGAAGAAATCTGACCAGAGAAGCGGAACACAAGGGAGAAATATGAATGTTCCGTGGAAACGGAATCTCCGGAGACGGGGGGCGTAAGATGTTACGGCAAGAGAGAAAATTTCTGGGCGAAAACAAAGGCGTTAGAATAAAACACAGAGAAAATATCAAGGAAATAAGAACAATATAAGGGACATATTTCAGAATATAAAGCCATTTTAATAATTTATTGTTCTTTTATTGAGTGAAAAAAATTGGAAATTTATGGAAAATGTGATTAGTGCGACTGAAATTGATGAAATGAAGAAAAGAAAGACGCGCCAAGATTAGGAGAAAATAAAATCGAAAAATGATGTCGGTAAAGGAAGAATAAAGTAAAATAAATGTTTGTTCTCACATATTTCACATATATATATATATATATATATATATATATAGTTATTTACTATAATAATTATTAAATACCTATAGATACTAGTGTTTCATCCTTTCGAGAATCATCAGTGCAGAGTGTCACGATTAACATCGACGATTGATTCGAACCCGGCAACGAAGCCATCTCTGACTCCATTAGCAAGGACCAAACCCATTCGGTCATTGTTAACCGCGAGAAATGCAGTTGCAATTTAAACATTTATTTTTAAATGTTTTAAACGTCTGTCAGAGTGATCTAATCATTATATGATGATCTGCACATGCGAGTTAAATTGATTGACGTTATTTCAACTCTAAAATGCTCAACGATAAGAAACGAGTTTCTTAAAGGGGTTTAGATTATTATTTACTATAAGAATTATTTAATACCTACACCCACTAGTATTTCATCCTTTCGGGAATCATCACAGCAGGGTGTCAGGATTAACACTTGGCGATATATTTGAACCCGGCAACGCAGCCATCTCTGACTCCATTAGCAAGAGCCAAATCGATTCAGCCACCGTAAACCGCAAGAAATGCAGTTGTAACATCAACATTTTTAAAGATTTCTCCTCCTCCTTCTCTCTCTCTCTCTCTCTCTCTCTTTATATATATATATATATATATATATATATATATATATAGATGTGTGTGTGTGTGTGTGTGTGTGTGTAAAAATAAAATAAAATACAAGCGATGGTTAACGTTATGTTGTTTTGAAAAAAGAAAAACCGAAGGAATTTATGAAATGATCAACGTTTCGTCCCTATTGCAAGGACATCTTTAGGATATTAAAAGGAAAAAATGCAAAAAAAAAGAAAAAGAAAACGATCATAGATAATACGAAAATGAAAATGAAACAGTGTTAGAATCCTACCCATATCGGGAAGGAAACTGTGTGTATAGGAAGGTTGGGTTATTCAATGTCTATATATACGCTTTTAAAATACGTTAAATAAATATGTGCACTTTTTTTTCCCTAAACTTATTCATGTTGTTTAAATTATTTAAGGACTTGATTATATAATGTTATAAATTGAATTAAAATAATTCTTAATGGCTCTGTTTCCATAGAAACTTTACTCCTCCCTTTTCCGGCTTTCTGCCTATACATAAAAGTAAGAATATGACCGTTTTTTCGCTGACTTGGGAAAAACGTGTCAGGCTGCTTTCTAGGAAGCAACCGGTAATATTTTTTTTATTTTTATTTTTTGCGAGACATCACTCCACAACATCAGATTTGTATTACATGTCACAGCCACGCTACATGTACGCTCACACTCGCATATATATATATATATATATATATATATATATATATATATATATATATATATATATGTGTGTGTGTGTGTGTGTGTGTGTGTGTGTGTGTGTGTGTGTGTGTGTGTAATTAAAATAAAAGATTAGGAATGAAAGTTTTATATACTTTGATTATATGATAAAAATATTAGAGAAAAGTTAAGGGAAAAATTTGAAAAAACTCTGTAGACCATAGCATTTCGAAGCTAAATGCTTCTCATCAGAAGAGAAGGACGTTCAAAATTATGAAAAATGTAAATATAAGAAAACACTGACATGATGTCATTTAGACATAAAATGAGAATAAAAGACCGGGATTGAATGATGAATAATAATTAAGCCGTTGTACCCCTTCGACGTCATACCGCGACACACCCGAGAAGCAGTTAAATCTCACCCCTTCACAGTAGAGATCCCTAGAGATAAGAAGGTTTTTCTATTCAAATACTTTCTTCCTGAGAACTGCTAGACTTTTGAACTCCCTTCCGGAATTCTGCTTTCCCAACTGTACTGACATGCAGAAGTTCAAGTGAAATGTGAACAGACATCTCACTGCGCAACTCCTTACATAATATCCCTGCTACTTATGTCCCCGATAGTAGCCCCCTACATCAAAGTGGCACTGTGCCTTGTTTGAAGTGTAAACAGAATTAAAAAATATATATGTAGATAATAGTACAAAACAATAAATACATGACGTTATAGTAAAATATGTTTTTGAATTGTATTGTATTGTTTGTATACCGATCCTCTATTAGTAGCTAACTGCATGTTAAATATAGCAACAAACAATATATAAAAGTATATGTACATTATAATATTTAAGTAGTTATCTTTCATGCAAAACGGCTACTCCAGCATGTTTAAATTGGGGTACAGTTTTACAGATCTGTTTTGTTATGCAGAACCACTGGACTATTATGTAAATAATCACTCTTTTCGTGCATATACTTTTCAGAAAAAATAGAAATTCTTTGTTTGAATTAAAATAAATGCATGACAATATTATGCGGAAAAAATAAAATTAAAAGAAAACTTAACATTGTGTTTTTGTTCTAGCAGTCTTCTTGGTTCATATTCTCTTTGCTTGCTTAGAGTTATCGTAAAATATACCAATGTACTTGTATTTGCTTTGAAAAGCATATAATTTGAGCTCAAAAATCCCAATTAAATATAAGGTTGCTCTTAAGGTAAACGATCGAAATACCTTCAATTTCGTCAATCTTTTGTTCACTTGTCTCATTTTATATTTTCTACTTTCGTCTTAGTTTCTGAATCCAAGATTTTCTTTATTCGTGTATCCTGTTTTCAGTTTGTATTGATTATATCATTTCAATTTTCTCTTGACAAATATTTTCAATTTGTTTATACAGTTCAACACTCTCGGATTCAATTTATTTAAAAAAATGTTTGTTGTAATCTTGATGTCTGGTATTCGTTGAAGAAAGAAATTCGTGAGGAATTAAAAAAAAAAAGAAAACGATTACCTTTGCGATAAGATAAACGGAAAAATTTGTGAAGGATTTTGTTAAAAACATGACAGATTTTGTAATGAAAACAAGTAAAATACAAACATATTACCGATGAACATTCACTTTCCCGATTAAGAACTAATAGATTCACAAATGTTGCCTAATGTGGAGATTACTTACGAAATACGCATTACGTACCATTATAAGTTATGACAAAAAAATTAGAGTAAGTATTCTACGACGTGCATTAAAAAAGTTTCCAGATTTTTCTTTTTGTACAGGCATTCAATATAGTCGTAGAAACCTGAAATTCCATTGTGTCATTACTATACATATTATAGGATAACTGAATACTTCTTATGATTTCAGGTTCAAATAAACACCTACAGCAGAAATTGGAATACACCCTACTAAAGCATTATTGCCACAGCTGGTGAATTTAAACAATGCTATCTGGACGTGAGGTCACGATAGAAGAACAATTAGCAATAAAATTGTTTTAAACCTAGTAAAAATATCAGAGTAACGACTTCAGATTCCTTTTAGACCATCTCCTAGTAATGCAGCATGAATTTTCGAGTGACATAAGAGATTCAAGGTAGCAGAGAATATGTGAAGAATACTGAGAGTTTGGGAGGAGTAAAGATGTCAGAACACCAGAGTTGAATGGCCAAATAAACAATTTTATGTATAAAGACGGTTGTGTGTCTATAGAGACAACAAGTCACAGTTTAATATCAGTGTGAGAACGATATACAAAAATTATTCGCGATGAACTAGGATGTAGAAAGTTTTGCGTTAATGCACTAATTTACGTCCTTGTCACAGACTATTTGACCAAGATGGGCCCTGAAAGTGCTCTTGTGAATTTTGCAAAATTTTAAAGGCTGTCGTTATGAGACAAATGAGGAGATGAAAGAGGCTATTTACAGGCTCAGCTAAGAGGATTTTCATGCCACCTGTCAGGAATCGTCAAAATATTACAAGTGTATTGCACCTGGAGGAGATTACTTTGAAGAGAACTAGGGATTATGTGTGTACTATCAATAAAAGTACCCATATGAAAAGTTTGCAATCTTATTTAAGGGACCTAGTATATTCGATAATATAATAGAAGGTAAGTAATTTTTTTTTAAAATAAAATTTATGCACAAATATTTAAGTAATAAGACTTTTATATTACTCTTATTTAAAAGAAAGATGTTCAATGAATTTAATGATCTAAACCAAAGAATGAAGTTAGAGACTTATTGAAAACAAGAATTAGGTTAGAAATCATATAAAACTATACATTCAAAGAGTCGAAACAATTAATTAATCTAGCCAGCGTCGATGTCGGTATATTTTTGGTAAGGAAAGAGATACATACACAATAAAGACGAGAAGTTATTATTTTTTACCGCGGTTAAATACAAGTAGTGTGTCTATAGAGACAATAAGTTCACAGGTTGATGTCAGTATAAGAACTATATACACAATTATTCATGAGGAACTGAAGATGCTGAAAGTTTTGCGTGAGTGCTCCAATTAACAACTCCGTCTTTGTCACAGACTATTTGACCAAGATGTGCAACCCAAACAAGGCACGTTGCCACTTTGATTAAGGGGGCTACTATAAAGGATATAAGCTACAGGGGTACTATGTAGGGAGTTCGGCAGCAAGATGTCAGTTCACGTTACACTTGAACTTCTGCATGTCAGTACAGTTGGGAAAGCAGGGACCCAGAAGGGAATTCAAAGTCTAGCGGTTCTGGAGAAGAAACTACTGGATTGAAGGCTCTCTTACATCTAGGGATCTCTACTGTGAAGGGGCGGGATTTTGATGCTTGTCGGGCTTGTTGAGGATATTTACCCCCTAGACGTTGAAAAAGTAATGGGATGATTATGTAGTAGGCTATGTGCCATCAGCCCTGACGATCTCACATTAAGGTGGATCATCCGTCATACAGAACCTATTTGGTACTCTTTTACAGCCATACAATATTTTTTATCCTAGTCATTTATTTTCCAAGTTTTATATATGAATTACGAAATATCTGATATTTCCCCAACACATCTGGCCTTGATGGAGTGAAGACAGACACTTGATCATGCGGTTTCAAATGACATGAAATAACAGCAAGAGGAGACTTGATTCCAAATATTTCTCATATGTTATATCTCCCCTCTTTCGTTTTCATACATAAAGTAAATTTCACAGTATGTAAATATTATTTGATCCTAGAGATAATCATGGTTGTTCACTCCTTCCAAAAATAGGGGAATTTTTAATTAAGTCTTCTCTTGCTATTTCTGATCATTTGAATCCATAGCAGCAGGTTTTAGTCTCTTCTCTATCAATACCAGAGTTTTTTGGTATATATATATATATATATATATATATATATATATATATATATATATATATATATATATATATATAAATGAGCAAACAGTTAATAAAATATGTTAAAAAACAATTTGAAATTAGTTAAAAACATATTTAATCTGAAAAGGAAACACTAGATAAATGGAAAGTTCTTAATCCGCGGAGTTTCGAAGAAATACTTTCCTTCTCATCATTTTACTTTCTTGAAGTTATACATTTGGATTTTACCGTCACTGGATTTTTTATCTTCCACCAGACTATCCATTCATGTGTAATCATCTTTTTCTTCACCATATTCCCTCTGCTTCACTTTTTTTGTTTTCAAGTAAGATCTTTGACTTACTTGTTGTTTCATCAAATACTTCTGCATGCAAAATCCGATCCCGCATTTTGCTAATTCCTACCCTCTGATGAGAAGGAAAGTATTTCTTCGAAACTCCGCGGATTAAGGACTATCCATGTATCTAGTGTTTCCTTTTCAGATTAAATATGTTTTTAACTCATTTCAAAGTGTTTTTAACATATTTTATTTAATGTTTGCTCATATTATAAGCTCTATTTCCTATTTGGTTTTATCGAGCCTTTACATCTGGGTGAGATACTTTTTATTATATATATATATATATATATATATATATATATATATATATATATATATATTAAGCACCCCTCTTTAGGTAGAGAACTGTCGTCAATAATCTCATCCGCTACTTAATTGGCTGAAAATGATAAGCTCGTTGTTTGTTTGTTTACGAACAGGCGATTTCAGCACTATAAAACTGGTGGCGGGTGTCTATTTAAATAGACATTCCGACGAGATATTTACAGGCGTCGATTCCTCGGTCGAGTTGGAGAACTGCCAACTGTCAGCACGACGGTTCTAGGTTCAATCCTTCGCTTGAGAGAGATGTTAGTCTAGCGGCACTGATGAGTTGTGATAGAACGAAACAGGACTGTATATCGATGACTACAAATATAGGATATTTGTAATTGGCGAAGAAAAATAGAACGCTTAAATAGGTATAGAAGTCCGAAATGGGAAATGAAATGTCCTATGCACGTAAGAGGAATGATATTTGATTTCTCTACACTTATTCAAATTTTATGCTCAACTATATAAAAGTAAGGTACGGCAAATGATGGGGTACTGTTTCCACATTTGGGCACAACCTGCTAGAAACAGCTTATCCTTCTTTTACAGAGTTCAAAATTGACTTCGTAGCTTAGCAGGGGATGTCCTTTTCTCTTCCCTGCAACCTCTTTAACACAGAAGAAACGTTGCGAGCCTGTCTCTGCTTCAGCCTTATTTTTATGGCAAGTGCTCATCTGAGCTTCAATCTATGGTTCCCTTTCGCCAAACTTTGACAAAAAACACTTATCTAGCCAAAACCACTATCAATAATTTCCCACACTCTTTATCTGTGCTTAAACATGAACGTAGATTTCATGAACAAAGCTTTTTTCTTGGAACTACAGACCTGTGGAACTCGCTTCCGTTTGCCTGCTTTCCAACTGATTACAATTCGATTGTATTAAAGTCCAACTTAAACAAGTTCTTGATGAACCGTCCTTCTAAGTAATCTAATTTACAACATCATCACTACTTATGATTACTTCGGTATAATCCAATAATTAATGTATACCCATTAACCCTCATTCTCCGGACCTTGAAAAGTGGTGACTACTTCGTAAAAAAAATATGCTCATTAAATTTGATGTGAGGGAACGGATATGTATATATAGAGAGAAAATATGTTTTTATTTTAAATTTGAAAGCAATTTATTGTTGTTTTTTATTTTTATTTATTTCATCATTCATGCTATATTTTTTCATTCTCAAATTAATCCAAAACAAATGTAGTTAAATATTATAAAGTCAGGTTTATATTTAGCTTTTAAACATATTTCCCCAATGGATTTAACAGTTCTTCGAAAAGAACACCAATTAAGGCTGGGGATAGAAACAAGAGTCATACGTTTCCGCCTAAACATTATGGAACATTGTTATTTAACTGCACGTATGGCTAAAATACTTAAACCAAACACATTCTAGAACTAATGTTATATATATATATATATATATCGATATGCAGAAACATATACATATATACATAAATATATACACATATATATACACATATACACACATATATACATATATATATATATACATATATATATGCATATATATACATATATATATGTACATATACATATATATGTACATATACATATATATATATATATATGTACATATACATATATATATATATATATATATATATATATATATATATATATGTGTGCACTTACGTTGCTAACTCTTGTAGAATTTAGGATTGCGTCAGGAACGAGACAAAATGGCACCGGGTCGCAATAAATTTCACCCCAAATGTCAAACACAATGTAATAACTAAACGCATAAATAATCGCTGTACAGTAAACCGTCTACAATTATGCAAATGCGTGTAGTATTGTCTGTTTTTGGCTATTTAAAAACATTTGCTCTCATTATAAACTGCGATATATGTTTTATTTAATAGCCAATATGGGCGCCAGATAGATTAACTAGACGAATGTCCAATTTTTCTCTCCTTTACAGCACTGGTTTTTACTCAAATGTTCGTTTTGACCAGCCAAATTTGTTTATAAATTGCATGCGGTTCCGATGACAAAACTAAGCAAAAAAGAATAAAAAAGAACGATAACTCTCAACGACGTCTCTTAGCTCGCAGATATCTGGACACTATCCTTAGGGTTGGTTAATAGAAATTATATATAAATAATTAAAGATGATATAAAACCTTAAAAGCGAGCTGTATTGATTTGTTAGGAAATAAAAACGTGAACTTCGTATACGGGCGCGTAAATTGAATATTGTTGAGGCGTTACATTAGATTTATCTTTAAAAACAAACACGATCATGCGCAATAGGTTGTGCAATATGGTCAATGTTTGGGCTAGCTAAAGCATAAATTCTCTTAATGAATATTTCGAGGGCAGTTCTAAAAAAACAGACTCCTAATTTTTTATTAGATCAAAACATTGAAGAGCTATAAACCCGGTAGTAGTGCCATAAAAATGAGCACCTCTTTTTGCTCCAATATTTATTTTCTACATAGTAACCACTATTCTCAATGCGCGTTTGTCAGGAAGTAATCTCAATATCGCTCGTAGCTGATAGCACACAATTAACATTATTTAATTAATATATATATATATATATATATATATATATATATATATATATATATATGTTTTATTTTTAATTTTTATTCATTTATGTTTTTGATTTTGGTTAACGTTTACTTTAAATACAATTACCATTTCCTACTATCACAAGTACAAATATTTTTCTTTCTTTCTCGATGTGACTAACGCCTAACAAAATTTTCATGGTCAGTGTTTATTTCCAAGAGCTTTACAATAAGACTGACTTACAGCAGACTGTAACCCGATCGTCTTCAAATTTAATGTTAAAAATAGCTATCAGCCACGGATACTACAAGTAATCGATATTGACTTTTCATTCATCATTTTCAATCATCCCATAGTACCGTTCATCGTTTGAAAAATTATCTGTTTCAATAATTCTTATTCTCGAGAGGATTGTGGCCTTAGTAAGATGTGACTCATTAATAAAATGTGTTGTTTCACCCAATAAATTGAATTACAGTAAAATAAACTGAATTACAGTAAAATAAATGAAATTGTGTAAAATTTTCGCCGAAAAACTGATTAAAACCGATTGCTTCATGGTTGAGTATCCTTTATGTAAAATTTCCAATGTTTCGACACAAATTTGGCTGAATAGTTTGCTAGACGCCGCAGAGGTCAATTTTTTTAAACTGATCCCAATTTTTACCTCTTAGCGTGTATAGATTTGGGAGTGAATCAAATTATAAAGTTAGATCCATGTCCAAGTAACTTACACTTAAAATTTCAAGTGTTATGATCCCAAATTGGCGGAGGAGTTTGGTAGAGTTTGCAAATGTCAAATCGTAGAACTTTGACCACATAACATCAAAATTTCTGCCCAAAAACCGATTAAAAAGATTTTTCAAAATCTCAATACCCCTTATGTCAAATCTCGAGTCTGTAGACTAAAAATTGACAGAGTACTTTGGTAGGGAAATGTACACACACACACACGCGCGCGCAGACACACAATTTCACTTTTATAAATATACTAGCAGTTTCGCCCGGCTTTGCTCGGCCCTATGTACTGTTCATAAGGTTATGTGCATATTTATATATTAAAAAGTGTGAATATGTAAAGTAATGCCTTTCTGTATAACAGTCTTACTTAACTACCATAGAGAAAAGACGGACAGACATTTTCACATCTCTCTATCTATATATATAGAGAGAGACAGATATATATATATATATAGAAAGAGAGAGAGAGAAAGAGAGAGAGAGAAATAGATGGATAGATAGATACGTAGATAGATAGATTGTATGCAATATTTAGTAATGATTTAAAAAGTATAAAAAAGACTCATGCGAGACCGCTCACGATTTATTTTGCCTCTGCCGTCAATGACTGGGCTATGGAAACAGGTTTACTACAGGGGTAAAATTAAAGACATGAACTAATACCTACTGCGTTATACATTCGTAAGTCCGTCGTTTGACCTTCACCTGGCAATTTTTAATTTTCACACTTTTGCACCGATTTTTCCCTGCTGAAACCCAAAAATTTAGTTTCGCATGGATTCAAATACCTTATGTATGAAGTTTCATGTCTGTAGACCAAAAACTCTAGGGGTTTGGTAGGCAAAATTTGTTAAACAAAAATATATACGTATACATAAATATCTATATATAGAAACAATTTTGTGTTTGCTATAAACTTTTTACGCAAATATGATGCAAGTATAAATTATGTAGAATATCTGCATGAATATAATTACACGTAATGGTTAACTAAAGATGATTATCACATTTGAAAACCGAAGCAACTACTAGGGAATTAAGATAAATGGTTAAAAGAATATTAAAATTAGCAATATCTCTCGCTAGTGAATGCAATTCCACAACCCATATATAAGAAAGTTGTATTTTCTTTTTAAACAAATAGAAAAGAGAGTTTTTAATATTAATATCAATACACACAAAAGAAAAACGAATTTATAGAAGTATATAAGATAGATATGTAGAGAAGTCAAGTATTTTTATTCTCGGCCTTCAAAATCAACAAAGATTAGACCATTCCTGTAATGGTCTGGTCCTCGTTGATTGCGGTGTAATACTATTTCTCTGCAGTTCTAGGAGTTCCACTCTCCCAGGCATTGCTTTTTTAGAATAGGTTAGTTTATGGCTAATCGTTTGAGGCGCCTTTACTGGGGAATGCCGACAAGGTATGCCCATACACGTTTTTCATTAGGATAGAACTAAACAGTACTACTGATTACAAACTGAAGAATAAGAAACCGAAAGACGGACGAAGATCCGCGTAGATGGACGAGGATTCATACGAAACCAAATGTCCATTCCTATAAATGTATAGTCTGATTTTATTTTTAACTACCATTGATGCCCGGCGTTGCCCGGGTATTTGCAGGTGTATGTTGAGCAAAAAAGAAAAAACGGTAAATTTGTTAAACTTTGATCCCTATTATAACCCCTTAAAATTTATTATTTTGAGCTCAAATTTAAATTAGATCCATGTCAAAGGAACCTATATCTACAATTACAAGTGTTTAGACCCTAAAATTTCGGTGGAGTTTGGTAGAGTTCTCAAAGGTCACATCATTGAACTTTGACCCCTTAACAGCAAAAGTGTTGGCCGAAAACCGATCAAATAGATTTTCCCAAATCTCAGTACCCTGTATATCAAATCTGGAGTCTTTAGACTAAAAATTTAGAGAGTTATTGCGTAGAGAAATGGACACAGACACACAGACTCACAGACACACAGACATGTTCACATTTATAGATATACTAGCATAAGTGGCCGGGGTTGCCCGAGTGTTTGGAGGTGTATGGTGAGAAAAAAAAGGTATTTTTTTTAAATTTGACTCCTATTATGCACCCTTAAAATTTATTCTTTTGGACTCAAATTGAGTTATTAAGTTAAATCCATGTCCACGAAACCTATATAAAAAATTTCAAGTATTTAGATCACCAAATTGTTTGGGGAGTTGGTAGAGTTCTCAAAGGTCAAATCGTTGAACTTTTACCCCTTAACAGCATAATTTCTGGCCGAAAACCAATCAAATAGATTTTCCCAAATCTCAGTATCCTGTATATCATATTTCGAGTCTGTAGACTGAGAATTAACAGAGTTATTGCGAAGGAAAATGTACACAGACACATAGACAGACAGACAGACACACAGACACGCCCACTTTTATAGATAAATAGATAGATAGATAGATAGATAGATAGATAGAATATAGATTTACTGTGGTTTTGTTTTTTGTTTATTTTTACTTCATCGAAAATTTATAATAGCAAACAAAATGTTGACATCAGTCCGGATTTATGCGAAAATAATATTGGTTATCATGGCTCAGTGTAAGTAGACAATCCTTCCTAGCAACAAATCACTTCGCGATGTTCTAATTGAGATTTAATTCTTTAGCCCGTCGCGTTCATATTTGCTAAAAATCCAATATTGCATTCTCGCAGCGGCAAACACAATCGAACTCCATAAATACAAATTTCTTTCACTTACTTTTGACAAAATATCCGAGAACCGGATTTGATTAATGAAGCATGGGTCAGCCGAATATTGCGTTCGATTTCACAGATCAATCAATATTGATCCCTGTTGACACAACTTATTTGATAGCGCCAGAATTGGATTTGACTACTGGATTCTGTTTTTCCACGCAACACTCTTTCGTCTTCCTCTTCCCATCCTTTCTCACCCTCTTCTTTTTCTTAATTTCCTACTTTTTTATTATTCCCGTCTACCTCTTCCTTCTTGTTCTTCTTTTTTCTTCATCCTTCCCCTTCATGCTTCTCTCCATCGTCTTCTATTTCACCACTTCATTTCTCTCCCCTTTCTTCTGAAGCCCCTGATCCCCATCTTCATCTGTTCATTTTTCAAACTCCACAACATACCTCTTCATACTTCTTAGTTTTCTTCTTCTTCCTCCCAACTTCTGTGCATAAATATTCTCTTCTTCTTTTCTTCTTCTTCGTCTTCTTCTTCCTCTGGTTTTCTTCTTCTTTTCTCCTTCTTCTTCTTGTTCTTGTTCTTGTTCTTCTTCTTCTTCTATTATTCTTCTTCTTCTTGTTCTTCTTCTTTTTCTCTCCTTCTGTTTATTTGCTTCTTCTTTTCTTCTTCTTCTTTTCTCCTCATTTACTTGTTCATCTTCTTTTTTTCTTTTCTTTTTCTTCTTCTTAATCTCTGTCTTCTTCTTCTTCTGTTCTTCTTTTTTCTTCTTCTTCTTTTCTTTCTCCTTCTTTACCTCCTCTTCTTTTTTCTTTTTTCTTCTGTTCTTCTTCTTTGTTCATCTTCTTTTTTTCTTCTTCTTTTCTCCTTCTTCTTTTCTTTATCTTCTTCTTTGTTTCGTCTTTTCTCCTTCTTATTTCTTCTTCTCCTCTGCTTTTTCTTTGGTTTATCTTCTTCTTTTCTTCGTCTTTTTCTTCTTCTTCATCTTCTTCTTCTTCTTCTTCTTCTTCTTCTTCTTCTTCTTCTACTTCTTCTTTTTTCTCTACTTGAATACCCTTTCTTGCTTTCTAAAAAATCCTTATTTTACCGTCACCTTTTTCTTCACTTTTCCTTTTAGTTACTTTTTCTTTGTCTACCCTTTTTTATTTCATTTTTCTTCTTTTTTCTTCTTCGTTTCTTCTTTATTTTCTTCCTGTTATTCTTCTTCTACCTATTGATTTTCTACATTTAAAATGATTTGCACTATTTTTATCAGCACTTACTTTTTACTTCCCTTCTGACCTGTTATCATTTTTTTTTATTTTGACTTCTTTAAATAACTTTTCTTATTGTCAGTTTTTACTTTTTCCCGTTTCACATTTTTTACATTTTACTTCTTTTCTCCTTCCAAATTTTTCAATTTTTCTTCTTTTTCCCCTTTCACATTTTAAACTTTTTTCTTCTGTTTCCCCTTTCATATTTTTTACTTTTTTTCTTTTACCCCTTTCACATTTTCACCTTTTCTTCTTTATCCCCTTTCACATTTTACATTTTTTAAATTCTTTTCCCCTTTCACATTTTCACTTTTTCTTCTTTTTCCCCTTTCACATTTTACATTTTAAAAAATTCTTTTTCCCCTTTCACATTTTGCACTTTTTTCTTCTTTTTCTATCTTTCACATTTTCACTTTTTCTTCTTTTTCCCCGCTTCACATTTTACACTTATTTTATTATTTTTCCCCTTCCACATTTTTCACTTTTTTTATTTTTCCCCTTTTCACATTTCCACTTTTCTTCTTTTACCCCTTTCACATTTTACCTTTTTCTTCTTTATCCACTTTCACATTTTTCACTTTTTCTTCTTTTTCCCTTTCACATTTTTCACTTTTTCTTCTTTTTCCATCTTTCACATTTCACTTTTTCTTCTTTTTCCCCGCTTCACATTTTACACTTATTTTATTATTTTTCCCTTTCCACATTTTTCACTTTTTTTTATTTTTCCCCTTTTCACATTTCCACTTTTCTTCTTTTACCCCTTTCACATTTTACCTTTTTTCTTCTTTATCCACTTTCACATTTTTCACTTTTTTTTTATTTTTCCCCTTTTCACATTTCCACTTTTCTTCTTTTACCCCTTTCACATTTTACTTTTTTTCTTCTTTATCCACTTTCACATTTTTCACTTTTTCTTCTGTTTCCCTTTCACATTTTTCACTTTTTTCTTCTTTTCCCCTTTCACATTTTTCACTTTTTTGTTTCCCCTTTCACATTTTTCACTTTTTTCTTCTTTATCCACTTTCACATTTTTGAGTATTTTCTTCTGTTTCCCTTTTCACATTTTTCACTTCTTTCTTCTTTTTCCCTTTCACATTTTTCACTTTTTTCTTCTTTATCCACTTTCACATTTTTCACTATTTTCTTCTGTTTCCCTTTCACATTTTTCACTTCTTTCTTCTTTTTCCCTTTTACATTTTCCCTTTTTCTTCTTTTTCCCTTTCACATTTTTCACTTTTTTCTTCTTTATCCACTTTCACATTTTTCACTTTTTTCTTCTGTTTCCCTTTCACATTTTACCTTTTTTCTTCTTTATCCACTTTCACATTTTTCACTATTTTCTTCTGTTTCCCTTTTCACATTTTTCACTTTTTTCTTCTTTATCCACTTTCACATTTTTCACTTTTTTCTTCTGTTTCCCTTTCACATTTTACCTTTTTTCTTCTTTATCCACTTTCACATTTTTCACTATTTTCTTCTGTTTCCCTTTTCACATTTTTCACTTTTTTCTTTTTTATCGACTTTCACATTTTTCACTTTTTTCTTTTTTATCCACTTTCACATTTTTCACTTTTTTCTTCTTTATCCACTTTCAAATTTTTCACTATTTTCTTCTGTTTCCCTTTTCACATTTTTCACTTTTTTCTTCTTTATCAACTTTCACATTTTTCAGTATTTTCTTCTGTTTCCCCTTTGTCATTTTTTACTTTTTTATTATTTTTCCCCTTTCACATTTTTCAATTTTTTATTCTTATTCTCCTTTTACATTTTACACTTTTTTCTTCTGTTTCCCCTTTAACATTGTTCACTTTTTCTGATTCCCATTTCATATTTTCACTTTTTTTCTGATTTTCCTTTCACATTTTCACTTTTTTCGTCTGTTTCCCTTTGATGTTGTTTACTTTTTTTTACATTTGCCCTTTCACATATTTCACTTTTTACTTCGGTTTCAGCTTTAACATTTTTGACTTGTTCTGATTTTTCCCCTTTCACATATTTTACTTTTTTCTTTTTTCACATTTTTCATTTTTTTTCTTTTTCCGCTTTCACATTTTTCAATTTTACATTCTGTTTCCCATTTCCTATTTTGCACTTTTTTTCTTTTTCCCCTTTTACATTTTTTACTTTTTTCTTTTTCCCCCATTTCACATTTTCACTTTTTTCTTTAATTTCTCTTCCACATTTTTCACTTTATTCTTCCTTTCCCCATTAAATATTTTTCACATTTTTCTTCTGTTTTCATTTCACATTTTTTAGTTTTTTTTTCTGTTTCATCTTTCTTATATTTTACTTTTTATTTTCCCCATTTCAAATTTTCACATTTTTCTTCTTTCCCCCATTTCACATTTTTCCCTTTTTATTCTTTTCCGCTTTAACGTTTTTCACTTTTCTTCTCTTTAACCTTTCACATTTTTCACTTTTTCGTACTGTTCCCCTTTCACATTTTTTTACTTTTTTCTTCTTTTTCCCTTGTCAAATTTTTCAATTTTTTCTTCTGTTACCCCTTTCACATTTTGCTTAGTTTTCCCCTTTCACATTTGTCACTTTTATATTCGTTTTCCCCTTTCACATTTTTCCTTTTTTGCTTCTGTTTCCCGCTTTTCTATTTTTCACTTTTTCCTTATTTTCCCCCTTTCATATTTTTCACTTTTTTCTTCTTTTTACCCTTTCACATTTTTAACTTTTCTTTTCTTTTTCCCCTTCCACATTTTTAATTTTCTTTTTCTTTTCCGCTTTCACATTTTTCACTTTTTCGTCTGTTTCCCATTTCACAGTTTTCACGGCAGAGTTCCTTTTTCCGATTTTGCTAAATATTTTTTTCAATTTGCCGAGCGGTCTTTCTTATTTCGACTGGCATATTGTATATATTTTGGCGCCCAAAAGTTTTTATTCAGCCATATTTTCCTCAGGCGTTTCTATCGGTACATCCGATAGTTGTCAGGAGGGATTGTTGTTGCTGGCATCTTGTTTTTTAGGCTTGATATATTTAAATAGTTTCTTTTTTCATTCTTATTATTTTTATGTCTTTTTATTTTATTTTATTGGTTATAAAGGTGTGTGCAGGATGGGTTAAGGGGCGAATTATTTTATTTTTTATTTCGATTTTCCTTTTCCTATTTTATTTATTTAGTTTTTGTTAGTTATTGGATGCATCTAGTATATTTGTCCCGGTATTAATTGATCCTGTAAATAAGGGACTGTAGTTTTTTTTCTTTAATTTGTAGGCTTCTAGTAATTTTACTCTCCGTGTGTAATTGTTAAGGTATCGATTTTAGTATTGTTAGTTAAGATATTTCTAATGTCGGACGACTATAGGTTTTTCATAGAATGTTAGGTGTTCTTTATGGGGCTATTATCAGTTAAATGAAAGGTTAATCGTCAGGGGAGTGTTGTTGTGGTGTGGCCTATGTATGCGTTGTATGAGTTTTAAGAGTGAGTTCGGACATATTTCCTGAAGGGGCAAAAAAATTAATACGCTACATTAGTTTAGGTTAGTGTGGTGTTAGTATTATTATTGTTTTTTTATTATTAAATTAGAGGTTTTAAATTTTGTATAATACATTATTATTTTAATCTTTCTGTTCTAGTCTGATGTATCGTTAATTAGGTTTGTTATGGTTTTTTCGCCTGTTTTGTAGTTAATGTGTAGTTGGGTTTTATAGTATACTTTAATGGTGTCGTTTTTGTTAGGGTTAAGTTTTATGGTTTTGTTGTGGATTGAGTCCAAATGGAGTTTTATGTGTTTATCGACGATTTTATTGGGAAAATTATTGTTCATTAGGATTTGCTTTATGTTTGTTTGCTTAACAAAGCCTAATAAATAATAATTTCCGTAAAAAACAAAAACTTATAAACAATATATATATATATATATATATATATATATAGAGAGAGAGAGAGAGAGAGAGAGATAGATAGATAGATAGATAGATAGATAGATACCTGAATGTGTGTGTGTCTGGTCACGAATAGAACCTATATGGTGTATTATTTTAAAATCCGATTACATATAATGATAGAAGATATATCGAGACACAGGAATGGGCATGTTTGATCTGGCAGACCAGTGGTTCATTAAAATTGTGGGGTCTACCTTCGCGCCTGGTCCACAAAGTATGGAAATAAAAAAATTAAAAAGTAATAAAAAAACGTTTACAAGTGTTTTTGATATATATGTGCATAATAATACTTTGATAAGTATTTTTTAACTTAAATAGGGATGGTATAATAAAATTGTGGGGTGTGCGTTCGCGCCTTGCCTCCTTGAAATGGAAATAGCACAAACTTTAATAAATACTTTTCATATCTATCTGCGTCAGTATACTTTGATAAGTATGTTTTAGTTTGAAGAAAGATGGTATAATAAAATTATGGGGTGTTCGTTCGCACCTGACCTCAATAGAATGGAAATATGTCACAAAGTTTAATAAGTTTTTTTAATATAGATCCACAGAATATTGTGATAATGTTTTTGTGTGAACATGTATGCTATAATAAATTATGGGGTTTATCTGTTTTATTTGTACTTTCATCATACTTTGATTTGGTTTTGATACTCCCAAACTCGAAGCTATCTCTTTAACACTCTTCCTTTTCATAACCTATCATACTTTAATAAATCAGAGTCCATTTTCTGTAGGCTGTTTTTGAACCCAGTCAACGACGGGTACTTTTGCTAGTATATATATATATATATATATATATATATATATATATATATATATACATTGCGTGTGCATATTTATATATAAATCCATTCATGCATGTGAGTGTTTCACCACATGCTTGAGAACAAAACCTGCTAATTTTTTATTTTTTCGTTTTGTCCTCAAATGTGAACTACAGCAAGTCCTACTGAACTGTTTACTCAAGGCAACGCAAGGATCACTCTACAGCTCGCCAAGCAAAACATTCATCTATTTATTAATGATCACGAAAGAAACTACAACGTCTCGTAAATTATAAAGGAACATTTTTAAAAGATTACTCCTTCAGGCGTGACAGTTTCCCTCTATGCTCATGCATATAAAAACTAGTTTAATTAGTTAGATGTTGTAATGATAAGATACGCTGAAATGCCATAAACGTTCTCCGTTTATTCCAACGTTAAATTCGATTGTTGTCGATTCTCCTCAACACTGGAATTAAGTCATGTCGTCTTAGGATAAATTAAGTAATGTCTTAGGATATGTGACGTTAACGTTTGTGTAAATCTGGTTTGGTTATAAACTATTAAACGTGCAGATGAAATCTATTTTATACTAGCCTGGATTCTTGTCATTGCCCGGGTGTTTGAAGGTGTGTGTAAAGCAAAAGTAGTAATACACAGACCGGCTCGAATCTGTGCAGCCAAGGAGGAAAAGAACGTGAAAAAAAGTGACGTGTTTGCTGTTGCGTCCATCACCCAAACGGAAGTGACGTAATTAAAATTAAAGCTAACAATCGAAAAGAAGACGATGACTTTCGAAAATATCGACGAAATAAGAGACCACTCCATGTAAAACAACCTATGTCGAGGGTGAAAGAAATAATGTTTTTGGCGAAGTTTTCGACATTTGTGGCCCGAAGGGTCGAGCTTCCAAATGATACCAATCTCGTGAGAATCCGTCGCCTCTGTGGAAAGCTTTTTCCAAAACATACATACATACATTTAAGCAGAGAGGTGAGATTTATCTTATAGATGAAAGAGAAGCTAGTAAGTCCGATTTGACGCTGGAAAAAAAAAATTACAGATCTCACAGGTATTGAACCCAGTGATAAATCTAATTGATTTCTACTGTTTAAAAATAAAGTTTGATGTTCGGTTAACATCTAGAGGATTTTATTGATTTTTTGCAAGATCGAACCGGTTTAAAGATGAACGTTTCTCGTACGTTCGAATCGAGTTAATTCCCAACTGAATCGATATGAAAAGGGAAACGGGATAAGAAAAGGGAGAGTTTGAGTAGGAAGAAAGTGGGACATTGCGGATTGAAAAAAAAGGTGAACAACGTGAATCGCAGTTCTGTTAGTTGTGATAATGGGTGGAAAATATTTCAAATTAGTTGTTTAGGTAGAATTGGTTCTTTTCTCTCTCTCTCTCTCTCTTTCTCCTATTTTCTCTTTTTCTCTCTTTGATTCAACCATATCTTAGTCTCTCTTTCCCTTCCCCCCCATTCTCTTTCGTTACCTGTTTATTTTTTCTCCTTTATGTCTCCATTTATTCCTCTTTTTTTCTAATTCTCTTTGCTTTTTATCTCTCTTTCACTCTCCTTCTCTTGTCCTCGTCTTCCTCTTTCCTTCTCGCTTCATTTCCTTTCCTCTATCTCTTTCAATATATTTTTTACTCTATCATTCCCTCTCTGCTTCTGCCTTCTCTCTTTCTGTGTTTTCTGCGCTTATACTTTACACCCCAGTGAATGATTTGAATTTCGAATAAATAAAAGATTGGATATAGATTAGACGTCTTACTTCGAATGATATAAACAATAAAAACATACCAAATATTATTCGAAAAAAAGTAGCCAATGAAATCACATTTAACAATTGAACATAGATTAAATCGATATTTACTTATATACAGCTTCGACTGCATACAATTAAACCAACACCCTTTATACACTTATATATAAAATGGGGTAAGTAGTTTTTGTTCAAAGCACATATTTAGATTTTATATTCTTCCATACGACGGTTTCCAGTAGATCCGATAACATAGTGCACTAAAAGAATATCTAAGGTAAATAGAACATAAAAAGGAATGAAAACGCTATAACAATTCTCCAGGAATAAGTCGCATGGAAAGGTAATTAATGCGATGGCTGTCGGACTTCTCTTCTACGTCGGACGGTTTTGTACTCAATAACATGTGTGTCAAGATAAGTATATATATATATATATATATATATATATATATATATATAAAGTAAAATAGACATGTTTGTCTACTGAGTCTGTTTTGGATCATGTCCACATTCAGAATAACTGTCTTAACTACTGGCAGAAATTCGCTGATATAATCGGCATAGCTGTTGTAAGTCCGAGTACTTTCAAATAACTGTAAGGGTTGACCTGGATATGATCTTATACTATATCCGATGGTGACGCCCCACCTTTCGTAGTTTCGGGGTGTGGAACCACCTTTTTGGGTCCCAACTATGGCTTAAATAGAAACCGACTTGAAAAAAAAAATTCTATTAAAACCTTTTTCATCAAAATAACTGGATTCGGTATTAAATAACCAGAAAAGGGTTGATATGCCGTGAAAAATACAATTAATAATTGTCAATGATAGATTAATCTAACTGGTTGTGAACAATATATATATATATATATATATATATATATATATATATATAAAGCTGAATGTCTGTGTGTGTATGTGTGTGTCTGGTTGGTCACGAATAGGCTCCTATATGGTTTACTATTTTTTAAAAAAACTGATTACTGAAAAGATAGAAGATGTATCGAAAGACAGGAACGGGTATGTTTGATTTGCCAGAACAGTAGTTCATTAAAACTGTTGGGTCTGTGTTCGCACCTGGTCTTCAGACCAGGCGCGAACACAGACCCAGCAATTTTAAAAGAGATAGAGGAAAGGAAATGAAGCGAGAAGGAAAGAGGAAGACAGGTATGGAAATAGAAAAATTAAAAATTAAAAAAAAAGAAAACGTTTACAAGTGTTTCTGATATAGATGTACATAAGAATACTTTGATAAGTATATTTTAACTTAAATAGGGATGGTATAATAAAATTGTGGGGTCGGAGTTCGCGCTTGGCTTCCATAGAATGGTAATGAGCACAAACTTGAATAAAGACTTTTTATATCTATCTGTGTAAGTATACTTTGGTAATTATGTTTCAGTTTGAAGAAATATGGTATAATTAAATTATGGGATGTTCGTTCGCACCTGACCTCAATAGAATGGAAATACATCACACAGGTTAACAAGTTTTTTTTTTAATATAGATCCACAGAATATTGTGATAAGTGTTTCAGTGTGAGCAGATACGGTATAATAAATTATAGGGTTTATCTATTTATTTTAGTAAGAACGGGGCTATAATTAGTGTTAAATCAAGAAAAATGATTATCTAAATTAGTAAAATATACAAGAATTATGAAAAATGATGACATGTGAGTAATTTTATTAGTGTGTTTGTAATTAAATAGACAGCCCAGACAATTTCTCAAATGTATTATTTTAGTAAGAGGTGGGCGATAATGTTGGGTAACTCATGAAACATGATTGTCGAAATAAGTAACATATCCAAGAATTATGAAAAGTTATGAAATGTAAGTTATATTATTTCGTTTTTTATAATGAAATAAACAGCCGAGAAAAAGTCTCAAAGTTATTTCTTTTGAAGACCGGGGTAAATTATGTGGGGTTAATCATGAAAAATGACTGTTGAAATTAGTAACATATCCAGGAATTTTGAAAAATGATGAAATGTGAGTTATTTGATTGGTGTGTTTTAATAAAATAACTAGCCAGATAATATCTCTAAGTTATTATTTTAGTAAGAGGAAAATGAATTATGTGGGTTAAATCATGAAAAATGATTGTTAAAATTAGTAACATATCCAAGAATTATGAAATATGATAAAATGTGAGGTATTTGATTAATGTGTTTGTAATGAAATAACAAGTCAGACAATCTCACAAAGTAATTATTTTAGCTATAGAAAATGATATTATATGGGTTACATTATAAAAAACGATTGTCGAAATTAGAAACATATCCAAGAATTATGAAAAGTGATTAAATGTAAGTTATTGGATTGGTGTGTTTATAATGAAATGAATAGGCCAGATATAGTCTTAAAGTTAATATTTTAGTAAGAATGGGTCGATTACGTGGGTTACATAATTAAAAATGATTGTTGAAATTAGTAACATATCCAAGAATTATGAAAAATTATAAAATGTGAGTTATTTGAGTGATGTGTTTATAATGAAATAATCAGCAAGACAATGTATCAAAGGTATTGTTTAGCAAGAGGAGAGGGGATTATGTGGGTTAAATAAAATAAAACGATTGTAAAAATTTGTAACATATCTAAGAATTATGAAAAATGATAAAATATGAGTTATTTGATTGGTGTGTTTATCATGAAATAACCAGAGACAATGTCTCAAAGTTTTTATTTTAGCTAGAGGAAAGGGGATTATGTGGGTTAAATCATGAAAAACGAATGTCGAAATTAGTATCATATCCAAGTATTATGAAAAGTTATTAAATGTAAGTTATTTGATTGGTGTGTTTATAATGAAATAAACAGCCCAGATATTGTCTGAAAGTTTTTATTTTAGTAAGAGGGGGTCGATTATGCGGGTTAAATCTTCAACAATGATTGTCGAAATTAGTAATATATCATAGAATTATGAACAATGATTAAATGTGAGTTATTTAATTGGTGTGTTCGTAATGAAATAGACAGGCTAGAAGATGTATCAAAGTTGTTATTTTTGTAAGAGGAACGGGATCATGTCGGTTAATGAGGGGGCGATTATTTGGGTTACTTTATTAAAAATAATTCTCGAAATTAGTAACATATCCAAGAATTATGAAAAATGGTCAAATGTGAGTAACTTGATAGGTGTGTTTGTAATGAAAAAAAAACAGCCATACAATGTCTGAAAGTTATTATTTTAGTAATAGGAGGTGGCGATAATGTGGATTAACTCTTGAAAAATTATTGTCGAAATTAGTAACATATCCAAGAATTATGAAAAATGAAGTTTTAGTTATTTGATTGGAGTGTTTATAATGAAATAAAGAGCCCAGTCAATGTAGTAAATTTATGATTTTAATAATAATTGGGCGATTATATGTGCGCACTCATTAAATTTGATTGTCGAAATTCATAACATAGCCAAGAATTATGAAACATGATGAAATATGAGGTATTTTATTGATGTGTTTGTAATGAAATAAACAGCTTAGAAATGTCTCAAAGGTATTATTTTAGTAAGAGGAGAGGGATTATGTGATTGAACCCAGAAAAAAAATGACAGTTGAAATTAGCAACATATCCAAAAATTATGAAAAATGATGAAATGTGAGTTATTTGATTGGTATATTCATAATGAAGTAGATATACCAGACAATTTATGAAAGTTATTATTTAAGCAAGAGGTGGCGATTATTTGGGTTACTTCATTAAAAATAATCGTCGAAATTAGTAACATATCCAAGAATTATGAAAAATAATATAATGTGAGTTACTTTGTTGGTGGGTTTGTAATGAAATAACCAGCCATACAATGTCTAAAAGTTATTATGTTAGTGATAGAAGGGGGCGATAACGTGGATTTACTCATGAAAAATGATAGCAGAAATTAGTGACATACCATAGCCTATGTATCAATGTTTTTATTTTAGTAAGAGTGGAGGCAATAATGCAAGTTAAATCATGGGACATGGTTGTATAAATTAGTAACATATCAAAAAATTATGAAAAATGATTAAATAGGAGTTATTTGGATGATGTGTTTGTAATGAAAAACCAGACAAGAGAATGTCTTAAAGTTATTATTTTAGACAGGTGAGCTATAATGCGGGTTAAATTGTCGAAATGTGTAACAATCCAAGAATTATGGGATTCAACGAGATACGTTAACATATATACATACAGATTACCAGGAGGCACCCTGGATTCAATGAGATACATGACAATGTATGCAAGCAGAATACATGGTCACCTGGGATGTAATGAGATAGATGCAAATATATACTAGCAGAATACTTGGCGTTGCCTTGCATTGATTTAGATTGATTGAAATATATACTAACAGAATACCTTGCGTCGCCCAGGATTTCATGAGATTTATTGAGATATATACAAGCAAAACACCCAGCGTTGCCCGGGATTGAATGAATTAGGTGAGAATATATATTAGCAAAATACCTGGCATCGCTTGGGATTTGATGAATAAATGTGTTGCATATTACCTGTCATTGCATATACATGCTGTACATTACCTACCCTAGGTAAGATACAAGTATTTCTTATGTAGGTAAAATATTATTTTGCTCGAAATAGCAAATGATACATAAACATACAAAATTCCTCACTCATAAGAATAATAAATATATTACAAAACCAAATTCAAATTTACATTGTGTATACGGTCTCGAGCAACGCCGGGTAGCCCCGCTAGTCTATATATATAAAAGCGAAAATGTATGTATGTATATATGTATGTTTGTGTGTCTGCTAAAAAGTTTTGACCGACCGAACAACAAATTCACAGAGATGGTCTCACATGAAAACCCCACCCTACGGACGACAAATATCGAAAAATTGGCCCAAAAGGACCATCAGAAGTGCGTCAACTGATCGATTTTCTGCAGGGGGCGGCAAAAAAGTGACATTTTAATGTTAAACATTACATATCTTTAAATCGATTTATAACTGCCCAAAAAAATACGGACGTCAACTCTTCTACATAAAGTGTACACGGGACTGTTTATTTTGGGTCAACTTGTATTTAAAACCCGCTAAGTCATGTCACGTGATCTTGACGTCAGCAAGCTATAATGACAGTCTGAATTTAAAAACATTGTTGTTATCGGTAAAAAAATGTTTAACCCTCACACAAGCTAAAACATGAACATCTATGACAACGTTACCAAAGTTATTAGCACGTTAAAATAGATACGATAGTTAAACGAAAAATAACAAGCCAAAAATGTGAAGTAAAAAAAATACGCTTACAAAAAATATTAACGATCGAAGTTTTTACCAAAAAAAACAGCCAGACGCATTTTTTCTTTTTTAGTAACACTCTTTAGAGTAAGGAAGACGAAGTGAGAGAGAGAGAGAGAGAGACGCAAACAGAGAGAGAGAGACGTTAACTTTTTCACCCCGAAATCGACAATTTTCGACAGGGGGGGTCAACAACGCATGCGTCAGATGACGTCATGACGTCGTGACCTGATTTACTTTAAATAGTTGAAAAATGGAAGACATTTTATATACGTCGTTTTAGCTCAGGTAGTTAAGGCTTTGGTGTATTATCTAAACGTTTTGGGTTTGAATCGTGGTGTGAGATTTTTTTTTCGATTTTTGAAATTTATATATTGAACCCTGTATTATTTAAGCCATTTCTCACGTAACGTTCGTTTTCCTTTTTTTTTTTTTTTTGTTTTTTTTTTTTACTTCGCTTATTCTTAGCGAAACCCCAAAAACATCCGGGTACCCACCTGTTATTTTATTTTACTTGGCTTATTCTTAGCGACACCCAAAAACACCCGGGTACCCACCGACTTTTTAAATTTTAATATCGAAACAGGCTTATTTAAGCCATTTTTTACGTGTTCGTTTTTCTGTTTTCATCGTTCGTTTCCCTTACGTTAGTTTTTTTGTGTTCTTTTCGATGTTTTGGTCGTAACGCTCGACGACTTTCAAACATCTTTCACTTATTCGCTTATAACAATGCTTCATTCTGGCTGGCCGATTTTATTTTCAAACTTCGCCTCAGGGCTTTGGCTTCGATCCTACCCCCCCCCGTTTTTTTTTATTTAACACCACACACACCTACAAACACCTGGGCAACGCCGGGTACCCCTCGCTAGTACTTTAATAAATAAGAGTTCATTTTTTGTAGGCTGTTTTTGAACCAAGTCAAGGACGGGTACTTTTGCTAGTATATATATATATATATATATATATATATATATATATATATATATATATATATATGTGTGTGTGTGTGTGTGTAGATATATATATATATCTCCCCTGACGATTAATCCAGAAAGGATTGGAAAGTAACATGATACAACAAATATGGACATTACATCAGCCAGTTCCTGTCTGAAGTGTAGACTCATTCTGAAGTTGGAACGGATCAAAAACAAAATTAATAAACAAAAATATATATTTTATTTAATGAAATATAATATAGAGAAACAATCCCGCCTAATTAGTGATGGGACGATTCCAAACTTTTTCCCGATTCCGATCCAATTACCGATTCCTTTCAAAATTTCCGATTCCAATCCGATTCCCGATTCCGATTCTTTTAAAATTTATTCATATTTAATTAGAGATTGGTTTTGTTTTTGTTTTGTTTCTTTCGTAAATTTTCAAATTATTACAAAAACCCCTGGGTAATGTCCGCGTATATATTTTTTCAAATGTTTGCTCTGTAATTGATTAAAAACTATAACATAACAAAACATTTATTTGGATTTTAAAACAAAGCTATATTGTATCAGTTCGTATTTACTGTATAACATGCTACTTATAGAAATAATTAAATAGTTGAAAATATTCGAAGATTGGTAGGGAAAATAAGAAAACGATGTAAGAACAACATATTTAACAACGCCACCTCTCATTGTTACGAACGAATTTCTAAATAATAATGTTACTATTTAGAAAAACATTTTTAATGTGAGATTGCGCGAGCTTTCTGTGCCTATGAATGAACTAAAATTTTATTTTAATTATAAAAATTTTATAGGTTATTAAATTGATTTACTTTGCTATAAAAAATAAAAGAAAACAAAAACAAAACGATGTGAAAATGGTGATGATGATGATGACGACGACCACAACGACGCCGACGACGACGTCAACAACAACAACGACGACTTTGTCGATTAACACGCAGCTAAATCCCGATTCCAAAATGAAATATTACTTTTATACCTATAAAAGAAATACGTGTTAGAACATTTTTTTTAAATTGACGGAAGGAAAAGCGATCATGGTTCTTGTGCAGTTTACGTCCCTCGTTAAAAAACGAAAATTTAAAAAAAAAAAAATTATATTCTACGTACCCGTTTTGGAATGAAGTTCTCCTAAAAAAATCGCTTAATTTCATCAAATAGTTTTGTTTTTACTGCTTTTTTTCAATCTCGGGAACATGGAATTTCTCTAATAAATCGCTTAATTGATATCAAAGGGAAGTAATCCATTATATTTCTACCAAAATGAATGGTAATAGCATAGTTTAGATTGACAGTTTAGAATTTAGAGTGTGAGATCAGTTTCAAATATAAAGTTAACGTTAAATCATCATCGTTTCTGGCCAACCTAATTCTTTATGGATGTTAGCTAAATTGTTTCCCACTAAGTTAAGTTCGATTTGCAACATTGTAAAACCATGTGTAATCGTTTAAAAAGTAGACACCCCCTCCTCCAATAAGCGCACATAATTTAAAATTGGTATCACACTACAATGTTTTTGAAAAGCAGTTATTTTACGTTAAATTTATTTGTGAAATTGACCCTCTATTTTAAATTCCTAATCGTTTTATATTTATTTATTTATAATCATAAGTGTTTATAGGCAATGTTTATATCTCATTTTTAAATAGTTACGTGTAAAACGGTACGAAGATGTAAATAATGTGTTTTTTTATTCCGTTTTGATTTTTCGCCCATCGCAATTATAACTTTTTGTTGCGAAAAGAAAAGTTCGATTCTGGATTCAATTTTGGATCAAAACAAAAATAAAAATGACCCCAGTCTAGAAGAAGTTCTTCAACAATTATTATATTAATACAAAACATTGGAGGGAAGGGGGTTAGCCTCGTTTTAAAGCAATATCCCCCGCAAGAAACGTTCTACAATTTATTATTAATCAATATTTATTCATAATTGCCTTTTTTTCCTAGTTGGCCAAAATGGTCCCTTTTCTGTTGTCCAATTTTCCGGACACCTGAAATTCATTTACGATTTTTACCGAGTGAGTAAATACTTTTCAAAATATTTATTTTCAAGCATGGAAGCCGCCGTGTTCCTCTTTTAAACTATATGAGTGAGAACCTAACACCTCCCATCAGTGTAAATACTTATTTACAAATAGTCATTTTAAAATTTGGCGGTGAGGGGTTAGCCATATTTTTAACTGGAGAGTAGAGAGCTAAGCCCGGCACTTCTCCAACAGTCCTAATTTTCTGTTACTAAAATGTGGTTTTCCCCTATTTATCCATTTTTACCATTTTTGCCGTTGCCACTTTTACCTTGCTATTTATTCCCTTGCAATATTACCGAGCACCAAGAACACATAGCTTCTAAATAACAGAGTAAAATATTAAGCAATGTTTATTTTTAAATATCATTGGGGAGATGATTTAGTTCCCATTTAAAACTAGCGTAGCTCACTAAATCCCTCTTTAGGACGGGCTTAAAATTATGTATATTGTAAATATCATGACCTCTATAATAAATGTGCTATTGTGATAACTGAAACGATTCTAGATTGTGTAAGATAGAGTATTACCACAACTTCCAATTTCACACACAGTTGATGGTATTGTGCCTAATTTGTGAAAATATGCTATATATTTTACCTAATAAATAATTCCAAGTGTAGTATATGTTCTGATATTACACTTTATCCTTTATGTCCTGACACTGACAGAAAAATCCTTCTAGACTGAGACAAGTTTCATTGCCGTTTCAATCCAGAATATCTAATTTTTGAGAGTTGGATTCCCTATATTAAAAACCGACCTTGTGTCTAACACTATCTTCGGGTAAGGGGCGACAAGTAAATAGAATCACATGTAAACTAACTAACACACCCCAGACAAAATGAGATTCTATATTTTTAGGCGATTATGTGAACATATAAAAAAACCCCCCAAAAAACAAAAAAAAAAACAATTAATTTAAAATTTAGAAAGTGGGATCGGTTTAGTATATATATTTAAAGTAAAATCGTCTTCATTTTAAGGCCTTTATAAATTATTATGATTTTTCATTAAATTCTTTTACAACTTACCCTAAGTTAGACTGGTAAGTTCATAAAACCCGCATATTATCACTTAAAAAATAACCTCCCACATACACAAACGCACAGAACTTACATATTATAGCAATCTTTGGTTAACTGTCCTTAAACGTTAGAATTACTTGGATATGGAGGCTCATTTTCTGTTAAATTTACCTGTAAAACAGACACTATAAATTCTTAAATTTATTATTTTTTTTGCTTCTCGTCTGGTGGATGATTTTTCAGAATAAGAAAGGAAGAAAAGGGGCCGAAATAAATGAATACACAACGAATAAATGTTACGAAAAACAAGCGAAGCTACATTTTCAACTACCTGGATATTTTTTTTTCTTTTCTTTTCTTGCAGTTTTACTTATTTTAAAGTGTTTTTTTAAATTAAAATAATTGTAGTGTAAAGCCTATTGAGTTAAAACAAAATAAAAATGGTGATATTATTTAAGCCATATTCGAGCCTCGATAATAGCTCAGAAATCAGAAATCAAAGTACTGACAGAAACGCACCCAAGAAATGCCACTATGTTCACCTGATGTTATGTGAGAACAAGAAAAAAGGCCGACATACGACTCTTAACTCTCAATAATGACTTAAAAATTAAAAATTAAACAATATACTAGTAGAAACCCACCCAATAGATGTTACCAAAGGCAAGATAAGTTATACTTCTACCTAACAAAAGAATATATTTGACTTAAAAAAAAACAATTCGAACTTTTGCATCACATTAAAATAAATATTAAACAAAATAAAAGTAAAAATATGCTGGTGATTAATTTTCAAATCATGAAACACATTTTGAATATCTTTAAAATAGTTATTTAAAAATACACTTACATTTTATGTTGCCAAATTGTCGAAGCCAAACGGTATCGAAGATGTTAATTACCCCCAAATACTTTCAGTTGGTAGTCTAGGTTTTTATTGCATTATATAGGGGAGTGAGATTGGTGGGCTCTAGACGGCATTGGCGCCACCGTAGGAATCCCTAAGTATAAACATAAATGATACCGGCAGAATCAAAGAAAATCACACGGAAGCATGACATTTCACGAGTTCATTTTAAATTCAATTCAAGGCCAAGCCTTTTCACACCTTTCGCCATTCCTTGTCATATTTGTCAATGCTGAGTAAGGGAGCGAACAAAAACCTAACTGGACAAAATCCAACACTATTATATTCTACTTTTGATTTAATTAGCAATAATGTTTGATATTATTTTCCTTGACAAAATATTTCTTTAAATTTAAACAATTTTTTCAATACCTTGAAAATAAACTGCATTCTTCTAGAGGTTATCTAGCGAATTTTCGCAAAGTTTCAAGTTTTATTTTGTTTATTTTACCCAGATAAAATAAATTTAGATCTTCTTTTAATGTTATCATGATCTATAGAGGTTAGTTTTACTAATAGTTTAAAAGGAATAAATATTCATCAACGGTATCAGCAATGAAAAATTAACATAATAAAATAGTAAAACAATCGGTTTTGGAATCGGAAATTGGGCACACATTTTTCCGATTCCGATACCGATTCTGATACCCCGAAAACTGCCAATTTTTCTGATTCCCGATTCCGATTCCGATTAATCAGTACAACACTAATATATATAAATCGTCTTCGTTGGCAGAACATGGATACGAGTATACCTTTTGCTTATTGATATTACCTATGATGCGAAAGAAGTCCTATTTGTGCACGGAAGAGACGGCTGCAGCTGCCACAGAGGATAGTAGTGGGGGGGTCACCGGTTGATGACCTCTATCTTCCTTTGAGCTCTTTTTGTTTCTTTTTTTTTTGTCTTCTACAGTTTTCGAAGATTTCACTGTTTACATATATTTTTTATCCAGCTCTCCCTGGTGGGCGCATTGATTTCGCAGTTTATTGTGTCAATTTTGGTCGATGTAAGAGTAAATTTAAACTGATTCTTAAAACGGCATTTTGATGCGCCACTGGTTCTGGTTCCAATGGCAAGTTCTGAATGAAGAACCTGCTTATCTAGGCAGACATTCGGGCAATGTGTCCAGCCCTACGCAGACAGTGTCTTATTATTGTGGCTTCCATGCATTCCACCCCTGAGCGGAGAACGTCAGTGTTCGTGATTGGCCACTTTATGCGTAAGATATTATGCAGTTTTTATTGGTAAAAATGTTCCAATTTTTCAGCTCTCTTCCATAAAATACCCAGGCCTCATAAGCAGGGTTGAGATTAAAACTGCTTTGTATGTCACGAGCTTAGTAGATTACGTTAGCCTCTTTTATAGTGTTCCATATGAAGGATTGATTCTTCTATCAATATATTTTTCAGTTGTAGCATTTGTTGATAGGACGCTGACAAGATAAGTAAACTGTTCCACATTTTCTAGTTCTATTCCCCTAATATTTAATTTATCCACAGGAAGAGTTTGGTGTCCAAGACGAGGTTAGAGATGCACTTTAATCTAAGCTATGTTGATGTGGAGCCCAGATTACATTTAAGATCTTCTCTGGTGTAGGTAGAGGTGATGTTGTAGGGCGGGGTTATACACGAGGTAACCGTAAATTGTACGTTTTCTGACCACATAAAAGTTCAAGTCAAATACAAGCATTTTTATAACTGATTAACTTTGATTAAATCTGAAACCATATTTTAGCATAGATATGTCAAATTAATATTCCCTTAGTAATAGAACCTATATACACTAGTATGTTTAAAATTTGGAGCGGCGATCGCACACGCTTACAAATATCATTCTTTAGCCCTCATCCTTTCTTATATTTCAACACAGACTCAAATCCACACCCCATTGAGTCTTATTTACATACAACCAAATCTTATTGTTTACAACTGAGGTAACCTTCTGATTTTAACTCCTTTTGACGAAGAAGACCTGATATTTTCATTGGAAACTTTGCTTTCGTATAAACTCTGTCACCCGAAGAATTCTCTAGTTACTAGTAGTTAGCTGGTCGAAACATGTTCATGACTATATAGCAACATATTACTCCTTATGTAAAAACAAATAAAAATTATACCCTGCTCTACTTCGGTATTGATCAATCTACAAACCTCGTCCACCCAATGGTTACTTTACCTTCTTTAACAATCTTTGATTAATATATATATATATATATATATGTATATATATATATATACATACATACAGACAGTCGGGTTTCAATCCTGTCTTGCGGTGGTTACCTGTCTAGCCGCACTGATGAGCTGTGAAACAGCGAAACAGTACTGTATGTGGATGACTATATATACATATATATATATATATATATATATATATATATATATATATATTCACACCAAACAAGGCGCAATGCCACTTTGATGTAGCTACTATTGGGGTCATAAGTTGCAGGGATACTATGTAGGGGAGTGGGCAGCAAGATGTCTGCTCACATTACATGTGAATTTCTACATGTCCGTACAGTTGGGAAAGCAGGCACCCGGAAAAGAGTTCCAACGTCTTGCAGTCAAGGGAAATAAACTATTAGGATAGAAGTCCTTTATACATCCAGGAATATCTACTTTGTAAGGGTGGGATTTTGATACTTGTCGAGTTTGTCATTGATATTTACGCCGTAGTTCATCAGAGCATCCACTATTAAAATATTTGTAGAACAGACAGAGGTATGCAACATTTAGTCGATTTGACAGCGGTTGAAGCTTAGATGACAGTTTAGGCCCTATCAGGTTTTCGATTATTTTTTACCCCTGTCCAGGAGCGAGAGACTAGTAGCAGATGCACTAGACCAAATGTGACAACAATACTCCATACATGGACAATGGTAGCCTTATAGAGATATAGGATACTTTCAGGCGTAAGTAGCTTTCTAGCACGATAGAGAAAGCCCACCTTCTTCGCGGCAGCCTTGGTAATGCTTTCGATGTATCTGTCCCAAGTCATGTTCCCTGTGAACTGTAAGCCAAGGAGTTTTAAATAAGTACTTAGGAGTACTTCCAGGTGATGTTTCCTCAGCTATAGCTATTAGTAGTTGAAAAGGTTTCTTGTGGGTATTGAAGGGAACAAGCTTAGTTCTGGCAGCATTAAAAGTGAATATCCATGTTTGTCCCCATTTCACTAAGGATTGAAGATTTTCCTCTGGTTTTTCTGACATTTCCTAAGATATGTGTACATTTGTTTCCACTTGTACCTGTTATAGAGCGTGGTGTCATCAGTAAGTATACCCATTTCACAGATCATTTTATCAGGGAGGTCATTTATGAATATTAGGAATAATAAAGGTTCAAGGATAGACCCCTGATTCACATCCCAATTTATATAATATTGTTTAGATGTACGACCATCGAGGACAACCTAGATTCTTCTCTTATTTAAGAAGGATTTAATTATGTAAAGTATTCGTCCAGTGATACCGTATGATCTGATTGTCCTGAGAGGAGCAGTGTGCCAGACTTTGTCAAAAGCCTTAGATATATCGAGGGCTACTGCCTGACTTTCAACGGCCTGGTCTAGTGTATAGTATATACGTTCAGAGATTACAGTGAGGATATCTGCTGTATAACGGGATTACCTAAGTCCATATTGCTGATCAGCCAGAAGTTTAGCAGCTGTAAGATGATGGACTAGAGCTTGGTTACTTATGGACTCAAATATTTTGGCGAAAATGAGGTTAATGGGACGATAATTTAATGGGTCAGTTCTTTCGCCAGAATTCTTGTAAACTAGTACCACAGAAGCAGTTTTCCAGCATGCCAGGAAAGCAAGATTCGTTAAGGCATTTGTTGTAAAGCTGAAAAGGACTGGACCTCAGCGGGGCATTTTTTTAAATAGCAAAGCACGAATGAGATCGGGCCTATATGCTTTTGAGGTGTCTAGGTTTTTTTTTATGATAGCATGCACCTAAGAAGGGGTGGTTTTCAGATCATCTAGCGTGACGTCTGTCCGCAAAGGAAAGTCAGGGAGGGAAGGGTTTGCTGAGTACAACCTAAAGTTTGAAGAAAACCGTCTCGCAAGCGTGTCCACACACACACAAACACGCACGCGCGCACGCACGCGCGCACGCACGCGCGCACGCACGCACACACACACACACACACACACACACACATATATATATATATATATATATATATATATATATATATATATATATATATTAGCAATAATACCCACACTGGCGTAGGACTTTGCTATTGAGTGGAGGTTAGATTAGTAAAATATGTTGTTTTATCAAATGATCATTCTGGTGCGTCTCGCACTCGTTGCAATTCGTAGCGTCTAGTATTTATATCTGCGTATTGTCTTAAAGTGGGGTCAAGTGCGTGCTTGTCATTAAACAAACAAATAATTGATAATCTGATGACGTGCCCGCTTTGGCTAGTTTTGACTTTAGTAACTGTGTGTCTCCTATCGTGCGGCGAATCGCTTTTCAATGCGAGAAAGACCGCTTGGAATTAGCAAGAAGAAGATAAATCGACTCCTCCGAATAACAGAAGGCACGATATGTTACTGTAAATCGAATTATTCTAATACGGTTGAAAGGAAAACATGGTGCCACAGTAACTACTTCCATAGTCTGATTGCATCAATGCGTATACATATCTTATACCGCGAGTAAAGGCGTTAATATTACAACAGTATACAGGAACATTTGTGTTGTGTTATGTAAATGCTGTTTTATATAATTGTGTAGTGTTAAGTAAATGCCGTCTAATATATGAAGAGAAAACGTTTGTTAGTGTAAATGGATGTATGTGTGATTGTATGTCAATTTAAAGTCAAAAACTACAAAGCGGATCAATATTAAATTGGTATCGTCGGACATATAGCATGTACAATTTAGACAATCATATTTATCCTATGATGGATAGCTGAGTCAGTTTTGTTAGGGAGCGTTTTCCCCTGTATTTCTTATATTATCATATAAAATTCTAAAAGACAAAACAAAAACAAGCAATGTATTTATGTAGAATTTTTTTTTAAATGCCATCCCCTGGAAATGGCGTCATCTATAATATAAATCTCACCTGTCTGTTTAAATTTATGTATGTATGTTGTATGTATGTATGTATGTATGTATGCACGGATTTTCACGAGGTTGGTATCGTTTTTAAGCTCGACCCTTCGGACCATACATATCGAAGAATTGACTAAAAACATTAATTCCTTTACTCTCAACTGTACACTTTTCTACAAGGCAGGGTCGCTTATTTCGCCGTTATTTTATCAAGTCATCACTTTTTTCGATGGACTAGCCTTAATTTAATCTTTTGCCAGTTCCAGTTTGGCATTGGACGCAAAACAAAGACGTCACTAATATTCACTTTCTTTTTCTCATTCGCGGTAAGGAGTCGAGCCTACAACCACTTTTTTTTGCTCAACACCACCCCAAACACCCGGGCAACGCCGGGCACCCAGACTAGTTTGTATAATTTCTAGCTTGCATACTGACGTTCTCCGAGTAGTTATTAGAGCCATGTGTTCTTATATAAATTATCATGTACCTCATGCACCCAACACGTTGCCATTTTGTTGAATATTCGATAATGTAAGTGTATATCTTCGATGAGAAATATATTTAAAGATTATTTTTAAGGCATGTCTTTAGCTAAAAGTAGTTCACAGTTCTCAAAATATTACTTCATATTTTCGCAACTAAATATAATTTATTGTCTTCATTTAAATAGTTAAGTGTTAACCAACCAAAGTCGCAGCGAATGAATAAGAAAATATAATTAAACGTAAATAAAATGCTAATAAAGATATAAAAAAAACACTTACCTCACATTATTACGTTAATATATTACAATAGATTTTATATAATAAAAAATGAACATTTCATTTGAGGTGAAACTGGTCCTGTTTACAGGACTCTCAATATGCACGCTTTAGCTTTTCTGATGAAAAAATTTTCCCGGAATATCATACAATACGGAACTTCCATCAGCCAACATTGACGCAAGTAAGAGTAAGAGCACAATGCAATATATATATATATATATATATATATATATATATATATATATATATATATATATATATATATATATTAGGGCCGAGACGATAAATCGCGATCGGAATTGAGAATCGGGAAAATAAATCTTGAGTTTTGGAGGTATCGAAATCGGTATTGGAATTGGAGGAAATATGTCAAAGCGATTCCTTCTATTGTCTTTTTATTTGATTTTGTAAAAACAAAACCTTTCACTCTTGGTGGTTTCAATAGATCCACTCCCACACAAGTGTTTTTTGTTTTTTTTTTACTTTAAAAAAAAAACGTATGCACGTTTAAGATGTATTTTTTTATGGTAGCCAGGAAAAAATAATAACTTTATTTTTAAATATTAAGAGATTTATAAAGAACCGCAATCAGAATTGGAAATTATATTAGAATCGGGAATTGTATAGTTATCTGTAAATATATTGGATTCCATCTATTATATTGATCCCACTTGTCTGTTTAAATGTATGTATGTATGGATGGATGTTTGCCTAAAACGTTCCACAGAGGCGTTGCTTTTCACGAGATCGGAATCGTTTTTAAGCTCGATCTTTCAGACGAGAAATATCGAATAATTGGCTAAAAAAATTAATTCCTTCGCCCTCAAATGGGCACTTTTCTACGGAAAGTGGTTGCTTATTTCGAATGTTATTCCCCATTTTCGATTTTGCCTTAATTTAAACCATTTGTTACCAGGTTTGGCGATAGACGCAACAGAAAAGACGTTCTTTCGCGGTACGGGTTCGAACCTGCCTGCCTACTACCACTTTTTTTTTTTTTGATCAACACACACCTCCAAACACCCGGGATACGCTGAGAACCCAGGCTGGTTACTAATATATATATATATATATATATATATATAGTATTAATGGTGGGTGAAACTGCACAGGTAGTTCCACCATCATGTGCTTTTATTATCTTCAGATTTGTCTTCATTGTATTATTTTCTACAAATTACCTTTGATTTTATCTCTATCGCAACTTATATATAAAACAAACTCCAAGAATAAAAAAATGAGACAAATCAGTGTTCTTGAATAGTGTTTTTAATCGAAATTAGTTGATAAAATATTGATAGTCGATAATCGGGAAAATTCAAATTAAAAAGAACAATCTGATTTCGGATAAAATTTAAAACTTTGTATAGCCTTACAATTCAAGTGCATTTATTTCCGCACAAACACACGGATCCAACGTACAAAATCAACAGTAGCTTTTTGCCGATGAGACAGGGATGCGTTTGAAATAAATGTTTCTGTTCATAGCACAATTTGACCATGATACTGACTTTTGCATTTTAAACTTTAATTCAAGCCATTATATAAAAATAATTTTATAAAATCAACACTAGGTTATTTACAGTGCAATGTAGACTTAACTGTATTTTCACTAAGTCATTTAGAGGAGGCATATGTGGCTTCTTCTGAGTAGAGCCGTACATCAATCGATTAGATTGAAAAAATGAGCTATTTAATCGATTTCAATGACAATAGAAATATGGAAAGTATAAAACATTCGTTGATCCTCATCAAATCCGGAGTAACGTTAAGCCGCTCTGCTAGTTATTAATACAAAATATATATATACGTTATCTCTGTTTAGTTGAGAAGTTACACGGAAGAGAAACACACAAGAATTAATTTAAAGCTAGATCTTCAACAGGAGCTCCAGCAGCAGAAGCACGTGTTTCAAAGAGAAGCCGATGGTACAGGGTGTCGAAAACATCACTGAAGGGTTTTGAACTTAAATAGATTCAACTTTTATGAGATCTTTCTATAATTATAACACAATCTGGAGAAGACATCGAGAAATTTTAAGAAACAATGCACAATTCAAACAATCTTTATTTATGAAAAATAATGTCTTTTAAATGTTGCCCACTTTCAGCTTCGCATATTTGTGCCCTTTGCAAAAACATTATTCATGACAGATTGCAGAATTTCTAGATTAAGATTTTACTCCCTTATTCGGTTCCTGGTGGTTTTCTTCAATTTTTGCAAGGTTTGGGATTTATTAACATAGACTCTTCTTTTTAAAGATATCCTCACAAGAAAAATTTGGGGCTTGCTTAGTCTGTGGGACGTGGTCGCTATTTTACATTGCCATAGCGAGAGATAATGTTGTCGCCAAAGCATAGCCTGGTTTTGGTAAAACAATTTCACAACTTGTCTGCGTTGTTTCATACTATACTCATCCCTAATGTATTTCCAAAATATTAGCTGTGAAAATCATGATCATTAATGGTAAAATAACAAAGATTTTCAACCTTTCAGTGACTTTTTGGACACGTCATACCTGTAAATAAAGGGTGCCCGTTGTCTCTTTGAAAAATCTGTTTATGCAAATATACGTGCAATTAATAAATGATTAAATTTGTATTTTTCAAGATTTTACTATCGTCTTTTATTTTGTATGTTATCTTCAATCATTATTTAATTGAAGTGAAAGCAACATCCTCTTTGCCCCTTCTCGGCTATTTGATATCCCTCTTGTGGGAGCAGTGATGGGGCAATGGAAGGGGATGAGGGGATAGCGAATTTAAAATAATAACTTCCCTCCGCCTGCTTATTGGTCGTAGTTTACATGATTAACAAACATATAATGCACTGTGTTTCAAAGGAAGAGGTCATGCCAGAGGGAATTGTCTCATAACAATATAACCAATACGACGATAGAAATAGAATGTATTCCCTGCAATGATGGTGTCTGGAAACAGGTACTGCACTATCCATCTTCTAAAAAGAAAAGGTAATGCCTGCAGGATGATATCTTGATCATAAGTCATATACTACTCTATTACTGTGCCCTTACACGATCATTAAAAGACAGTGCACTATATCTAAATATTACAGTAAACTTAATTGGGCATTAAAAATATTAATATAGTATTCTCTTGGGCGATGCCATCTCCGCCTGTACTTTTTAAAAGTCTTTTATGCTATAAGCTTTATAAGGATTAATTGTTCGCGTTTGAAGGCTAAATTAGTAAAAAAAAAAAAAAATTCTAAATTTCTGGCAATCATGCACAAGCACAAACACGTAATTTGATTAGGATAAACACGAACAAAAAAAGGATCATCGAATTCGATTACAAGTATTTTGCTTATGCAATTTTTGGTGTAGTATTTTGGATTATTAAGAATCTATATTATTTTGTATTATCCGTACTAGTGTTCTTTTCTTAAATGTTACATTGAAACAATCATGTGCGAGTGACGCTCATCACGGAATAAATCATGACTAAAGATTGTGTGTATACGATTCTATCGTGTAAAAATATACAAATGTGAGACATAATGTTCACTTACAGTAAGGTTAGAAAAACATTATAAAAAAACGTGATATGTTGAACGATTAAGAAGCCATGTATGGCTGACCATATATGGAGGGAAAAGAGAAAACATCTACTTTTATGGGGCGTGATCAAACATTATAGACAGATGTGAAAGGTGAGGAATAAGACGACTCAAAAGAACCACACATATCTTGAGCGATGGTAACCTACTAAACAGAACTTGTATAGAATTGAATACAATATGGCAACCAATAATTATAGATAATAGATAACATAACTATCAATCTAACATATATATATATATATATATATATATATATATATATATATATATATATATATATTACATAGGGGTAACCGCTTATCAAGGCCCGAAGGCCACTCAGCGATAAAGGTTATTGCGTGTACAGTAATCGATGAGATAGTATTGTAGTAATCATTAGTATTGGGGGTTTTGATAAAATGTCTTACTTAAGGGGGCGGTTTGTCAGGAGTTTGTTTATGTTGGACTTGAAGACGTCCAAGTTGTAGTCAGGTGGGAAACAGGCAAGCGACAGAGAGTTCCATTGGCGTGCAGTTCTAAGAAAGAAGCTTTGCTCATGGAATCTACATTTGGATTTAGGCACAGATAAAGAGTGGGGAAAATTATTGACAGTAGTTTCAGCCAGAGGGTGTTTCTCGTAAAAGTTTTGCGAGGGGTGGACCAGAGATTGGAGCTCAGACGAGCACCTGCCATGGAAATAGCGATAAAACAAAGACAGGCTTGCAACGTCTCTTCTGTGGGAGAGAGGTTACAAGGAAGAGAAAAGGGCACCCCTCACTAAACCACGAAGTCTATTTTGTACTCTCTCAAGGCAGGATAGGCTGTTTTTAGCAGCTCCTGCCCAGATGTGGAAGCAGTACTCGACACTTGGACGTACCTTTCTTTTATAAAGATAGAGAATTGCATCAGTAGCGAGATATTTTCTGGAGCGGTATAAGGATCCCACCATTTTCCCAGCGTCCCTGGCAACAGATTTGATGTACGTGTTCCATTTTAGATCAGGAGTAAAGGTCAAACCCATAAGCTTGTCAATATACATATATTAACACATATACATATGATAAGGCTATATGTCTGTCTGTCTTCATATTTTTAAACTCTATCTCCACCGAAACTAAAAGCCACAAAGCGACAATAAATGCCCCAAACAATTGGATTTTTTTACGGACCGTTTTAGCTGGTTAAAATTAATTTTAAGGGGGCATAAATAGGTAAAAATTGAACAAAAATCGTTGTACATTTTGTGTATTCATTTTATTTTATTTTTAATTTGCATTTTTAATCAGTTCATATTCGTGTCACCCTGTTAGAGTGGTAACATCACCAGCTTTGAATGCTAGAGTTTCGATTTCGATTCCAGCCGCTGGCATCCAAGTATTTTTTTTTTAACTTTTGAAATCATAGTAAAAGCAAACACGCCAGTATACTTAAAAAACAGAGTATTAATAAAGGCAGGTTATAAAAGTACACGTCATGATTCTGTGATAATAACTGCTACGAATCGCTGCTATAACGTTCAGAGGCAACTGTATGGTCTCTGAAATTGGTAGATTTACTGATCTTATAGCAGAGTACTCAGTATTTTTGTAGACTGGCGTGCATATCTCTTTGTGCGTTGTGTTTTCAAAATCTCATCTAATCTTTTGTCTAACTTGCTCGAATGGACTAAATAAAAACCATAATCGTCCTCATGTAAGTAAATATTTTCATTCCAATGCCATGATACGAGGGGCGTGCAATAAGTAATGCCTCTGACCCACTTCCCTAGCAGTAGAGCAACGACACTTGGCACAGTTATTAGTCTTTCTCTACGTAGGAACCACCCAGAGTTATGCATTTCTTCGTTTGACGCAGCTCTGGAGACCGTTTTTGTAAAACACCCCAGGTTGGTCCTCCAACCACGACGTGACTTCAGAAATCAAGGCTGAATCATCTGGGAAACGCTTTCTTTTCAAAAACAACTTCATGGCTGAGAAGAGGGGAAAATCAGAGGGTGCAAGGTCAGGAGAGTAGGGAGGATGGGGGAAGAGTTCATAACCACACGCCTGTACTTCTGATCTGGCGACATGCGAGTTGTGGACCGGAGCGTTGTCCTGCAAGAAGAGGGTACCTTTGTTGATCTTGCTCCGTCTCTTGATTTTGATAGCTTCCCTTAATTTCCTAAAAAGTGAAGCATAAAAGGCTCCTGTAGTTGTGGTACCCTTTGCCAGGAAATCTGTCATCACTACTTCGTCCTGGTCCCAAAAGACTGTGAGCATAACCTTGCCAGCGGAGGGCTGCACCCTTGCCTTCTTGGGAGGTGGTGAGTCCAAGTGCTTCCACTGCATTGACTGGGCTTTGGTCTCTTGATCATAGTAATGGACCCAGGATTCATTTTGTGTAATCAGTCTTTTGAAAAACTTTGGCTCATCTTCTTGGCATATCTCCAAATTCATCCTCGAGCACACGACGCGTTTTCGTTTCTGGAATGGTGTGAGCAACCTGGCAATCTGGCAGACACCTTATGCATATGCAAATGGTAATGAATGATAGTTTCCACAGACCCTGTACTAACCTTGACATCTTGGGCTATTTGGCAAATAGTAATGTGCCGATGTTCAAAATGTCAGCCTCAACTTGACGGACAGATGACTCATCAATGACAGAAGGGGGGTGGGGCGACCAGGTCTGGGAAATGTTTTCACAGACTTCCGACCATGTTTGAATTCACGATGATAGGACATTATCACCATACGTTTCTTTCATTTCATCAAAAATCTCCTGCGGTGTGCGTCCTTTCAAATACAAAAACCGGATCACTGCTCGACATTCAACAAGATCCATTTCACGGCTGACTCAGGTCAAACACCTGTAAAATAGAAACCACACTTAGTTCAGAATTGTAATTTACCAGATGATCTGTAAAGATATAAATCGTTGCGCATGCAAAATTTCAGCTAGATCAGACAAATGGAAGTGGGACAGCAGCATTACTTATTGCACGCCCATTGTAATTTCTTTTTGGAATCATTTTAGAGGGTTGAACGAGTAGCTTATTTAATCGGCAGGATTTAGTATTCCTAACGAATCCAAGCCCCCAAAAAATCAATTTGACATGTGGGACAATAAAGTAAACACAAATAATTCGAAGAAGATATTTTGGATTCTATTCCATTCTTGTCAAGCTTATATTTCAATCAACCATTTCACTCGTCTTTAAATTGATCTATCATTGATTCGTCTGTTTTCTAGTTGCGGAGTGACGTAATAACATTGATACACATTTCTTTGGCCCTAACTATCGCCTTTAATCGGTTCATAAGTCAGTTCTACTCGCGTCCTCTCGCTTCAAGTTTCCCACTCTGAATTCCTTGTCATCGCACCCCTCCTATCTCATCTGACGTAATTTTCTCTAGTTCTGCTTCTCTCAGAAGACAATGCACACAAAGGTCATCCGCTTGATCTCGTTTGACCTCTATTTCCTGTTTACCCGATAAACAAATCAAATAAATACTAGCAAACGTACCTTTACTATTTAACATTGCGATGTCACTTCAGTTGAACTCAATAAGGGGTGATAGTGAGGTTTACAAAGTTTACGAACAGTTTTCAGTTTGCGACAGTTAGGGTAAGTTTCCAGTTGTAATAGTTGAACTTGCGTTGCGGTTTTGGCAGTATTAGAAGTGCTTTAAAATTAGGTTTAGCTCGCATCAACCTACGACAAAGAGGCCTCAACAGATGAATACGATGCGGATGTTAGCGTTTAGAAGGTCGATGACATCACACACACAGGCACACTTAGAGTACTATTGATGAATACAGACTATGTCGGTATTTGTGGTTTCTGTGTTTTTAGTTGTTTTATTCTGTATACTTGTGAGCCATTGCGCGCCCACTCGTCAACAATCAATGTGAGACCCGACAGCAAGGCCAGAAGAGACGGTAGAAGTGAAAGACACTACGTCATACAGCGAATGAGTCGGCAACTGTTTTTGAGCAGATAAGCACGTGGCTCTACAATAGCATATCTTCATTTAATTTCCCCTTTGAACCATAAGCTTGGATGTATTTATTTCTCACACGTGTGTGACGTAATTAATATGAGTTCGTGTATCAAGTTTGGCTTTAATTCGAATTGTTTTTTCTTTCAGTGGTACTTCGTTTTTTATTATTAAATATGTGTTCTTTTAACAAAAATATTTTTATAAAAATGATTTTCAAAGTTAAATGAAGTTATTATTACATCGTGCATTAAACAAATTAATTGATGAACAGAATCGCTTCTATAATTGCTAAAACTATTTTTATGATGATAGCATTGTTTTAATCTCTATTTATAAAACTACTTCATCTAAACAGACTTTGAAGTTAAATCACATAATAAAGATTTTAATGTCAAATAAGAACTTCTAGTGAAAAGTTTACATTCCAAGTTGAAATTTCGAAGGGTACGAATTAATACTTAAAAAAAAAAAATTAATAAAATATTCAAATGAATGACTTATTTACGGTATCTTAATACGTTGGTGTTTGATAGTTTATGTGATGTGTCTAACATTGCCCTCGTGGAGAGGCAGGTAATCAAGCAAATAAAAAAAAACGCAAGAAGACTCTTGCATTGAGACAATTGCCGACATGCATCCAACAGCAATGCCAATACAGATTCGAGCAATAATGTCAATACGATCACGAACTGTAATGTCGGCGTGGATTTGATCAGCAACGCTAATACGATACGGTCTACAAGTGACCTACGACGCTCCTGACGAATAACTCGAGTCATACTTATATAGCTCCTAGGAGAATACATTTTCGAATCTGAACCAGTATCCATCGGAAGCACGTGCATGCCGTTCCCGGAGACTCCTGCGCATGCCCATCACACTCTTTATTGATCTTAAGATCACACAAATGTGGGAAGGCTTCTTCTGTCTTGGGTTTTGTCTTAACGTTACGGTCTCAGGTAGCTCTTCCGTGACTTTCTCTTAGAATGTGTCACTCAATGCACCATGTCTGATCAGATGCATTACACACTAAAGTATGTTCCTCGCCCGATCCTCCATACGTCATCAGGGCTTCATTATCTGAGAGAACCACGTGATAACTTACGGAAGAACCTTCCGTGTACGCTGTATGACCATCCTTTATGTGGTGTCGTATTCAATTAAGGGAGACTAATTATGGGCTATTTATTTTTGTTACTGAACGCTTGCTGAATTGCATAGTGCATTTTTTATGAAGGTTCTTGATTCAGACAACATATTTTGTAAGGTATCGATTAGAAACTGCAATATCAGACAAAATTCTTTTTTCTGTACCATTAGCGCGCATCCTATATGGGTAGATTACATTAACTGGGTCACTAAAAGTTGTGTTGTCATTCTATGTCGCAATATTATCCTGACTTTAATACTAAACAGCTTGTTCTTCTAGCAAGGTGGTTTATCGCTCGATGGAATTTCATATTTTGTTATGGTACGTGAGCGCACCGAAATAGTATATTTACATATTTATATCCGTGCAAACTCAACAAGCTTTCTACGCAAAACGCTACACTATTGTTAGTAAGCAGCTCAGTTTTTGGATCCCGTCTTCAGGACATCATTTCCAACTGCCTGATGATTCTAGCAGTCTTGGAAAGGTAAGGTTTACAAATGCCGAAACGACTGAGGCCGCAATCTAATAACGTCAATAATAATAAGTTTCTTTAATGGGTTACATATATGGCAATCCTGTTCCAGTTTTCTGTGACACTAAGCTAACTAGGCTTTCAATGCACCAGAGTTTACGCAATTAAATTACAGTTTCTACAATTACTAACCACTAATCGGCCCTTAACTTTAGCTAATCCTGAATCGGTCAACTTTACGAAGTAGAGTATTATCTTCCTATTAGGATGCCCACGTGAATCTGAAGAATATTCTATTCCCTGGCGACAGAGCACATACGTTCTCTTGCTTCTATCAGTATACGGATTGCATGTAGCCTACACTGCAGTACTCTTGTAAATCGATCGACTCGGTTATCGTGGGATTTGTTAAGCCTCACATTCATCTGCAGCTAATATTCAGACAACTCCTGGAGTGTTGTAAGTCACCGTTTGATCAGCATTTCGTATACTGCTTTAATGCGCACAGTTGTCTCTACGGATAAAGTATCAACTACCCAGCGACGCACAATCAGTAAATCCGTAAATTAAGTGTTTCTGTTTGCAATGCAAGGTTTAAGTGTTGCAGAACAGCATCAAGCTCAGCAATGTTAATGTGCTTTTATTTATGTATCAATCGAAGCAAGATTGCCAAAGAACCATTGTTCTCCACAACCATACCAGTAGCTAAAGAGCTTACATCTGCCTATACATTTTGTGTAATGATACACTAATCTACTTAAACTAGGTCCTCCTGAAGTATACTGGTACACATATCCGCAATAATCTGGATAGTAGAGGGTCTTGCACGCCATCAACTCATCCAACCGTCACTGTCTTTTCCTTTCGTTTCACAAATGCTATGGCAACCCGTAACCAACCATATATCGAAAAATAGCCGTGCAGATTCCCATACACTAGAAAGACAATTCAGCGGGTAAGATTATTGGTATCTACCAGCCGTTCACTTCCGCCGTGCCAGAGAAGTTTTTCTTGCTTCTTCCAGACACGTAATCCCAATACAAGTGAGCTTGTTTCCAGCTGTTCTGGCACTTTACGGCTCAGACCAAACAGCTTCAAATGTTCTTTGACACGGATCGCAGAAGAACGCTACCATTTACAAAAATATTTTCGATATGAAAGGTTAATGATCGATGAAAATTCCCACCTTCTTCAGGTGTGTTTTGAAGGACTCAAGAATCTTCGTGCCGAATTCAGGAATTTGCACGGGACTTCGAACGAAATACTCTATTTAGTCCAAAATGGTAACATGCTTTCGTTGCGTCAGCCAGGTTACATCGACCAAAGCGTTGTAAATATAACACTCAAGGTGAAAAAATAGTGCGGATAATCCAAATCATACAAATAATTAATACTCATCTAAAACATTCATAAACGTTAAGATGTGGAATATTTTGTTATTAGGTCCCTGGTTACGGTATTTCCCCGCCTTGAGGTGTTATTCATAACCTTATTTGCGTATATACATGTGTATTATATATTGTACTGTATTTTGTTACTGATTTTTAATGCCATATCACGAGGGTCTACTATATATAAATATATATATATATATATATATATATAGTCATTCACATACAGTACTGTTTCGTTGAATCACAGCTAATCAGTGCGGCTAGAGAGGCAACTACGTCAAGCCAGGATCAAAACCCAACCGCCCGTACGACAGTCAAGGCTTCGAACCATTACGCTGTTCAGTAGCTGCTGTGCGGGTAGTGAATTAACGATGTTTTGACATCGTCCAAATACCTAAGCTTGGTTTGTTTACACAAAGAGCATCGCTTAATATGCTAATGGTATATCGTGTATCACTTCTCAATATGCTCAACTCAAGGTAAGGAGCATTATATATATATATATATATATATATATATATATATATATATATACATATGGAGGTGTTTATGTGTGTGGGGGGTGTTTGTGTTTGCATGTGCTTGTCATACATTAACATAAGTTGAATTACTGGTATTTATAAACACTCTTGGGAATGAGTTTGTGTATCACGAAACGAATCCTACATGGCAGAAAATTTGTTTATGTCAAATAATTTATAGATGTTGACATTAAATCAATAAAGCCGCCCTTATCAGGAAGTTGTCTCATGATACATAAACTTGTATTCCCTCACGTAGAGAACTTATGTAAATAGCATATTTTGGTAAATAGATATGATTTGTTCCTTTAAATAATCGAGCATTTTCTTCCTGTTTCTAGAATCGCAGGACTGATCTTAGTCATACTTAACCCAATGTCTGCATACCAGACTCTATCCTCACTCATATTATCTGAATCAGAAATTACACTTTAATACCATTTAATACTCAGTTTGGTTTATTCTAATATTTCATACTGCTCAATTCATGGAATATTGTAGTACCTGGTCTTTCGTTATGATACTGTTCTCTAAGAGATCATTCTGGTCTTACAACATCAGACTGGCGTCCTGGCCCAATATGCACCAAACACTTAAGTCATTGTTTTTTTTACGTTCCCAATAAAAACTCAATCCTGTTCTGGAAAGTCAAAAAGTGTTTTCTTAAACCAAACTATACACCATAAATAAATATTACAACGTTTAAAGAACTTGAAACACAAAAACTAATTAAAAATACTGGACTTCGCATTATATAAGGCGACAGGGTTTAACATGCTGAGCAAAAAACAAAACAAAACAAAAAAACAAAACACTATGAATAAATATTTGCAGATAAAAGAACTTCAATTATAAAATCCTGACCGGATGTTGCATTAAATGACCTGAAAATATGGATATGATGTCAAACAAATTATCTAAACGAAACAAATCCAGATATTGTCTTTTCCTCGTTTGGGTGGTATTATAGCATCTGCTCTTTTGTCATAATAATATAATTCAAGACGTTACCCGCCTTTTTGGCTACAATATATACTAATTAGTAGCCAATAACGAAATTCATTCATAGTGGAATCTGCGCCACAATTCAAATAAAAATATTATAATCACTAAGACACATTCAATAAAGTAAAACACAGATATAGTATGGCAGCATCATTATTTAGACGTTAAATACTGCAGACGATATAAGTAAATAAAAATAATACGATGTGTCAGAACAGTTATTTAGATGATCTGTTTAGAAATATACACAAGCAAGTAACTGGTTCGAAGTTGCCTACTATTTTCAAATGTTTTATCGCATAGATGTCTGAACGCGACTGTATAAAGTGTTAGAATCTCCTTCAAATTCTACTTCTACATTACACTTTTATTTTTTAATCGTAGTTTTAAAACTTCAGCCATTTATTGGATCTGCATAGGGTTACATTATTCATTTCCAAAGGCTGACTCATGACGCATCGAATAAAAGAGCTAAGGGAAGCGAATATAAACGAACGTTTGTTGTAGGTTTAAGTTTCAATTTAAAGTACGAGAATTATTAACAATACAAATTATTCAATACTTCTACCTGGTCTTCAGGAATTACAGAACAAAGGGCAGCTATCCCTGTGGGTTAACAAATAATTCCGTTCAAAATTTCATATAGACTCCTGAGTTCGAAATAAAGATTCCCGGGGTCGACAATACGCGCTTGGGCGAGGTTGGAGTTTTTATCGTCCAAAACATTGTTAGAATAACATCAAAGACGAGAATAGTTGTCCAAACTATCCACCTGACTCAAATTATCAATCTTCATATAAAAGAATCACAGGAATATAATAAATAAAGTTATTCTTTAAAAGAAGAAAGAAACGCCCAAGATGCAACCTATTTTTTTTTTACATAATAATCAACAATAGATATTACAGGATATGTAAACGCATAGTGCTTACCATCTATTATATAAAGGGCAAGCTTTAGAAATACTTAACACATCTTTACAAATGCGTATGGCGTGGCTCAGAAATAAAGATATTAAAAAATATATAAATGTATGTTTTGGTTTCGATTTTAGCTGATGGCAATAAAATACAAATACATATGTATTTTATATATATCTATATGAAGCTGAACGTCTGTGTGTGTGCGTGCGTGCGTGTGTGTGTGTGTGTGTGTGTGTGTGTGTGTGTGTGTGTGTGTGTGTGTGTGGTCACGAATAGGCTTGTGCCAGTTGACACGGTGAGGATTCGGATTAAAAATTGTTATAAAAATAAATACAATTTAGGCGCGCAGTATGATTATGATTATGTTGGCGCGTGAAAAATAAAAAATAACTCCCATGCAAATTCCGGCGTGGCCTTATATATTAAATCGACTCAAAATGAGCGGAAGTAGTACAGAGCATCCCACGTGATGTTTCCGTCCAATGGGATTTCTCCAAGGACATTTTTCTAAACTTTTCTTTTTAAGCTCGCTGGGAGCCGGTTCAAATAGTATTTAAGCACACACAAACATCAAATCTCTCTCTCAACTGCATTCTCATTCGGACGTTCCACGCGTATTACTATCACTCTTCCATTTTCATCGCTCCGCGCGCTTCATACAATTTTACAGGCGAACATTACCTATTGCCTCTCTTAACATGTTTTAACATATGAACAGTTCAACAAAAAAGACATTCTCCTTTTTTCATACGTACACTTAAAAAGGACCTCTGAACTCATTATAAAGAGAATTATATTTTATTTGTTAATGGTTGGTTTGTTTTGCATGTAAGTCTTCTTTTTTATTTTTATTTATTTGTGGAGGAAGTTAGTTCCTAAAAAGGCCTGACGACCCCCACAGGCTCCTATATGGTTGACTATTTTATAAAACTGATTACATATAATTATAGAAGATGTATCGAGGATCAGGAATGGGTATGTTTGTTCTGGCAGAACGGCGGTTCATAAAAGTTGTGGGGTCTGAGTTCGCGCCTGGCCCACAAAGTATGGAAATAAAAAATAAAATAAAAAAACGTTTACAAGTGTTTTTGATATAGATGTACATAAGAATAATTTGATAAGAATATTTCAACTTAAATAGGGATGGTATAATGAAATTGTGGGGTCTGCGTTCGCGCCTGTACTCCATGGAAATATGGCACAAACTTTAACAACGATTTTCATATCTATTTGCGCAAGTATAATTTGATAATTATGTTTCAATTTGAAGAAATATGGCATAATAAAATTATGGGGTGTTCGTTCGCGCCTGACCTCCATAGAATGGAAATATGTCACAAAGTTTAACAAGGTTTTTTTAAAGGGGTAGGATCCACAATAACACCTTAACTTTAATCTTAATTCACGTTAGCTTTTTTTTTTTTTTGAGTTGAATCATATAGTGTCGAATAAATTCACCTCATAAATTCACGTTCTTATTATAGTGAAAGCCAAAAAAAGTCGGAACTTTAGACAATTCTCGACACAAACTTTGCATAACTCTGTTTTTTCTTTCTCCACTTGCACGTGGCATTCTTTCGAAAATCGATCAATAGATAAATAATAAAAAATAAGAAATTTACTGGTAATCGTGCCAAAAGGAAGAAAAACTCCTGCTCACGTGATTACGTGTCTTTTTAAAAATATTTACATAACCTTTTCATTTTTATTTATACACCTGTTTAAGCTTTTTTGTCTGTGTAGTAGAAGGAATTCCGTTAATTACAACCCTTTCTGTGTGTTCTTTACATTACAATATTACACCCTGAATCCGACGGCGCAATACTACACCGTTCAATACTGTAAAAATGAAACGAAGCTGTTCTGCTTAAAAAGGCGCCATTTTCTTATTATTCGTATTTATATCGATTCTTTGCTTTAAAAAACTAAAGTAATTACGTGTTTACATTTTAATATCCCATTTTGCTGTTTCGGATTATTTTACTAAAGTAAGTAAAGCTTCATTATTTTTCAAAACTGTTTTTGTTTCTTTGTTTTTCGATATTTCGTCGATATTATTTAGTAAGAGTATTTAGCAGAAAAGCCAACAAACGACTACCCTAAAAAATACAAGAAATAAATGTTATCATAGTCAATAAAAGTTTATTTCAGTTTTTTTTTGTTTTGAAATATTTTTTAATGCTCTTTACTTAAAATAATTTCAGCGAACCGAAATTAAAACGAAATTTGAGGCGATAACTACTTAAATGAAATTTTATATAAACTACACATGACATAATCGAATATTCCTCAAGCACAAAATAACGGAAAACATTAAAATATGTTTATAAATATTCCTTACGTTGACGGAACTCTCTTAAATTGCTAAATACATAATTCTCAGTGTCCCCTCTTTCAAATTGAAAACGGGATTCTCCATTTCAAAGTGGCTGCAATTTTGATTTTTTAAACCGGTTCGTGAATTTTAAAAAAAATTACAAACTACTTAAAAATGCAAAGCAATGAAGTTTTCTACCATAAAAGCAACTTTTATTGACTATGGTAACATTTATTCTTGTATATTTATATTATTATATATATATAACATTTTCTCTTTGTAAGGAAACATAATTCTGTTGGTCACTCTTGGCTACAAATGGAAACAAAGTTGATATAAAAAATATATTTTCGCGAAAATTATCTTTACTTTAATCATATTTTGCTTAGGGTAAAAGTTTTGAATATCAAAACCTATCTCTTTAGAACCCCCTACTTTTCATAACCTATCATACTTTCATCAATCACAGTCCATTTTCTGTAGCTTGTTTTTGAACCCAGTCAGCAGGTACTTCTGCTAGTATATATATATATATATATATATATATATATATATATATATATATATATATATATATATATACTAGCATTTCAGCCCGGCGTTGCCCGGAGGTGTATGTTGAGCAAAAAGAAGAAAAAGATAGCAGTAGGATGGCAGACTCAAACCCATACCGTGAAGGAGGAAAAGAATAGGGAAAAACGTGACGTCTTTGCTGTTACGACCACCGCAAAACCGGAAGTGACCTCGGTTTAAATTAAGGTTAGAAAATCGAAAAGAGGGGACGACTTTCGACACTATCGGCGAAAAAAGCAACCCCCTCCTCGCAGAAAAATGTCCAGTTGAAGGTGAAGAAATTAATGTGTTTAGCCAATTTTTCGATATTTGTCGTCTGAAGGGTCGATCTAAAAACGATACTGATCTTGTGAAAATCCGTCGCATCTGTCGACAGTTTTAGGCAGACATGCAAACATACATACATACATTTATATATTGGTAGCTCAAATTTTCGACCCAAATCGATTAAAAAGCTTGGCTATCTCTGAATATCGTGTATGTAAAATTTCAAATGTTTAGACCAAAAATTATCTGAGTAATTTGGTAGAGACCGCTAAGGTCAAATTTGTTTTAACTTTGACCCCTATTATGACTCCTTAACATTTATTGTTTTGGGCTCAACTCGTTCTTAAGTTAGATCCATGTCCAAGAAACCTATATCTAAAATTTCAAGTCCTTATACCCAAAATTGGCGGAGGAATTTGGTAGAGTTCTCAAAGGTAAAATCGTTAAACTTTGACCCCTTAACAGCCAAGTTTCTGGCCGAAAACGGATTACAAAATTTTCCCGAATCTCCATACGCTGTATATCAAATTTCGAGTCTGTTTACTGAAAATTGGCAGAGTTAGTGCGTAGGAAAATGTACACACACAGAGATACACACACAGACAAGTTTACTTTTATAGATCTACTAGCATTTCAGCCCGGCGTTGCCCGGGTGTTTGGAGGTGTATGTTGAGCCAAAAAAAAAAGCAGTCACTTTTTTTTAACTTTGACTCCCTATTATGACCACTTAACATTTATTGTTTTGGGCTCAAATCAAGTTATTGATTTAGATCCATGTCCACGAAACCTCTATCTAAAATTCCAAGTGTTTAGATCCAAAATTGGCGGAGAGTTTGGTAGAGTTCTCAAAGGTCAACTCATTGAACTTTGACTCCTTAACAGCCACATTTCTGGCCGAAAACCGATCACAAAGATTTTCCCAAATCTCAGTACCTGGTATATCAAATATCGAGTCTGTAGACTTTAAATTGACAGAGTTATTGTGTCGGGAAATGTACACACACGCGCACACACAGAGACACACACATACACACACAGACACACACACAGACACCCCCAGACACGTTCACGTTTATAGATATATAGATAGATTAGTTTTGATCTCACTGATATATATAGTAGGTTCAATATAAAAACCAATAGAAAATTGTATTTATAACAATTAACACATCATCTGCATGAATTAAAATATACAAGCGACTGGGCAACGTTCGGTCGCCTACTGGTTTATATCTCTCTCTCTCTCTCTCTATATATATATATATATATATATATATATATATATATATATGCTATTCTTCAAACCAAAATATTTTAATTATCTAAAAAAAATTCAGCTTTCAAATAACGATACGATGTTCGACAGGCGGACTCTTATGTCGAGAGAGAGTAAAAGTGTCCCCTATTTGTAAGTGTAAGTTAAGACCACATTTTCCTTTTTTAAAATGTAATTTTAGATCACATTTTACATTGCACATATACTAGGTTCCCAGCTCCGTATATCATTATGGACATTTCATTTAATAATTGCATTACTCGAATTAAGCAAGTAAAATCACAAAAAAAGCAGCGTGGCACATTACTTATATTTAAATTACTATGCTCCTTCCGTTGATTGAGATTGCCGAACTGACTTCCTCATCTTGGTTGTTATAGTCACAACGTTACGGCCGTTTTGCCCTTCGGCGTTCATCAGCTTTTTTGTATCGAACTGGGGAACCGTTTGTTAGGAGTCTCGAACCCAACCCTTTATTATTATTACGGGGGTACCGTGTTCGGACTCCAGTTAGGCTCTGGGACATAGTTGCTGATTCTCTGTTTTGAATGTTACTTTTCACTGCCTTCGTTCAGGATTGAACTCAGCACCTTTGGGTAACTGTAAACTTTGATACAACGTCTAGGACTACTCGGCCATATGTCACTAGGAAAAGGTTGGGTTCGAGACTCCTGAACAAACGGTTCCCCAGTTCGATACAAAACACCTTATGAAGGCCGGAGGGCAAAACGGCCGAAACGTTGTGACTATAACAACCAAGATGAGGAAGTCAGTCCGACAATCTCAATCAATGAAAACACCTCATCTCAAAAATACAGACAATTACTATGTTCCTTCCGGTTGCATTGTTTGCGAGAAATATATAACGAAGGAAAATATACGACACTACGCCAAAAAATCTAATGCCTTGGAAATCTAAAATCATGACGAACTAACATAGACTACACCATCTTTCTCCAAAGAACAAAATAATGTCTATGCGAAGGGTTTTAATAGAAACAGAACATATATTTCATTACCATTTTCGAGTAATCTTTATTATAACTAGCTATGGTTACTACTGAATTTAAATATTTAAGTCTTGCGTTGTGTTTTTTAATCATTACCATATAGTATGAGTCCGAAAATTCTATTGTTAGTCCCCCGATTCATCGGAGAGCGACCTATGGTTTTAGTGGCGTCTGTGCATCCGTGCGTCCGTTCGTGCTTCTGTCCGTGCGTCCGCTAATCCAGACGATTGCCAGATAGCTGTCCATTCGTTGAAATTTTGCCACAAATTGTATTTCATTAAATAGATATGCACTGTAAACAAGTATTATTGGCAAAATTCCTGTTGCGTCCCCAGGGGCTCAAAATAGGTTAAAAGAAATGCCCCAAAATGGCCGAAAATGACACGTTTTTCTTCATAAGATTTTTCTGAAACTTGGCCAAAATGTGGACCCCATTCTTCTTGATATAAACTAATTTCTGGTTAGCGTCCGCAGGGACTTCTCGTGCTAAAATGCCCCTTTTGTGGCTCTTTTTTCATATTTCTCAACAATAACTTGATATGTCTGACTTTATAGTGGTTTGTAACGGTACTCAACTCAAATATACATGTGCTAAGGCCTGAAACTGCACCGTTATCCATTTATACTGGAATTCAGCCTACCTAGGGCCTCAAAATATGTCAAAAATGCCCCAAAATTGCCTAAAATGACACTTTTTGCTCCATATCATTTAATCAATCCATTAGATTTTCCTGAACCTTGGCCAAAGTGTGGAGACTATTGTTCTTAATATAAATTCAGTATAAGTGACCCTGGCGAAATTCTGGTTCGTATCTCTCTGAGACTTTTAGGACTAAAAAAACATACTTTTTGGAGCTCATTTTTCATATTACTCAAAAACTTGATATGGTTTTACATGATACTGAATTCAAATATACATACCTTAAGGCGTGAAACTGCACCATTTGTCCATTTTCACTGGGATTTGGCGTTCTACGCAGCTCAAAAGCGGTCACAAATGCCCCAAAATTGCAAAAATTACACTTTTTACCCGATAACGTTTGCCCCATCCATTAGATTTTTCTGAAACTTGGCAAAAATGTAAAGGTAACGTTGCCCCTTCACACTTCTCATATTTATCATTTCTTCATTATTTTTTGTGGCGTCATCCCAACTGCAGCACCAGGGGGAGACCACGCGCGCGCGGTTGTTACCATTTGTTTCTACGATATTTTTCTAGTCAGAATTTTTCTAGAAACACACACGGTACTTACGGGATGGACCACATGAAAGTTGGCAACATCCAAGATGAAAGTGTTTTTTTTTTAATGAATAGGTTCGAACTTGGAACGCCTAGGTTGTCAGTCGGTATCGTTAACTACTGAAACACTGTTATTTCACAGGGTTTTTTATGTACATAGGTTTAATTTAATACAAGTCTGAATTGGTTGTTTTTTAATGGGAATTTGTGAGCAATAATCTTCACAAATAATATTAAAATAGTAAAAACAATTGTATAATATTTATTAATTGATTTCTACTATAATCTTTAAGTAATTGATAAATTCACAGGAAACTGAATTCTCTAAACGTACTTTTACTCTTGTTTCATAAAAGTAAACTAAATGTATCCTTAATTTCGACTCTTTGTGCCTAACCGTGCTCTTAAAATTCATAATTATAGGTTTTATAGTTTTAAGAGTAACTTCTGTGATGTAAACATATCACAGGAGCATATACGAAAAATAATACTTAGAAATAATTCATACGCTATGATGATATAATCTCTACAGTTACGTACCTAGAAAACAGTGCTATTAACTCTGACATAGTGCTATGGGAAATATAGGAGAAAGAAGCAACAATAGTAAGAGTTAGTCTTTCCAATGATACTGGGTTAAACAGGGATAAGAAAGAAAAGGTAATGAAATAACAAACGCTTATATACGGCATGAAAGAAAACTGAAATCGTAGGATTATGCAAAATAATTTAAACAACAAATATAACATATGTAACAAATATAGCTGGTTAACCAAATACAACAGAGATAGAAAAGGTTCTCATAAAAGGACGGTCAGAATATTAAAGGTATTTGTTGGTTGGAATGTAGGGGTGAATATCTGGCATCCTGGTCACGGCACCAGGACGGGTATATGTTGGATAGCAGGGTATCAACACGGGGATATGTAATATAAAATGTTTTTAAACGGCACCAAACTGTTATATATTTTTCTGGGGGTGTATATAAACAGCGTAACTATATAACGAGCGTACATATGTTTGTCTTGTATATATATATATATATATATATATATATATATATATATATATATATAAATTTTAGTCATTCAATAAATTTAGGGGATAGTCCTTATATAATATTTCTGCGAGTAATACCTTGTAAAAGTTATAATCACAGGTTTCCATACCAGTTGATTGTTAGATAATTTTATTCTTAAGAGTATATATATATATATATATATATATATATATATATATATATATATATATATATATATATATATATACGAGTGTCTGTTTAACGGATGTGTGTTACTATAATGGGGCTCTTTTACTTGTGAGTGTTTACGTTCTAGTGTGTAATTGTCTAGCGTAGTCTCTATTTTCTGTTTATGTGCGTATACATAAATTAACAGTTTATAGAGATCGTTGTCAGTTGAAACACCAGCAAAAAAACAACTCAAATTTTCCTTCCATGCATCCTGAAATAAAAGGTGTTTCTCTTCGTAAGTGAAACCCCTCAGTAAAGAATTATATTTTGATATAATCATTTATTACTTACTGGGGTTTTTTTTCAGAGTTGGCACGCTTTATATAAGATTACATTTTTCTAAGTCGCCACCATCTGGTTTCCATTGGCGCTCTGTCATAAACACTATTGATATGCTGACGCGTTTCGTATCGAACTGCTCTCCCTCGTAATTACAATTCTACATCTCCAAATCTATATTTTTATTACGTCATGATTATACATAGCCTAAGGATCCTTGCTTGATTTTTGTCACGTACACTTGTTTATATTATGGTTAGCCTAAATTTCATCTTTCAAATTCACATCAAATTAACATACCTGAGAACTATTAAATGTATTAAATGCAAATATGCCAACTTACCATAACTGTTCATATCGATAACATATTTATATCTAACAATATACTTTTTTCCAATCATAATAATCGACTATTATAATTTCATCAGAAATATCGAACATTTTAATAGTTTCCAGTGTCTTCCGATAGACTTGTAACATAATAGGATAGCCCTATCCCTAGCCAAAATTACATATGTAAATTTGAATGAAAGCGAATAATTGCGATGTCTTTCCAGACGAGTACCATTCCTTCATCTAATGCCATTTTATTCATCCGAACATGACTTGGTTCCGCTAACAAATAATATATTTTTGGGCGGATCTGACATTCGCGTTGATCATTGGGCTGGATTAAGTCAGAAGGCACGAAACGTTTTCTTTGTTAAAAATTACGTCAAAAATTGAAAATTTACAGATCGTTTCATAGGAATAACACTACTTTTTATATTAGATACACAAGTATTCGAATATTCTATTAAAGTTCTTTACTTCTCAATTGTTCAGTTAATGAAGGCATTGAGGATATTAATTTTCCTCTTCGTATTTGACCAGTTAACTACGTTACTGTATTTTAGTAAAATAATTGTTCTGGTCTGGTCGAGTATATAGCTCCTTGCTGATATTTTAGAGAACAGCACCGACGCCTCTGTTCAGTCTCGAAAGGCATAGGATACCACACTGTATGGGCGGCTGCACGGGAAATCGTGAGGCAAGGGTTGCGCAATTCCAACCACACCTCTCCTGAATCAACACTGTTTGATTTCAATGGAAAGAAGTCCATTGTGACTAGAAACAATGCCGAGATAAGCGGAGAGCACATACACCTCCTATAAGTCCCAAATTGCCACCCATTTAGTACTGACTAGTTTCAACGTTGCGTAACTTCGGTGATCCAGCGGGAACCGGTGTATAACCGTGATTATGACGTACATAAGAAGATACACCATTCTTCGTAAAAGCCAGTGTGAGTTAGTTATACCGAGGAGATTTTATTTATGCCGAAAACACTGTGATTTTTTTAATATTTAATCCAAGTTTGTTTGTAAAGAAATATCTTCCTGCTAAGTTGTTCTTACAAAGCATTGTACAGAAAGAGTTAAAACCATAAAGGATAGCGTCTAGTATGCATTCAAGTTCTCTCCAGTAGGTATTGAAGTTCTCTTCTGTAGGCATTATCTTTTTTTTTTTTTTTTTTTCTTAAACTTTTTCTTCTAGGGGATGGGACATCAAACCAGATGTCTGACATTTACCCCTATTTTAGTGAGTCCAACCAAGAGATCTTTTCAGAATTCTAGCCGTCCCTTTCAGTGCAATCGTTTGTATTTCACTTGCACTTGGTTCACCGGGTATGCTTGCTATGTACTTTTTAAAGTTCTTTTTCATAAGCCCAGTTGCTCCTATGATGATTGGTTCATGTGCCGTGTAAGGCAACACTTTAGGACATTCTGCGCATTTTTCGGTGAGGAATCGACTGTAGTTAAGACGCTTTCATGTATCTTTCTGTGATTGACAAGAGTTGCTTCTGACAACAGAATCCCGTTACAAAACTCAAGCATCTTCACATCTCCACAATTGGTTAGTAAGGTTGCATGTCTCCCGCATGCTCTTTTTATTATTTCACGGTACAACTGTGTCTTCTTTAATACGTCCAGTGTCCTTGTATATGTGCGCTTTTTATTGTCCTCGAGCAGATGTTAAGGACTCCAAATAGCCCGCTGTAATAGAAAAGGACGCATGACTTTACTCAGAACACACAACCATAGAGACATGTAAATGCCTCTAGCGTTTTAAAGAAACAGGTTTTCAGCCGTTTTAAGTTGTGCCGTAATTCTTTTTATAATTGTACCATCTTTGTTGCATTGTCTAGGACAGTTGAAATAACTGCATGTTTTTTTAAGGACCACACATTTCTATTTTCAATTTCTCTTGAATATAAAAAGAGCCATTGCTGTTGATCTTTTGTTAGCCAGAATACTAAGATATAATGAAAAAAGATTTCATCGACCTGTTTTGATGCTTTCAAAGATAAGTGCTTTCTAATTGCCAATGAACCGTATATTATATATACATATATATGTGTGTGTGTCTATATGTGCGTGTGTGCCTATGCATGTATATATAGAGATATATGTATAGAGATATACGCATATATGTGTATGTAAAAGTATATATATGGATATATATATTTATGTATGTATATATATATATGCATGAATATATGTATTTACGTATATATGCATATACATAATTCTTTTATTATTATTATTATTATTTTGCCATCTCTACTTAATCGAAAGTGTTCCCAGCGTCCTAAGTGGATGCGGAATCCTATCATAGATGTTTCCATTGTATATGTGCTCTCAAGCATGCTCCATAATTTATGAAAGCGCACATGAGTGCGTGTTGTTAAACACACGAATCCGTGCATCGGAGTTGTGCGTATTGATTTTATACATTAGTCCGAAAGTGTGTAAAAAAACAGCATAAAATATTTGAGAAGATCGGTGATGTCAGAAGCTCATAAAAAAATAACACTTCACTTAGCGACCGTTATTTGTGTGTGTGTGTTTGTGTGTGTGTGTGTATCAATTACGATGTGAACATGCATACACATCCGCTGCATAATTAAGTCCCAACTTCATTACTGTCATCAATCGTTATTTTTATACGTGTTATTTCTTTATTTCCTTCGGCCATTTTCGTTTTTTTATCCTCCTGCTTTTCTATTTCCGTTCGCCGAAATAACCAGCTTCAATTCCGATTAGCTCTCATCAACAATGACAATATGTTGCTGGTGTGTTTATATGCATCTCTTGTATTATCTGTTGTACTATTTTCTGAATTCTAAATTTGATCAATACCCGAAATCGAGTACCTAGCTGGCGCAGATTGGGGGGGGTACTCTTAAAGACTGCGTTTATGTTTATTGTATTAGTAGTTTAGTACCGGTTGTCTCGGCTTGTGGGAACGCAGCCTTACCTCTTAAATGGCATCGGTGTGCGCTTTGCCGACGCAGCGTGATGATGTTGAAAAGGGTCCAAGATGGCGCCTGCGGCCTTATATAACAATGCGGTATCGTAAAATATCGTGTGCTCTCGTGAGCATATGCAAATATGCAAATTTTGAAAACTTTCTTTTATAAAAAACAGGCAACTGGGACAGATCACAGGGACGTGAAATCGAGTCTACGGAAACTACCGACGGACGACGACGCTGCTGCAGTGAGCTGAGGTTTTGTGTACTCTTTTTTTTTCTTCGCGACAACACCTACATAATCTAATATTATCCAATAATCATTATTAAACTTACATAAAGTTAGTGATACAGGACGACGGCAACCCGAATACTCTCTTTTCATTGGCTGCTACACTCAGATGTACGATGAGGCGTCATCTTTTTCCAGGATTGCTACATTTTCTGTTGATATTCACCTTATACAGTTGAGACTATAGCGAAAGTGCATTTAGTATCACTTTTTTCCATGGAAGTCGCCACATATCAAGGCCCAAATGCCACTCGAAGATAAGTGTTAATGAATGTAATTAATATAGTAAGACTGGATGGTGTAGATTGGGTTGAATTTGGATTAATTACGTGACAGGAGCTAGTTTACATTAAACTTGAAGGTTACCTGCTTGTAGTCGGTCGGAAGCAGGCCATTGGTACAAGCGAGCAGTTCTGAGAAAAAATAATTTGTTCTTAGAAGCTACGTTTTGATTTAAGCACAGCTAGAGAGTAGGGGAAATTGTTAATAGTGGTTGTAACTAGTCGAGTGTGTTTTGTGAAAGGTGGACGTGGAGCAAACATAAATTGGAGCTCAAACAAGCACTTTTCATTGTCATAAAGATAGAGCAGAAAAAGGCTCGCAACGTCTCAAGGTAGTCTAGAGTGCGGCGAGCAGCTCTTGTCCATATGTGGCAAGAGTAGTCCATTTGATGATTGGCTTGGCTCTTAACTAATATAGGAGAGCATCGGCAGTGAGATACTTATTTGAGTTGTAGTATAATCCAGCAGTTTTTCCACAGATCTTGACAACAGCTTCATTTATGTGTTGTTATACTTCAGATTTTATGTATGTGTTGTTATATTTCAGATTTGATGTATATGTTGTTCTATTTCAGATTTGATGTATGTGTTGTTCTATTTCAGATTTGATGTATGTGTTGTTCTATTTCAGATTTGATGTATGTGTTTTTCTATTTCAGATTTGATGTATGTGTTTTTCTATTTCAGATTTGATGTATGTGTTGTTCTATTTCAGATTTGATGTATGTGTTGTTCTATTTCAGATTGATGTATGTGTTATTATATTTCAGATTTGATGTATGTGTTTTTCTATTTCAGATTTGATGTATGTGTTGTTCTATTTCAGATTTGATGTATGTGTTGTTCTATTTCAGATTTGATGTATGTGTTGTTCTATTTCAGATTTGATGTATGTGTTGTTCTATTTCAGATTTGATGTATGTGTTGTTCTATTTCAGATTTGATGTATGTGTTGTTCTATTTCAGATTTGATGTATGTGTTGTTCTATTTCAGATTTGATGTATGTGTTGTTCTATTTCAGATTTGATGTATGTGTTGTTCTATTTCAGATTTGATGTATGTGTTGTTCTATTTCAGATTTGATGTATGTGCTGTTCTATTTCAGATTTGATGTAGGTGTTGTTATTTTTCAGATTTAATGTATGTGTTTTTCTATTTCAGATTTGATGTATGTGTTGTTCTATTTCAGATTGGATGTATGTGTTTTTATTTTTCAGATTTGATGTATGTGTTGTTATTTTTCAGATTTGATGTATGTGTTGTTATATTTACGATTTTATGTACGTGTTGTTATATTTCAGATTTATGTATGTGTTGTTATTTTTTAAATTTGATGTATGTGCTTTTATATTTCAGATTTGATGTATGTGTTGTTATATTTCAGATTTGATTTATGTGTTGTTCTATTTCAGATTTGATGTATGTGTTGTTCTATTTCAGATTTGATGTACGTATTGTTCTATTTAAGATTTGATGTATGTGTTGTTCTATTTTAGATTTGATGTATGTGTTGTTCTATTTCAGATTTGATGTATCGGTTTTTCTATTTCAGATTTGATGTATGTGTTGTTCTATTTCAGATTTGATGTATGTGTTGTTCTATTTCAGATTTGATGTATGTGTTGTTCTATTTCAGATTTGATGTATGTGTTGTTCTATTTCAGATTTGATGTATGTGTTTTTCTATTTCAGATTTGATGTATGTGTTGTTCTATTTCAGATTTGATGTATGTGTTGTTCTATTTCAGATTTGATGTATGTGTTGTTCTATTTCAGATTTGATGTATGTGTTGTTCTATTTCAGATTTGATGTATGTGTTGTTCTATTTCAGATTTGATGTATGTGTTGTTCTATTTAAGATTTGATGTATGTGTTGTTCTATTTCAGATTTGATGTATGTGTTGTTCTATTTTAGATTTGATGTATGTGTTGTTCTATTTCAGATTTGATGTATGTGTTGTTCTATTTCAGATTTGATGTATGTGTTTTTATATTTCAGATTTGATGTATGTGTTTTTATATTTCAGATTTGATGTATGTGTTGTTCTATTTCAGATTTGATGTATGTGTTATTATATTTCAGATTTGATGTATGTGTTGTTCTATTTCAGATTTGATGTATGTGTTGTTCTATTTCAGATTTGATGTATGTGTTGTTCTATTTCAGATTTGATGTATGTGTTGTTCTATTTCAGATTTGATGTATGTGTTGTTCTATTTCAGATTTGATGTATGTGTTGTTCTATTTCAGATTTGATGTATGTGTTGTTCTATTTCAGATTTGATATATGTGTTGTTCTATTTCAGATTTGATGTATGTGTTGTTCTATTTCAGATTTAATGTATGTGTTTTTCTATTTCAGATTTGATGTATGTGTTGTTATATTTCAGATTTGATGTATGTGTTGTTCTATTTCAGATTTGATGTATGTGTTATTATATTTCAGATTTGATGTATGTGTTTTTCTATTTCAGATTTGATGTATGTGTTGTTCTATTTCAGATTTGATGTATGTGTTGTTCTATTTCAGATTTGATGTATGTGTTGTTCTATTTCAGATTTGATGTATGTGTTGTTCTATTTCAGATTTGATGTATGTGTTGTTCTATTTCAGATTTGATGTATGTGTTTTTCTATTTCAGATTTGATGTATGTGTTGTTCTATTTTAGATTTGATGTATGTGTTGTTCTATTTCAGATTTGATGTATGTGTTGTTCTATTTCAGATTTGATGTATGTGTTTTTATATTTCAGATTTGATGTACGTGTTTTTATATTTCAGATTTGATGTATGTGTTGTTCTATTTCAGATTTGATGTATGTGTTGTTCTATTTCAGATTTGATGTATGTGTTGTTCTATTTCAGATTTGATGTATGTGTTGTTCTATTTCAGATTTGATGTATGTGTTGTTCTATTTCAGATTTGATGTATGTGTTGTTCTATTTCAGATTTGATGTATGTGTTGTTCTATTTCAGATTTGATGTATGTGTTGTTCTATTTCAGATTTGATGTATGTGTTGTTCTATTTCAGATTTGATGTATGTGTTGTTATTTTTCAGATTTAATGTATGTGTTTTTCTATTTCAGATTTGATGTATGTGTTGTTATATTTCAGATTTGATGTATGTGTTGTTATTTTTCAGATTTGATGTATGTGTTGTTCTATTTCAGATTTGATGTATGTGTTGTTATATTTACGATTTTATGTACGTGTTGTTATATTTCAGATTTATGTATGTGTTGTTATTTTTTAAATTTGATGTATGTGCTTTTATATTTCAGATTTGATGTATGTGTTGTTATATTTCAGATTTGATTTATGTGTTGTTCTATTTCAGATTTGATGTATGTGTTGTTCTATTTCAGATTTGATGTATGTGTTGTTCTATTTCAGATTTGATGTACGTATTGTTCTATTTCAGATTTGATGTATGTGTTGTTCTATTTCAGATTTGATGTATGTGTTGTTATATTTCAGATTTGATGTATGTGTTGTTATATTTCAGATTTGATGTATGTGTTGTTATATTTCAGATTTGATGTATGTGTTGTTATTTTTCAGATTTGATGTATGTGTTGTTATTTTTCAGATTTGATGTATGTGTTGTTATTTTTCAGATTTGATGTATGTGTTGTTCTATTTCAGATTTGATGTACGTGTTGTTCTATTTCAGATTTGATGTATGTGTTGTTATATTTCAAATTTGATGTATGTGTTGTTCTATTTCAGATTTGATGTATGTGTTGTTATATTTCAGATTTGATGTATGTGTTGTTATATTTCAGATTTGATGTATGTGTTGTTATTTTTCAGATTTGATGTATGTGTTGTTATTTTTCAGATTTGATGTATGTGTTGTTATTTTTCAGATTTGATGTATGTGTTGTTCTATTTCAGATTTGATGTATGTGTTGTTCTATTTCAGATTTGATGTATGTGTTGTTCTATTTCAGATTTGATGTATGTGTTGTTATATTTCAGATTTGATGTATGTGTTGTTATATTTCAGATTTGATGTATGTGTTGTTATATTTCAGATTTGATGTATGTGTTGTTATATTTCAGATTTGATTTATGTGTTGTTCTATTTCAGATTTGATGTATGTGTTGTTCTATTTCAGATTTGATGTATGTGTTGTTCTATTTCAGATTTGATGTACGTATTGTTCTATTTCAGATTTGATGTATGTGTTGTTCTATTTCAGATTTGATGTATGTGTTGTTATATTTCAGATTTGATGTATGTGTTGTTATATTTCAGATTTGATGTATGTGTTGTTATATTTCAGATTTGATGTATGTGTTGTTATTTTTCAGATTTGATGTATGTGTTGTTATTTTTCAGATTTGATGTATGTGTTGTTATTTTTCAGATTTGATGTATGTGTTGTTCTATTTCAGATTTGATGTATGTGTTGTTCTATTTCAGATTTGATGTATGTGTTGTTATATTTCAGATTTGATGTATGTGTTGTTCTATTTCAGATTTGATGTATGTGTTGTTCTATTTCAGATTTGATGTATGTGTTGTTCTATTTCAGATTTGATGTACGTGTTGTTCTATTTCAGATTTGATGTATGTGTTGTTATATTTCAGATTTGATGTATGTGTTTTTCTATTTCAGATTTGATGTATGTGTTGTTCTATTTAAGATTAGATGAATGTGTTGTTATATTTCAGATTTGATGTATGTGTTTTTATATTTCAGATTTGATGTATGTGTTGTTATATTTCAGATTTGATGTATGTGTTGTTCTATTTCAGAGTTGATGTATGTGTTGTTCTATTTCAGATTTGATGTATGTGTTGTTCTATTTCAGATTTGATGTATGTGTTGTTCTATTTCAGATTTGATGTATGTGTTGTTATTTTTCAGATTTAATGTATGTGTTTTTCTATTTCAGATTTGATGTATGTGTTGTTCTATTTCAGATTTGATGTATGTGTTGTTATTTTTCAGATTTGATGTATGTGTTGTTCTATTTCAGATTTGATGTATGTGTTGTTATATTTCAGATTTGATGTATGTGTTGTTATATTTCAGATTTGATGTACGTGTTGTTATATTTCAGATTTGATGTATGTGTTGTTATTTTTCAGATTTGATGTATGTGTTGTTATTTTTCAGATTTGATGTATGTGTTGTAATTTTTCAGATTTGATGTATGTGTTGTTCTATTTCAGATTTGATGTATGTGTTGTTCTATTTCAGATTTGATGTATGTGTTGTTATATTTCAGATTTGATGTATGTGTTGTTCTATTTCAGATTTGATGTATGTGTTGTTCTATTTCAGATTTGATGTATGTGTTGTTCTATTTCAGATTTGATGTACGTGTTGTTCTATTTCAGATTTGATGTATGTGTTGTTATATTTCAGATTTGATGTATGTGTTTTTCTATTTCAGATTTGATGTATGTGTTGTTCTATTTCAGATTGGATGTATGTGTTGTTATATTTCAGATTTGATGTATGTGTTTTTATATTTCAGATTTGATGTATGTGTTGTTATATTTCAGATTTGATGTATGTGTTGTTCTATTTCAGATTTGATGTATGTGTTGTTCTATTTCAGATTTGATGTATGTGTTGTTCTATTTCAGATTTGATGTATCTGTTTTTCTATTTCAGATTTGATGTATGTGTTGTTCTATTTCAGATTTGATGTATGTGTTGTTCTATTTCAGATTTGATGTATGTGTTGTTCTATTTCAGATTTGATGTATGTGTTGTTCTATTTCAGATTTGATGTATGTGTTTTTCTATTTCAGATTTGATGTATGTGTTGTTCTATTTCAGATTGGATGTATGTGTTGTTCTATTTCAGATTTGATGTATGTGTTGTTCTATTTCAGATTTGATGTATGTGTTGTTCTATTTCAGATTTGATGTATGTGTTGTTCTATTTCAGATTTGATGTATGTGTTGTTCTATTTCAGATTTGATGTATGTGTTTTTCTATTTCAGATTTGATGTATGTGTTGTTCTATTTCAGATTTGATGTATGTGTTGTTCTATTTCAGATTTGATGTATGTGTTGTTCTATTTCAGATTTGATGTATGTGTTTTTATATTTCAGATTTGATGTATGTGTTTTTATATTTCAGATTTGATGTATGTGTTGTTCTATTTCAGATTTTATGTATGTGTTGTTCTATTTCAGATTTGATGTATGTGTTGTTCTATTTCAGATTTGATGTATGTGTTGTTCTATTTCAGATCAAAAGTAAAGGTCAATCTCAGAAGCTTATCAAGGCATAGTGTTTCCCTAATACTAGAGCACTTCATTTAAATTAAGACCAAAGTAGTCCAGAGGTATTCGAATGAGATGAGAGAAGCTTGGTTTTATATGCATTAAAATTAACTCAGGTCAGTTATTAAGCGTTTTATATAACAGGAGAGAAGATTGAACTCTGGTCTCGCAGCACATTAGTTGACCCTTGCCATCATAGAGTCAGTGTAACTTATCGTATATCTAAGTATAATAAATTATGTATTCTTCTCTCTGAGTATTCTCATAAAAGTTTTCTTAGCCTCAATACATACGTGCTAACTCATGATAAATTGGATGCAAGTATTGGTTTGGGTCACCATATCTAGAAGATTGCTGAACAAAGGTAAACGAGCAACCTCTATCCGGTTTGATGTTTTTCGAACGCAAGAACTCATTGCCTATTCCCTGGAACTCACCTGACCGATTGTACGGTAAACTTACAGGGGAACGCTAATAGGTGCTACACCTCGCCCATGTAAAATGCAGAGACGTTTACCTTAATATATATATATATATATATATATATATATATATATATATATATATATCCAGGTTACCTTAATATATATCCAGGTTATCTTAATATATATATATATATATATTACCTTAATATATATATATATATATATATATATATATATATATATATATATATGTATATATATATCCAGTTACGTTAATATATATATATATATATATATATATATATATATATATATATATATATATATATATATCCAGGTTACCTAATGAAATGCCGCACTTAATATTCCGGACCTTTCAGCTGTCTTCAAGCGTAGATTCGGTCGGAGGTCGGAAATAAGGAAAATAATGATCCGTCAAACAAAAATCACATTTTTCCATGCTCCAGAGACCAATTTCGAAGGTTTTTTTTACTACTTTAACCGCTTTTAAAAATGTCTTTGAGAGCAGATGTTTTCTAATTGCAGCTCTTCCGTAAAATCTAGATTTGTGCAGCTCTTGACGAATAGTATTTTTTGTGTGGAAATTGGGCCCTGTAAATGTTTATTGAGCTCTGCAGTGATTTTATGAACCCTGGTCTTTCGATCTTTTCTAACAACCCGCTTAAGAGTCCGACGGGATCTTTCGGACATCTTCATTTTCGACAAGACTTGTGCTTTTCTGTTAACGTTTTCCCTTCTCTTTAAAAATGCAGCCATTACTTTTGAGACAATGCTTCGCGAACGCTAAGCATTCGTGAAGTTTCTGTTAAACAAGCACGTGCCATACAAGCTCCAACAATTTGGCCTCTTTTGAAGTTCGTAACGTTTGCCATTTATATCGGAAAAGCATTTGATATCTTTAGATATCTGTAAAAGAAATTTAGTTTAATTTAGCATATCATATGATATAAATAATAAACAAACAAGTATGAAACCGCACCGTGACCGTCGCGTCACCCAGTAAGCCCTTCTTCAGTGCGCTGGTGGAATCGTCTTTGCTGCAATGTCCACAAGGCCGGATCTTCTGTGATCGTCTAGAAATTTCGTCTTCGGAGGTACCGGGTGCTCGTTGACGGAAGCAGTTTCACAAGTAAAAAAAAATGATAAGGAAAACATCAGCACATCAAAGAATTTTGAATAACAAAGACTCCGGAGATTGGGTTATATAGAATGTATTAAAAGAAAACCATAAAAGAAATATATACAAACATATATACAGTTTGGAGTATGAGTTTGTAAGCAAGCATTTAAACTTCTAAGTGGGGCTTCCACTTGCTGGAATTTACAAGTCGATTTACTTAACCCTTTTTAGTTATCGGGCAATAGGCGAGGGGGGAGAGAGAGAGGAGAGGTGAGGTGGCTTGACTCTCTCTTCGGCTTCTTTCGGAATTTCAATCTGCTTTAATTCTGACTTTCTTGGTCTTTATATAGTACCGCACTGGGCGGGGCGACAATTACCAATTCCTTCCCGACCAATCAGAATGCTCAATAACCAAATCGTTTGATTCTCTCTCATTGGATAATTTGACTGATGACCAAAAATTGGCCACCTTCCACAATCCAAGAATAATTCTAACTCCTCCCCGATCAACAAAAAACGCCCGATGGAAAATAACCAGTTTTCTCTCATTGGATAATTCGGAAACTGCGTAATACGCGATAGCCGTGTAAGTAAGAAAACTGCGTCCAGAAAACAAAATGCTTTGTGAATTCTGCCCTTAGATGTGACACTTGTTCCTTATCAAAGGAAATTAACAATTTATTGTTCTGTCAACATCTCGACAACGTATGTTATTGAAAATTGAAAAATCTCTTGATCTAAATTTCAAATGGTTTTATCATAGTCACACCGAATCATTTAATATTTGATTCGAAAAAAAAAACATTCTTTGAAGCCGACAAATGCGTGTGTGAAATTTTAACTCCAAAGAATTTATTTATCTTTTGTTTTGATCTTGTCACAAATATATTTGGTGACGCAAACAATTACGAGTGTGTGTGTGTGTGTGTGTGTGGTTTTTAGTTCAAAGCAATCAAAGGAAAAAAATATTTCCCTTTTTTGCACTGGATATGTCTGTATCGGAATTTGTCACCATCGCTCGACTTGAAAACAAAACGTATGTTTTTTTGAAGTTATCATTCTGTCCATTTTGACGAAATCATTTATTATTGTTTTGCTTTAAAGAAAGAGAAAAAAATACTTTGGCAGAATTTAAGCCAGCAAGGTTCTCTGGTAGTGCCCGGCACAATATATTAACATTTATCTTTTAGTTAACCGGCGTTGCCCGGAATAAAATGTTAACGTTAAATAAAAGCGTCACATCGACCCAAATGGTCTGATGCTGCCTCTCTTTGGTGTTACACAAGCATTAAAATATGTCAAGATTTGATTGTTTAAAACACGTTCTAAGATTTATGCTAAACATGTTAGGAGTTTTACTTATTTTGTCCAACCACTATATATATATATATATATATATATATATATATATATATATATATATATATATGAACAAATGATTAATAAAACATATTAAAAGACATCTTGAAAAAGAGTTGAAAACATATTTAATTTTAAAAAAGGAAGCACAAGATAAATGGATAGTCCTTAATCCGCGGAGTTTCGAAGAAATACTCTCCTTCTCATCAGAGGGTAGGAATTAGCAAAATGCAGGATCGGATTTTGCATATAAAAGTATTTAATGAAACTACAAGTAAGTCAAAGATCTTACTTGGTTAAAAAAAAGGGTGAGGTAAGCGGAACAGGAGGCAAAAGAAAAATAATAAAAAGATTTCACATGAATGGATAGTCCGGTGAAGGGTAAAAATCCAAAAATGGTAAAATCCAAAAACGGTCGAATTTAAAATTTCAATCCACTGGGTATATATATATATATATATATATATATATATATATATATATATATATATATATATATATATATATATATATATATAAACTATAACAAACTAATATATTTCGTCTTTACCAGAAGCATCACTATAAAAAAAATGGTTTCATGCGAACGTTTTAACTCAAATCTAAATATCTTAACTGTTGTGATCATCGTAACAGTTGCCAGTAATAAAGGGAAGTAATATTTTTACTTTTATTTGCACTCTACATGAGACACGGTGTCATTACGACGTAAGGGGATACTATTTTGGCCCAGGTATACAGGAATACCATGTGAGCAGTTGGGCAGCATGGTGTCTGTTCTCTACAATTACACTTCCGTATGTCAGTACAGTCAAGGAAGCCGGAACCGGGGAGGGAATTCCAAAGTCTAGTAGTTCGAGGGAAGAAGCTATTGGTGTAGAAGACTCTCCTGCATTTAGGGATCTCTACAGTGTAGGGATTGACTTTTGCTGATTGTAGGGGGTATCTACGTAATGGGGGTACAGACGCTTTATGTTTCAGAGAACATTACTTGCAAAACAGGCACAAATATGCTATATTTAGGCGACGAGACAGAAGTATGAGTTTGGTTGTTAGTGCGGGACCTATCAAGTTTGCGACTCGTTTTTGAACGCTGTGTAGGAGCGAAAGACTAATGGCAGATGCACCAGCCAAGATGTGGCGAAAATGCACCATGAATGAGCGAATAGTAGTTTGCTAGAGATTCAACATACTCTCAGGTGTGAGTAATATTCTAGCACGATAGAGGGAGCTTACCTGCTTTTAAGTAGCCTTATCAATTATCCTAATGTATATGTTCCAATTCATGCTGCAAGTGAATGGAAATCCTAGGAGTTTGATTCGGGTATTGTATCAGTAGCTATAGCAATCAGTGGTTTAGAGGGTTTCTTGTAATTATTGAAGGAAAGAAGTTAGGTCTTGGAAGCATTGAACGTTACCATTCATTTACGGCCAAATTCCCCTACAGACTGAATCTCTTTTTCTAAGGTTTAAGCCATATTCTTGGGTATGTCTTCATTCGTTTTCTCCTGAAGTCTGTTATAAAGCATAATGCCATCAGCAAATATACTCATCTCAGAGACAACCAGGGAATTTGTTTATGAATATCAGGAATAATAAATGCACAAGGATAGACTGCTGTGATACGCCCACGTTTATATAATGCTGTTTTTACATACGACCATCTAGGACAACCTGAATATTTCTTTTATATAAGATAGTTCTGATTATGTTTAATATTCGTCCAGTAATACCATATGGTCTAATTTTTATGAAAACCGTCATGTAAAACCCTGCCATAGGCTTTAGATATGTATAAGACTACTGTCCTGTCTCCTCTCTCGTATCCAGTGGATTATATATACGTTTATATATTAAAGATAGAATATTTTCAGTAGAATAGGCTTGCCGAAATCTAGGCTGTCGGTCGTAGAGATAGTATTTTATCGATGAGGTGGTAAACTAGTGATTGATTTTATAATAACTTAAAGAATTGGTGAAGAGATGGAGGAGACTAATGGGGATGATTTAGTGCGTCGTTTTTGTTGCGATAACTCTTGAACATATAGACAATAGAAACAATTTACTAGAAGTCAGGGAAGCAAAATTAGGTCAAGAGTATGGGAGGACCCGGGACAACCTCAGTAGAGCATTCCCTTAGTAGTATAGCAGGGATGAGATCAGGCCCACATGCTTTCGGGGGGTCAAGTTTTTTTATGGAAATACGAACATAAGAAGAAGTTTTATTTGTATTTCGGACTACTATTCTCATCTTTATTAGTTGTTGTTTTCATCTTTATTGGTTGTTGTTTTTTCACGACGTTTCGTGCCAGAGGTTTACTTGGCCAAACGTGGTGAGACGACAACAATTACGGATGGCAGTGATTGCTGAGAACGCAGTTAGTAGATTCGAAGTTCCTATCCGTCGCGGTTACCATCTGACGAAGGCCAGAGGAATATATATATATATATATATATATATATATATATATATATATATATATATATATATATATATATATATTATTCCTTAATTGGATTTTTTTTTTTAAATAAAATAAAATTAAAATAAAAAAAAAATCCAATTAAGGAATAATATATATATATAGCAATCGGTACGGACCCGACTATGAAAGATCAGATAATAAATAAATGTGGATTTATAAGATCAAAGAATCCAACCTTGATCGCCCTTCGGGGCCCGTGGCGCAGTTGATAGAGACGTTGAATCTCTACGGTTCCAGATGAACATTGTCTGAAGATAGCGGTTTCAATCCCACCCAAAGCGTGCCAGAGGTAATTGGTCAAAAATGTGGTGAGACGACAACAACTACGGATGGCGGTGATGGCTGAGAATGCAGTTGGGAGATTCGAAGTTCCTATCCGTCGCGGTTACCACCTGACGAAGGCCAGAGGAAGTTGGCCGAAACGTTGTGAACCAATAAAAAAAAATAAGAAAAGATTAAAAAAAACAACAACTAATAAAGATGAGACTACTAGTCCGAAATAAAAATAAAATTAACGCCAGAGGAATAGTTTGCTAAAACGTCGTGAAAAAATAACAGCCAATAAAGATGAAAACAACAACTAATAAAGATGAGAATAGTAGTCCGAAATAAAAATAAAATAATATATATAATGCTCATCTCAAAAATGAGTTCACATTTAGGAATAATATATATGAGAAGAGGTGTTTCCAGATTATCGAGTATGGCTTCTTTCCGGAGGTGGTTAGTTGAGTCTAAAGTGACGTTTGACGCAAACCGTTGGACAATCAGCTTTCCTTTTCGGTTACCGTGCAAATAGCTATCAAGGTTGTTAGCTAATAGAAGAATTATTGATTGCCCAATGTTTACTACGCTATTATAAACCTTTCATAAATTTTAAATTCTTATTTTCTGAAACTCAAAGCGTTTTCTTGTGTTTTCGTATGCTTTATCTAAGCTGCGCCTATTTTTCACTTACAATAATTCCTGGCTTTTACGGACTTTTGTTTTATTTGTATTGAAATTATGTCGGAGATATCTACAGAATGACTGCTGTCCTTGAACAATGGATTCTGCTAATTAGAGGTGAACGATTGGGGAGAGTGGGGTTTGATATAAAACTTCCGTGTGGAAACGTGCTTAAATTGATGCTTTGAACAATTTAGTAGCACATTGTTCCGCAGCAGGAGAAATATTACTACTCCATATCTCTGATATGATCCCTAATGGCTTCTCAGTCAGCATATAAAGTGCTATGTCGTTTGAGTAATGGTTCTTCAACTTAGGGTGACGATCTACTGTATTTATAAGTAAATATCTTGAAAAACTTACATCTCTCTCTTTCTCTCACCATATATATATATATATATATATATATATATATATATATATATATATATATAACTCATTCATTTAATCACATGAATTAATATACGAAAGTATCAATTTATGCGGAAACTTTAAGTATTTACTTAAACAATGCTCAATACGTAGATAGAGCTAGTTAATAAGTTATAAAATATAGATGGCGATTAAGCTACACTGAATATTACGCGTTTCATCCATGAAACGCGGAATATATATATATATATATATTTATATATATATATATATGTAGTACGGAATATATATATATATATACATACATATATATATATAGATGTAGATATATAAATACCCGTTCACACACATTTTTCACGATGAAGCTAGAACCCAGAATTAGATAGAACCGAGCAATTGCATCGACAACGGACAAGACCAGACCCAAAGTGGGTTTCGATGTACTGCATTTAATCAGTGAAGGGCTTCCGACATAGGCGCGAACCCAGGTCGTCGCACTCATGACGACCTAACCATATGGGCCACGGCGCAATCTATTGGCTATGCCTCGATATTTTTAAAATTCTTATATTTTTATCCAATTCTACATTCTACGATGTGACCAGCAACCCGTCCTATACAACTAAGATAGTTACTGCTGGTATGCAGGCGGTAGATAATGCATCTACAAACATTAACTGAAATTAGCCGTCTCCCCGAACACGATTTCGAAACAACCTATTTGTTGAGGAACATCACGTCCCTACGAAGAACGAACAGCTTTTTCTACACATATTAGACATTAAGAAGAGATTATAGATAGATATATAAATACCAGTTCACACACACTTTTCACGATAAAGCGTTGTCCATTGTCGATGCAGTTGCTCGATTCTGGGGTCTAGCTTTATCGTGAAAAGTGTGTGAACGGGTACTTATATATCTATCTGTAATCTCCTCTCAATGTCTAATATATGTATATATATATATACATATATATATATATATATATATATATGTGTGTGTATATAGTACGGAATATTTGTATATATATATATATATATATATATATATATATATATATATATATATATATATATATGGTAAGTGCGGAATGTATGTATATAGTAAGTTCGGAATATATATATATATATATATATATATATATATATATATATATATATATATATATATATTCCCAACTTACTATATAAGCATGGAGAGTCCTAGAATGGATGAAACGCCCATTATTCAGTGTAGCTTAATCGTCATACATATTTTATAACTTACTATATATATATATATATATATATATATATATATATATATATATATATACGAGTAAACAGTTAATAAAACATGTTAAAAACACTTTGAAATGAGTTAAAATATATTTAATCTGAAAAGGAAACACTAGATAAGTGGATAGTACTTAATCCGCGGAGTTTCGAAGAAATACTTCCTTCTCATCAGAGGGAAGGAATTAGCAAAATGCGGGATCGGATTTTGCATGCAAAAGTATTTGATGAAACAGCAAGTAAGTCAAAGACCTTACTTGATAACAAATAAAGTGAAGTAGAGGAAATATGGTTAAGAAAAAGGTGATTACACATGAACGAATAGTCTGGTGGAATATAAATAATCCAGTGACTGTAAAATCCAAATTGAATTTCCATTTGCACAAGTAAAATCCAAGGAAATCCCGTAATTGGAAGAAGATGGTCCATAATAATCCAAAGGCAGAAATCCATGGAATAATTCAAAAAAATGTGTACGAGGGAAAAATATAAATTTCAATAATATTAATAAAAGAAAAATAAGATATGCTTTTCACTCTACTGCCGAGACATAAATATAAATAAGAAAGATCAGGGAAGGAAAAGAGAAGAAAACAAAAATGGTGATCGAGTTAAATATAAAATAGAGTAACAAATTTCAAAATCACCCAGACAGGAAATGTTAAAGGCGCGAAAAACATATATAGGGAAAAATAATATAGGTCAACGTAAATGTACAGGTCATCACTTAAAAAATGTCAGCAAGAGTTGTTAGAAGACACTAAAAGGAAAATAAATAAATAAATTAATAAATAAATCGAAAATAAATAATAAATAAACAATAAATAAATAAATAAAAAATAAAATATAAAATAATAAATAATAAAAATTATTTAAGGAGAGAGGATTGCCGGTATCTGCAAATTAAGGAAAAAGCAAGAAAAAAATAAGGAAATGCATATAGTAAAATATAAGTAAATATACATACAAGATATGAAAGTGCGGGTATATTGATATATTAGATTGATAGGAAAGTTTAAAGAATAAAGCAGAAAATGCAGATAAATAACTGGCCATGCAAAGAAGAAATAAAGAATTAAAATAAAGGATTATTAAATCATAAAATATTAAGAAGTATGTAGAAAAACGATAAAGTTCAAGAAAAACTTGTTGTATATCTATATAAAATGTAAAAGTAATAACTATGTAATTTCAAAATTGGCATAATTAAATTTGGACTTATGTTTACAGAAAGAGATCAGTTAATTTTTAGAATTTATTATATTGTTACTTTGAAGGGAAGTAAATATAGTTATAGCTTCGGTTATGCAGAGGCGACATGACTTAGAGCCTGGAGTATAAGACTTAACAATTTTATGATAGTCCATTTGATTAAGAAGGGGGTATTGTTTGAGTTAAGTTTTTCAATTAAAGTGGTTAGAGACGTTCCTTGGTTATTATTAGAATTATAGTTGTTAAAAGAAGAAATGTGGTTTGATATTCTTTTCTTAATTAATGTTGAAGTAGCGCCGATATATGTGTGGACTTTATTAAAAGCTCGAGGTCTGGTATTAATATTAATTTGCTGAATTGTATTAGTTAAATGGTTTGAATTTTGTTCATAGTGATGGGGCAATGTCTGTATGAGGACTATTTTGGAGGGGATAATGAGTGTTGTTAGTGTTAGGATAGCTGTTAGGAGAAATATTATTATTATTATTATTATTATTATTATTATTATTATTATTATTATTATTAGTCGTATGATTGTAGATGGAGTGGCTGCTCGAGTGGTGTATTGGATTAGTAACTATATCAGATGGAGGATGGGAAGAAGAATAACTCGAAGAAGAAATATTAGTGTCTGCTATGGGAGGATTGCGGGGGAACTCAGTAATAGTGCAAGAATATATAACATCTTTATTGATGCAATCATTATTGAGTGGGCAAGGATGTTTGTTATTACAATTACAGTTAGTTTTGGGTTTAATTGAGAAAGGGATTTTTGGGGCGGATTTATTTTGTTATTAGATGTTAAGATTCTTTGTGCTAAATTAGGCATTGTTGAATAAGAAATCCTAATTAAATTTTTCTTGAAAATAGAACTATATATGTGTGGGTATTTTATATATATGTATATATATATATATATATATATATATATATATATATATAGTACGGAATATATATATATATATATATATATATATATATATATACATGCATATATATATAGTACGGAATATATATATATATTAAGTGCGGAATATATATATATATATATAGTAAGTGCGATATATATATATGTATATATATAGTAAGTTATAAAATAAATATGGCGATTAAGCTTATGCTTAAAGCATCCTAGAGTTGATGAAATGCGGATTATTCAGTGTAGCTTAATCGCCATATATATTTTATAACTTACTATATATATATATATATATATATATATATATATATATATATATATATATATATATATATATATTTATATATATATATGAACATTTGGATTTTTTTCAGCCTTTAAAACTATATTTTCATTTTGCAAATTTGTGAAATAATTTTTTGAAATACTTTGTTGAAACAATTTTAGCGTATTTCGGGCGATCTTGTGTCCTTTGAACCGTCCTCTTCAAAACTTAGTAAAAATAGATGTTTTCGCAACGCCATTTTGAGGATAAATGCTTTTCCATGAACTTGAGTGTGTTTCATCCTTTCCTTGCATTTGCTGGGGCCAGTTAAGGGCCACTGAGTGGTTTCGGCCTTGTTGGCTGTCATTTTTTTCTGATTATTTATTTTTCTTCTGACTTGTGTGGAGGTATGGGGGTGCATGGCTACTTCGTGTCAGAAGTGTGTCTATGTGCGTGTGTTCCTGTCTGAGGGAAAACGTGTGAGTGTGTGTCTGTGTGTGCGTGTGTGTATGTTCATTTGTATTAATTTGTGAACTATAAGTTATATTTCGTAATTTTTGTTTTTTACACAGGAATCACCACTTATCAAGGCCCGAAGGCCACTCGAGGATAATGGTTAATGGGTATACATTAGACAATGTGATTATGGCGTAGTAAATACAGTAGTGGGAATTTTGCAAATTGGATTACTTAGTGGGACAGTTCATCAAGAATTTGTTTACGTTGGGCTTGAACACAATCAGATTGTAGTCAGCTGGAAAGCAGGCAATCGGAAGAGAGTTCCACAGGCGTGCACTTCTAAGAAAGAAGTTTTGTTCATGGAATCTGCATTTTGGTTTAAGCACAGATAAATAGTGTGGGAAATTATTGATAGTGATTTTGACTAGATGAGTGTTTTTTGTGAAAGTTTGGCGAGGGAGGACCATGGATTAAAGCTCAGCTTAGCAGTTGGCATGAAAATAACAATAAAGCAGAGACAGGCTCGCAGCATGTCTTCTGTGGAAAAGAGGTTGGAGGGAAGAGAAAAGGGCATCCCCAACTAAGCTATGAAGTCTATTTTGAACTCTGTCAACGCAGGATAAACTGTTTCTAGGAGCTCCTGTCCAGATGTGGCAACAGTACTCCATCGTTGGCCGTACCTGGCTTTTATATAGGCAGAGAATTCCATCAGGAGTGAGATATCTACTGGAGCGGTAGAAGGACCCCACTATTTTTTCAGCCATCTTGGCAATGGATTTTATATAAGTGTTCCATTTCGGCTCAGGACTAAAGGTCAAGACCAGAACCTTGTTAAAACATGGAGCTTCCCCAAGAAGAACTATTCATTTCCACCGATGCCAGATTGGCATAATACCTTAGATTGTGTAGAGATAGAAGTTTGATTTTAGATTCATTAAAAGTAACCAGCTACCTATTTCCCCATTGTACCACATGCCCAATATCAGAGGAGAGAGAATTAAAGAGAACTTGGTTGGTTACGGTCTTTGATGTGCTACCAAAGATTGTAGTGTCGTCAGCATAAATGTCTAAAATTATGTAAGGATGTTATTTGGTAGATCATGTATGTAGATCACGGAGAGAGTTGGGCCCAGGATGAACCCCTGAGGGCTCTAGCATTAATACTAAGAGCTTCTGATTTCTGCTTATCAATCACTACTCTTATGATCCTATCAGAGAGAAATGATTTAATAATCAAGAATGCATTTTTATCTATACCATAGCTGGAGACCTTCTGAAGTAGTTATTTATGTCATAACTTATCAAAGGTGTTATATATGTCGAGAATAATTGCCCTTGAGAGGAAACCTCTGCCGCTAATTATATGAGATATAACGCTAAGCACGTCTGCTGTAGATCTACCAGAACGGAAACGATATTGCACATTAAGAATGTTGGTTTTGCTGAGATGGTTGACTACTTCTCTATTTAAGACGGATTCCAGGAGCTTACTTATGATGCACAGGAGACTTATTGGTCTTTACTGAGAGGGAGATGATCTATGACCTGTTCTTAAATACAGGGTATACTGATGAAATGTTCCAAGGTGTTGGGAAGCATCTCTCCTTCTGACAACGCTTTAATAACTTTGTAAGTATGTGCGCTAGTTCTGGTTGACGCTTTATGAACACTATAATTGGAATGCTGTCAGGTTTACTGGAATCAAGGTTTTTGATTAGCTTGGCAACCTCACGTACAGATATTTGTATGTCGCATATATCGAGTAAATACTGGATGTTGGCGGTCTTCGTTATAAATGGTAAAATCAGCTGCAAAGATCTTGACAAAGAGTGTAACCTTGTCTGATGCTGACGAGATTACTTCAGGTCCATTGATGATAGTTAGTATAGAACACGCACTTCTGTTCATGATTCTGTTTACTGTTTGCCAAAACTGATGGGACCCTAGCCGCTCCTCAGCTACTTTGGACTTGACGTTCTGAGCATACAACTCTCTCGCATTCTTTATTACTTTTTTACAGACGTTGCTGACGGACCTGAAGGCGGCTTTAGTCCTAGGACATCTATTACGTTGGAAGCAATGGAAAAAGTGATTTCTGTGTGCATTGACAGCAGTACATTCTAGAGAAAACAACAGCTGGCTGTTAGGGTTTTGCTGAAACTTTGCCCAAGGTATGAAACGGTCTATAACTAAAATTAACCATTCCGTCAGGTCTGATACTATAGAGGACGCATCCTTTCTAAACGTGGAAAGCAGAGGAAGATCTGATATAAATGTGTAAAAGCTATTACAGTCAGTCATTGAGTATCGATATACTGTACGATGGAGAGGACATCTGAGGACCTATTATATTTCGTTTTTATCTTAATTGATACAACCGAGTGGTCGGGAGATCCCAATAAAGACAAAACGGAGAATGAACATAGCTCAGAGCAAGCTGTGAGAAAAAGGTCTAGGAGAAGTGCATACTGGCCGTCAGTGTCGAGGTCACGGGTGGGTTCATGAACAATCTGAGTGAGGTCATAAGCAATGGAGAAATCGTGACAGGATCTCTTCACGCCATCAGTCTTATTTTGTGAACATTGAAGTCTCCACAGATATGAATTTTTGCTGAGGGGTACGTAGACAGGACGTGGTCAATTTTCTCGGATATGCTTTTAAAGATAGTAACACCACTGTTGTGGAGGGGGATAGAGTGCAAATATGAACGCGGTTGGGTGAGCCAGTGCAACCCCGGAGCACATATTGGGTAAATTAGGATATTCTCTAGAGATGCCCCTGCCACATGGAAAGTTGTCTTTAATGAAGGCATATACTGGAAGGTCGGGTTTAGAGGTTAAGTTAGAGTATCCTTTAATTACGAACTCATCTAGGGAAGTAGTCGGTCCAATACCGGTCTCGCTTAGGAATAATTGGTCAGGCTAAGTCTCCTGTAATAGAGTTTGAACCTCTGGAAGGTCTGAACGTAGACCCCTGATGTTGGAGAAGGAGACATGTTAGTACGGGTCTACGTTGGAAGTTTGATCGAGTATTTTTTCTGGAAACTTTTCATGATTGCGATTTGGGATTTGTGGAATAGGTCGACAGACTGCTTAGAGCAGGGCAGAGAGGGAAAGTAATAGAAAAGGAAAGGGAGATTTTTTTAGCACATGATGATGCAAAGCCCTAACAATTACCCACTAATATGGCATCGAGAGGCACCACCAGACACTACTGCATGGTCCAGAATCCATTCACCAAATGGCTATACAGCAGCCTCAGTACTTTGGACTTGCTGATAGGACAGCCTCCTTAGTGGTTAATCCAAGGTTCGGGTCCCTGACTATTTGGCGGATAACATCAGCCCAGTTGAAACATTTACCCCCAAGACCCTTACTGGTGACATAGCCACAGTGATAGACAAACAAACAGAATTTGCAACATCTCTAACAAGTGTTCACACAAAATACTGCCAACCAAGTTAACACCTTTTTCTTCTCTCTTTGGCTGAAAAATCACTCATTGAAAAAATGAGGACTGAGGGACAAATAAGGAGAGGCGAGAGTAACGAGAACTGCCGATAACGCACCCACAAGGTATTGTCTACTCTGCATTAAAAAGGGGGATTTCAGGGACTTATTAATATTAACTTAGTATAAGTCCGTGGCTTTAATTTTAAATTAAGGATAATTTGAAGATATCCTCCCTCCTACATTTACGCGTGAGTTTATATAATGGAGTCAATAAGACATTGTTAGTTATAGATTTCAAAAAAAAGAATTTCTAGCCTGCATGCGTTTTCATTTTAACAACTAACTGAAAAAAGCTTATATTAGACAAACTCTAATAATAAACAAGTAAAAAATCTAAGAATAAACAAGTAAAAAGAATTTAGCACGTAAAACCGATGGGAATTATCTCGTTTTGAAATATGTTCCGCTATGTTTGGTGTCTGTTTTTTAAACTGTTACATAATTTTGATTTTTAGAGTTTAAATTTCTTTCTATTGCGATTTTCGGTTTAGTCTATTGAGATACACATACCATTCGTATTAGAAATACTAATATTTTTATAATTATAATTTAAAAACTAATATATATTATTGTATTTGCGGTAATTGCGCAAAGTCCGGAGTAATTGCGCCAACTAGCTAAAAGTACTCTTTTGGCAATCACGCCTATAAAGAGCACTTTTTTAATTGGCGCATTTACCCCTGGATTTAGTGCAATTACGTTCAATATATATTTGGTATATAATAAACAACAAAATAATATATTATAAAAAAACTGAACAAAATACTCAACGATACCCCTTAATAATCCTTCTTAGCGTGCAAGGCCATTGAAAAATAAATACCAAACCAAACAAACACTGGGCCTGATGACGATCACGTGAAGAAATCACTTAATAAAGAACTAACCGAAACAACATCACTCTGTGCATTCACAATTTACCTGCTCAGACCAAAGACATTGCACGTAAAATAAAGAATATAGTCAGAAAATGTTTTTAATCAGACATGTTTAAATAACGACTTCCTGGCTAAGTATATATATATATATATATATATATATATATATATATATATATATATATATATATATATATGTGTGTGTGTGTGTGTGTGTGTGTGTGGGTGGGTGTAGCATTGGGGATTCCAGCTTAAATGCTATCTAGGTAGTTGTAGAAAGGGCAAGTTACGTAAGTATATTTCCGATTCGCATAAGCGAGTTTAGTGTGGTCACAGAAGGTTAGATTTGACATCCGTCAAACTCAAGTCAACTTTTGTCAACCTAGTTAGATGCACCGGAAATTAGGGGTAACGGGAATTGTGGTCGTAGGTTTCCGGTTGGCGACCACGTGGGCTGGAGTTGGGCAGCAGAGAATGTAGACGGGAAATTTTGGGTCTCCAACAATTATGGGTTCCAGATATAGGCTTGCCTTTTAATAAAAGAATTGGAGCTTCAAATCCATCTTGTGTTATCAATGCGTCTGTCTGCAGTAGTGACCACTCCCCATGAGATGGCAGCCTAGCGACAAGAAGATATCATCCGCTGGACAAAGCACGCAGGTATATACACATTATATATTTGTACATACACGTCGAGACCCTTCAAGGCAAGAAACGGTGTAAGGATAGAACGCACACACCCACATAAGTAAGAACTTATGTAAGAATACACAGACTTTAAAAGTACCCTAATGTAACAAGAATTCGTAAAAGAGAATAGCAACAGAAACGTTTAATAAGTAGAAGAAATAAATAAATAAAAAAGAAGGACGCAAAACCCATCTTTAACATATATAAGTGATCGGACGATTCCAATATTTTTTCCGATTCCAATACAATTAACGATTTAGTACTAAATTACCGATTCCGATTCTGGTTCTTTATAAATAACCAATTATTTAACCACCAAGTTCTTATTTTAGTACCGTAAAAATGCATGATAAATGTGCGTATATTTTCTTAAACGTACAGACACATTTATAGCGAGGAGTGATCTATAGATTTTAGCTTAGCTGTTAGTTTAAAATCAATAAATATTTACTTTTTTTAATTACTATGAGTAGTGAAAAATGTTGTTTTAGCGAAAATAAATTTAAAAAATAAGTAAAAAGAATTGTTTTTGGCATCGGAAAATATGCACAAGTTTTCCCGATTCAGATTCCGATACCCCAAAAAGTTCCGATTTGTAACATTTCCGATTCCGATACTGATTAATCGTCCCAACACACGCGCACGCACACGCACACATACACCTATATATATATATATAAGTTTATGTGTATATATATATACATATATATAGATAGATATATATATGTGTGTGTGTGTGTGTGTGTGTGTGTGTGTGTGTGTGTGTTCCATTAAAGAGTGTTCTCGCTTTTTATCAATTGACTATCATCTTGGTGCCGGTGCAAATATACAAAATTACAATAATAAACAGTGGCAAATGCCAAAGGCCCTATTTCTTTGCACAAAGAGTATTGCATTATACGCTCGTGAAAATTGGCGAGTAAACTTACAGATGAGCTCAACCAAAGGAGCCAACTATGTTTCTCCGTCCAGAGACAGACCTTTCTGCCGTATCACATCTTTTATTTCGCCTAGCCAAGCAACTATTCCAAGCTGGGACCGAAACTCAACATTCTTAATATATGCTATGACTTTTAAATAACGATATTTTTATGAATACACTTGGAGACAATTTTCCTTCTTTATATAAAAAGATGGTTGCAAAGCATCTTCATGTTTTACGTCAGAGATGTTCATTAAATTAGAAGAAGAATTGAAAAGAATTGCTAGAATGGCAAACATTTTATCTTGAAGAGATAAAATTTTGAACCAGTAATAATGGTTGCTATAAACAGATGCACGTTTTCTAGAACATGCCCTCAAGTTGAATTGATGACATTTGTTATGGGTGTTGTTTGTTTATTTTTGTTTGTCTTTTCTGCAATCGTATTAGCTTAATTGTTTGTCTGTTTTTTTTTATCCAATCGTATTAGATTGAATATTTTTGTTTGTTTGTTTTTGCAACAAATAATGTGTTTACATTGTGTTCAGATTTTCTGCTTTAACATTCAAATTATACAGGAACCCATTCAATTCCAGTGTTTACAATAGGTCCTGGGTTTTAAGCTTTAAACAACGTCTATAAATGGCTGCAGGAACATAGTTTATTATTCGTATTTGTGGCCAATCCTTATCCTGTTCCATTAATGTGGCCATGTGAGATAGTATTGCACAATTGATTAATACTGATTACATCATTTATACAAGTGTCGTTCCAAAATTAAGGCTTCCTATTTTCAACTAAAAAGTAGAACATTGAAGAGCTACAAAGACGGGAGTGGCACCATTAAAACGAGCGACAATTTGTGCTGCTGAATTAAATTTTTAACATTGTCACCAGCATTCTCAATCTACTTTTGCCAGCAATGAGCTAAGCCACGGTCGTAAAATCAGAAACGCGCCTTTTTCACTAACATTTCTGTCGCCAATTTGAAATCCACGAACCCATCTGCTAACAGTGTTGACATGCACTGTATCGACTTCATAAACGTTCAACGCGCGCCGGGGAATATTGAGTGGTTCAATTTTTCTCTGCATCGCGAAATACAATGATATATCTTTTCTTTCTGATACACGTCCATTACAGGGAGTGTTTCTTAGAGTATACACCGTCAACATCTGCGACAGAAAGATGAAACTTCCAGGTCATGAATGCAGGAGTTCAGTTATTATGACAATACTATTTGAAATCCGCTCTGATCCATTCGGACGGAATGAAAATAGGAGGCATTAATTTTGGAATGCCTTTCGTATGAAACAGGTTATCATCATTCCACAAATATGAACATCGAATAAAGATTACTCTGATGAACGAAATTAAAACATAAATTTATTTGTTTCTAATTATAAACTTAAGATTTCATAACAGCAACGTCTTTTCTACATTTCTATATGGAATAGACACTTGGCATCTCCAAATCAGGCAAAAAAATAAATTAGATGCATTTGAGTCCAAGTGACTTAGACAGATTCTAAGAATTCAATTGATCGGTCGAATTACCAACTGATATTCGAATTACCAACTGATATTGGAATTGCCAACTCATATTCGAATTACCAACTGATATTCGTAAACGATGCTACATCAAAGGGACGCCACTGATGTATTCTTGTCCAAGGTTTGCTAATTAACTTTATTAAAGACAAAACTTTGCTAAGTTGGCATGCATTGAAGCTGTTTGGTCTCGAAGATGTGTACTTGATCTTTTTCACAGAGCTCGTATTGACAATAAGCTGCATACGAGATCTATGCTGGCTTGGACATAATTAAGATTGCCCAAAGAGAATTGTCAATCAAATGACGTAATCGACCTTTTAATAGAAATAAGTAGAGGAAGACCGAAAATGTACTGGAAGCAGAAAGCCGGGCTAGAGTAAATTGCAATATAAAGAAACGGTAAGGGCGCTGTGGATGTCGCATTCACAAAACGATGATATACTTTTATGACATCAACGCCAACGTAAGTAAGCATAAAAGAACGTAAGAGTATTGTAACTTTTTTTGTTATGAAAGGAAACAAAATCAGATAATCACAAAATAATTATTACAAAGTCTATGCTATTGTTTATAATATGTAAATAAACTATTATTCTATACTAGCAGGGTCCGTTTAAATTCTACATAGTAAGAAATATATTTAATCAAAGAATATGTTTAGATAAGGCTAAAGATTTTTTTTTTCTGAATAGCGCAAAAGATTTTTTAACGCGTAGCAAATAAAAGTGTATTTGCATTTCTAGGAAAATAGTTCCCATTGTATTATAAATATAGAACAGGCACAAATGAGATAAATGATCAAGTACTAATAAATAGTCAGAAAGTAATATCTTGCTACATAGTTCAATATAAAGAATCAACTCTTATTGTTAAAGACAATCGTTAATTTACACTTTTAGTTTAGCACTTTTAAGCAGACAATGTATTTTCCCCTGCTTATTTTGAATGTTCCCTATTTATGTAACGTTTCGCTGACATCTATCTTTGATGGAGAACCGTGGCACGAGGAAATTACTACGAGTTATTTTCTCACATAGGCTAAATAAAAGGGAGGTCACTCTTATAAGCTTGTCCAGGATTGTTGGATTGCCCCTTTTAAAGCATAATCTCGCGAATGTTGCCTGTTGTGAAGCAGTTTGGCCTTCAGAAATGTTATTTGGCTTTTTACAAAGCGCTACGTATAGACAAACTAAGACCGAAATCAACAGAATATTATGAAGTTTGAAATTAGTGAAATTGAAATAAGATTGAACCAATTACGATGAGAGGATGTGAACGACACCATAAATTATAGTCGATTTTGACTTTGGTAATAGAAAGTTAATAAACCTATCAGACACTTTATATCAGTTTTATTATTCGTAAATTCAGATTATTCAAACGACTGTTTCTATCTTAAGTGTTTACTAGCGGGGATGGGCGCCCAGCTTTGCTCGGTTGTAAAATAAGCTTAAATATGATATTTAATTTGTCCACATTTTGTATATATTATAATAGAGTTGTGATTTCAAAAGTAAAAAAAAAGAAGTATTTGGGTGCCATCAGATAGAATCGAAACGAAAATTGCAGCATTCAAAGTTGAATACGTTACTGCGGTACTAACGTGAAACATATATAAACTGATTAAAAATAATCTATAATGAATGTACAAAATGTATTAAATTTTGGCCTATTTTTTACCTCTTAAAAATTATTTTAACGGGCTAAAGACCCATAAAAACGTCCTGTAAAAAATCCAATCATTTGAGATCTTTAGCGTCCCGCTGCGACTTTTAGTTTCGGATGAGATAGAATTTGAACTAATGGAGACAGACAGACAGACATATATCCATTTATACATGAGATTATTTCACGGCCGACTAAGCCTTTGACCTTCTTCAAGTGTATCTTATTGAACGCGGGAATCTTTCTATTTACTTCGAGATTTTTAAGGAAACGTTTATTAAACGCGCAGCCGTAGCATGTCCTAATTCATTCAGCCATGACCAGGTAGAAGTAATTAAAACTATCCTGGATCATTGGTTTAACCTGTGCTGATGTTTTAACCTTCAACCCCCAGAAAAGTTTTAAATAGAACTGAATTTTACCGTTACTGAATGTGTTATGCCACGGGACTTTTCCTTCAAAATATCGTGAAGATTCCTGAGTTCGTCAGAAAGATCGGCAAAATACACATGAAGAAGGTTCGAGGATATCCTTGCCGAAACGTTGTGAGAATAATTCTGAAGAGATGAATAGTACCTATTTACTATGCCTCCCCACGGGACAGAGTTAGACACCAGGGTCGTTTTTTAACGTGGAGAAAAGGTACAAAAATAAAAATTGTCTCAGTCGTGAAGGATTTCTCCTCCACCGAAAGAGAACAAGAAATAGAAGTGCAGCATCTGAAGAACAGATACTACACTTTGATCTTGTCCCGAAGGCCAAGAAAAAAAAAAAAAGAGATGAATAGTAGCCTGAATAATTCAAAGGAACAAATATATTATTAAGACTACTCTTTTCATCTTGGATATTATTTTAACAACATTTTTATCTAGTTGATCTTGAAAATCTTTGATCTTTATCAATTGCATTAATGCATCTAGTATAAGGTAAGGCTTCAATTAGTCGACATTTATATTAGTTATATATATATATATATATATATATATATATATATATATATATATATATATATATAAAGGTGCGTGTATAGTTTGCAGACTATGCGACTTTTAGATAAATTTTCAAATTGAATTCAGTTTTTACTGTATTTTTTTTATTAATCTTGAGCGTGCCAAGCATGGTTAGTCTCATGAGGTGTTTATACACCCTTTTTAAAAATATTATACTGTCATTATCTTTGTAAAATATAGCTATCCTGCTGGTTCAGAATATATCTACAGTCCCCGTTGAACAGTTTGAATCACTTATATCTTGTTGATATTAATATAAAATAATACAATAAAATAAATGAGAAAATTCAAGAAAAATAATAAAAAAATCTTAGATTTAGATCACATTTAGGTAAAAAAAATATCCGCAGGATACACCAGGTTGTGTGTGTGTGTTTTTTTTAATATCTGTGATGAACACAAAATGATTCCATAAATTGAAATTGCAAAAAAAAATTAATATCTGCTCTCAAATGTAAATACAAAATGTTTCAATAAATTAAAATATAAAAAATGAATAAACGTAGATTCCATGAACAAAGTTTCTTTCTAAGAACTGCACGCTTGTGGAAATGTCTTCAATTTTCCTTTTTTCCAGCTTAGTACAATATGGTTGTCTTCGTCCAACGTAAACAAGTTCTTGATGAGCTGTTCCACGTAAATTAACAAATTTACTGAATTTCCATTACTAACGATTGTCCAATTGACTACTGTACAGTCTTTAAAACTTATCCTCGAATGGCCTCTGGGCCTTGATAAGTGGCGATGTGTACGTAGATAAAAATATGAGTGCATTGCATAAACATTAAATTTCGACTTGATTCACATCCTAGGAAAACAGATAAAACCGCGCCATATAAGTCAGGAAAGCACTGGGAGGGAGGAAAAACAATAATTTGCCAACTAGGAATTATGAGCACTTAAGCAGAAGTTGGGTTGCAGCACATCATGGAACTAATGCAGAGTTTAATTGTCATGTGAAAATACAGAATAGCTTAAAAGATCCTTGGTTTTCTACATAAAAATATTGTTATTCCAGCAAGGGACGTGAATTGCACACGTAACAAAAGACAACTTACATCCATAAAGGTGTATGCTGTTTTTATACGCAGGGTATGACTTTTGGAAGGCTCAATTCTATTGGTTACACGGATTTCCCCAGTTATGAAATCAGTAACAAACAGCGGGGACAACATTGATGTTCGAATATGCATATTTACTGTAGTGCAATCGAGTTAACAGAATTCGAACACGGCACTCCAAATCACCAATTCACATCAGTATCCGCTTAATTACTAACTCTTATAAATTTTAATTGTATTCAAATAAGCTTGTTACAACTGTTACCTTTTTTATGTGCTGTTAGCATATGACCGTAAAAAATCTTGATCAGCAAAAGAGATTACTCTGTTATTGTATGAGTTGGTCAGTTGCCAGTTGCCTCATTTAAGAAAATATACGACGTGAACATTCTGGTTAGTTTTTGTTTTTTTAAAATAAATTTTAATAATTTAAATTATCTATATAATTTTCTGTTTGGTTTCTAAAAAAATGTATTTGGCCTTACAAAAGATCAAATATATTATTTGAAAGCAAAACTGTTTAAAAATCAGTTATGGGAACTCATGACGAATTCAACTGTAGAAAGGCCGATCTAATTAAGCTTAATGAGAATATGAGAGCAGATACCTTTTAATTTTTAACCTCATGTTTTTTAATATCATAATAATAATTATTATTATTATTGTTGTTGTTGTAATAGTAATATAAAGGGTGTGTGGGGGGAGAATGAGATAGATAGACAGTGAGAGAGGGGGAGAGGAAGAAAGATTGAAAGAAATAACATGAATTGATTGGTTAAAACGGAGTGCGACAGACAGATAGAGCAAGAAACGCAGACGATAGAGGAAAGTTAAGAAGGAGAGAGTAGACGGATAGAGATGGGAAAAACAGAAGATAGGATGATGAGAATAGATTGAGATAAACAGATTGTATGAATGAGTGTGAAAGAGAGAGAGAGAGCGATAGAGAGAGAGAAAGAGAGAGATTGTGTGTAAGTGTGTGAGAGAAAGAGAATGAGAGGAGTACGGTGAGAAACTGCACGTAAAAATTAAAAATTTCGCAAGTGGAAAAAAGAACATTGTCCGCTTATAATTGTTGAACTTGAGGTGTAAATTTTATATTATCTTTTACAATGTGATTTTATAATGTACTTTGAATTATGTAATACAATATTACTTGGGTGTTTATTAGTACTTATTACTAAGGAAGTCAAGTAAACTGTACGTAAAAAGGAAACGTTCCCAAGGAACAGTGGAACTGCTGAGAGGTGCTGAACTTAAGATGTAAACATAATCTTATCTTTTAAAATTATATTCTATTTTTATATTGAACTAGCATTATAGCCCAGCGTTGCCCGGGTGTTTGGAGGTGTATGTTGAGCAAAAAAAAAGGTCAATTTTTTTAAACTTTGACCCCTATTATGATCCCTATACCTTTATTGTTTTAGGCTTAAATTAAGTTATTATGTTAGATCTATGTCCAAGTAATCTATGTCTTAAATTTCAATTGTTCATACCCACAATTAGTGGAGGAGTTAGGTAGATTTCTCAAAGGCCAAATCGTTGAACTTTGACCCCTTAACAGCCAAATTTCTGGCCGGAAATAGATTACAATATTTGCCCAAATTTCAGTACCCTGTATATCAAATTTCGAATCTGTAGACTGAAAATTGACAGAGTTATTGCGTAAGGAAATGTACACAGACACACATACATACACGTTCACTTTTATAGATATACTCGCATTTCGGTCCGGCGCTGACCGGGTGTTCGGAGGTGTACACTGAGCAAATAAAACAAAAAAAAAACGGTCAATTTTTTTAAACTTTGACCTCTATTATGACCCTTTAAAATTTATTGTTTTGGGCTCAAATAAAGTTATTAAGTAAGATCCATGTCCACGAAACCTATATCTAAAATTTCAAGTGTTTAGACTTAAATTTGTTGGAGGATATTGGTAGCGTTTTTAAAGGTCGAATCGTTGAGCTTTGACCCCTTAACAGCCAAATTTCTGGCCGATAACCGATCATATCGATTTTCCGAAATCTAAGTACCCTGTATATCAAATTTCGAGTCTGTCGACTAAGAATTGACAGAGTTATTGCGTAGGGAAATGTACACAGACACACACAAACAGACATACACACAGACAGACACGTTCACTTTTATAGATATATAGATAGATTACTAGTATTTCAGCCCGGCGTTGCCTGGGTGTTTGGCGGTGTGCTGAGCAAAAAAAAAAAGGTCAATTTTTTTAACTTTCACCCCTGTTATGACCCCTTAAAATTTATTGTTTTGTGCTCAAATTAGGTTATTAAGTTAGATCTATGTCCAAGGAACTTATATCTAAAATTTTAAGTGTTTAAACCGAAAATTGGTGGAGGAGTTTGGTAGAGTTCTGAAAGGTCAAATCGTTGAACTTTGGCCTCTTAAAAGCGATATTTCTGGCTGAAAACCGATTAGATAGATTTTCCGAAACCTCAGTACGCTGTATATCAAATTTCGAGTCTGTAAACTGAAAATTAACAGAGTTATTGCGAAGGAAAATGTACACGGACACACAGGCAGACAGACATACAGACACGTTCACTTTTATAGATATATAGATAGACGTAATACAATATTACTTTCTGGGTATTTATAAAGTTATCTAATTTGAGCCAATTCTATATTTACAATACGATGGACACTATTTTCATAGAAATATTAATAAACTCATATTACTGCATGTTATTGCTTTTTTTCTGTTAAAAAGCTAATTCTATAGAGAACGAACTCACACACACATACGCTCACAGACACACACAGACACACAAAGTGACTTTTATATATGGATTAGAAAGACAGATGAGTGTAGCCTTTGCCCTTGAACACTTATGATGGTCTTGTGCCTAATTTGTAAATGAATTATGTTTTATATTGTGAACAACTTCAAATGCAGTGTTTGTTCTGGTCAATTCCAGAAGGCTATCCCCCAGGCATTACCTTCGACATTGAAAGGAGAATGTTATATGGCTAATAGTTTTAGATTCGTCAATGGGTGATCCCTATGGGCTGATCCTGGCATATTTTTAATCAATTCAGAGTGACCTTTACAGGGGATGACAAGTGTTTCATGCATTAAACTGTTCTTGTGTCAAGCTTTGCTGCTGTGTGTGGGGACGCAGCAAGACACATTTTACGCGTTAACGTTAATTGAAATGGATTAAAACCTTTTTCTGTTTCCTTTATCCGGTAATTTCCTCTGATACTACCTCTCTCTCTCTCATTACTTCTCTTTCTCTCGCTTTATCTCCCCCTCTCTATGTCTCCTTTCTTTCCTCACTGTATCCTTGTCTTTTCCAAGCAGCAATGTTTTCACATCCATGACTTCTCTTATCGATCTACTCATTCATCGATCCAGTTGTCGATCGAGTCGTCCATCGATCCATCAATCCAACTATACGTTTGATTACAGATATTCCATCTGCCTGATTCAGAATAGGGCGAGGATACTGCGCAGATTCCATTTCTCTTCAGAAACACGAATATAACAAAATATGCATTAAATAGTACAAACCAGAATTAACATATGAAATGTTTGTTTTAAAATATTTATAAATCTTATTTTATCTTGACGTTTTAGAGTTAGGTTAAGCTTGCATAATTGCAACAGCAGTTATAGAAAACCATTACTTTTATATCTAGATATCTATATAGTTATAAAACTCAAATTCTTTGTAACGAGTGTTGTATCCCAACATCCGGTTTACGACTTCCGGGTGCGCATGGGTACATAAACATAAACCCATAACAGCGTAATAAAATAAACATAAATCGCTACTTTTGCAGAATTTGACCTGTGCACTGAAATATTAACGTTATTAGTTAGAAATTATTATTTAACATAGGAAGGGTGAGGATGTTTTGAAACTATTCTGTATTACAAGTATACGGTCACAATTTTCTTACAAATAAATCAATTATGACCGTTGACAACGCATTGTTTTACTGTGTATGTTTTCAGCGTCCCAATTGTTTTTTTTTCGCGTTTAACTTATCTAAATAATTGTTAATACTTTCTACATTTTTTATATCGTTCATTTTCGTATTACGTTTACGTTATTTTAACGCAATTATCTTACAAATAAATTTACTTTAACCTTTGACAACCATAAGAGCATTTTACAACGTATTGTTTTACTGTGTACGTTTTCAGCGTCCCAATTGTTTTGTTTTCGCGTTTAAATTAAACGATATATCAAAATTTGAAAAGTGCAGATTTACCTATAAGTATGGCTAACCACTTATAATTCAATGGCTGTAAGTTTTTTTTTTTTCAAAAATAAACAATTATAAACAGAACGACTCATAGAAATATATCTATATTCTTTTTTTTTCATTTTTAATATACTTTCATAGAAATGTTTCAGTTATGTCACAAAACTATTTTCTTTACGTCACAAGTGTCACGCTCATACAATAATTCCATAGCTAATATAACATACTGACCCAACAGGTCACGGGTAGTCTAGTATTTTATAAGCTTCATGTAATGGGAATAAGATAATCATTAATAAACAGCCCGTGTTTTTGTTTGTTTGTTTTGTGTCACGCTTACATCCTAGTGGCTGTGGCTTAATTGTTATGGACTTCCATTTCTTGTAATAAATAATTTTACCAAGTTTTGGTTTCGGTTTATATTATAGCTGATTGCACTGAAGTCATTTACTTTTTATAAATAATTTTACCAAGAATTCTTCATAATTTTTAGTTTCCGTTTCGATTAAATCTGGCGGCAATCCAGTAATCTATTTTTTATAAAAAATTTTATCAAGAAATCTTCATAAGTTTTGGTTTAAGTTTCGATTCAAGCTGATGCACCTACGTCATGTGGATATTTTTTTTTTATTTTTGAAATCGCAACTTTATAATATATGAAAATCGATAGAATATTAACTCTATTATAGTATATTAAAAATCTGCAAGAATTATATTATCATATTCAAGCGTACTTTGTGACCGGGCTACGCCAGGCGCCCCCGCTAGCTTAGATAAATACTTTGCAGTTTTATCAAAAGAGCTACAATAATATTAGAGCATTTCAATTTACGCTGAACATCTACAGAATGCCAACATCAATATATTACATATGAATGGTTCCCCTGTGGACTTTCCACATGGCCCACTAGTTAATAAAAAATTATTTCTATATCTAAAAAATCAATTATAGTGTGTGTAGTATAGAGATGGATGTATTAATAGTTAAAACATTCGAATAAGTTTAAAAAAAAAAACAGTTACCATTTTTACAGAACGTTGAGATTTTTTTCGGCATACACATGTGTTCGCTTATCCAGTAATTTTTGAAAAAGTTTTTATGCTTTAAATTATTCATATGTTCAAATATTTATTCATTGTGTTTGGCTTTATTGTTTTACTAGCGGGGGTACCCGGCGTTATCCGAGTGTTTGTTTCCGGGACGGGGGGGGGAGTTTTAAAAAATGTTATGGTAAGTAAGTAGGAAGGATAAAACCCGGAGTCATGAGTAAAAGTAGGAAAATAAAGTGTGAAAAAAAAACAAAAAAAAACAACATCTGCAACGTTAACAGTTCGGCCACCAAGAAAAGTCCATTCCAGTTGTTTAGAAAAAAAAAACGACTACGGTAGGTCGGCGCGAACGTGAAATATGTGTATTGTCCAGCACGCTAACCACTACGCCACAGAGCACTGCAGTTTAGTTTAGTGATTTTAAATAACTTCACATGAAAGAACTACGAAGCCAAACCGGTGTTCTCTTCTCAACTGTTCCTTGTGAACGATCCCCAAACGGTGTTAAGTGGTGGCAGGGGAGGAGGAATTTATTAGAGAGAAAATATTTTACCACTTCCATTGATCTTAACCGATTTTGGCCGTGACTTCTCAGCAGAAAAAGTATAGAAATCTAAGATTATCGAGGAATTTGAGAAATAATAAGCCTATAACACACCTCAGATATTGTTCTGCCGTTTGTGCATATTATATTTGCATGAAATATCTAGATTTTTAATCTTATTAAGGTCAAAATCAGACGTGAAAAAATGAGTTCATTTTATTTATATAGAAGAAGATAGAAAGAATAGAATAGATAGATAGAATAGATAGAAGAAAAAGATAGATAGAAAAGAAAGAAGAATAGATAGAAAGAAAGAATATAAGATAGAATAGAAGAAGAGAAGATAAAGAAATTATTTTGTTTTGGACTACGAGAACATGATTGATATTTGCAAAGTGATCAATTATTAGTTAGTTTCATAGCTATATTGCTTAATGAAACATAACATCTTTCTTTTAATGGATTTTCTTCGTTTCATAAAACATACAAAAATAACGAAAATCTCAATTTTTAAAAAGTTCTAAATATTTCAATATGTATATGTGTGTCTTAAATAGATTCAATATGTTTATGTGTGCCTTAAATAGATTTAAAATCTTATATATAAACGATTTTATCTCTGTCTGTCTGTCAATCTGTCTCTCTGTCAATCTGTCTGCATCTATATTTAAAAATTCTATCTCCTCCTAAACTAAAAATCGGAGAGTGGCGCTAGAAGCCTCAAGTGATTGAATTGTTTCACAGGTCTTTCTTTTATGGTCTTTTACCGGTTAAAATTGAAAAAAAAGAAGAATCGTTAAGCATTTTGTACATTCATCTTAATTTATTTTTAATTTTTAATTTTTAATCGGTTTATATACGTGTTATGTTGGCATAGTGATTGCGTCAGCAGCTTGGAATGCTCAAGTTTTTGTTTCGATTCTAATTGATGGCACCTGAATATTTTTGTAATTTTAAAATCACTACTTTATAATAATATATACGAAATTTGACAAATTAAAATATATTTAAGCGTATTTTACGGCCGGGCAAAGCGGGCGCCTATCCCCGGTTAGTAATTAAATAATAACGAAATCATTTGGATACGTTCATGCTCTTACTCGTTTTACAGAAAACACCATCGCGTTTACAGTTTTTAAAATTATTTTACCACATTAGGCTGATGCTACTTAAAAATCCTTTGTCAATGTAAAAATTAAAAACATAACCACAGCATGTCACAATAAAATATATCCACTCTTTAAATGAAAGAAAAGTTTCATACATCAAAATACTCTGAACAAATATAGAAACCAGTTAATTATCGAAAGTGTTCAAATTGTTGGCCATTGTGGTCCAGGAACAGCTTACAATGCTCACTGATTGAATTGAAAACGTTCTTTATCAGTCAAATTGGTATGTTGACACATCTTCTTTTAATCGTTGCTTTAACTTATTCATTGTAGCTCGTTTTGTGGTGTGAACCCGGTTTTTACCCATATTTCGTATTTATTATTTTAGAGTCAATTTTCTATCGACTATAATATTGTACCCAATACATAGTAGTGGGTTTTCGGTATGGCCTGATCGTAAAGTACGATTCCATTTGATAATTCAATTCATGCTTAAGTCGTATTTATTATAACACAGTCAACACTATACTATATGGTACTCGATATACAGTAGTGATGTCGTCAAAAATTAATATTCATAAGTGTAAAAAACTTTTAAAAATACTCTTGTTCAAGATATAAATGTACATTTGCGCATGCATAGAAATAACACGTTAAGTCGACTAACGCCTGATAACTTCCATTTTATTTCAATTTTGACTTTTTGGAACCTATTTTTACAAAACGAATTTGTTCCACGCGTCCAAATTCCTATGTTGTACTATTTTTTTTTAAATAGTAAATTTTTTATCTATAGACCAAATTTAACAGAGCAGTTTTTTTTAGAGATTTTTCCTCACACAGACAAAGTAACGTATACATTATTATTATTATTATTATCAGTAGTAGTAGTAGCAGTAGTAGTATCTATATATTAATGCGATAGCGTGTGCGTTATTTTTTGTGTCACGCTTACATCTTTTTTTTCTTTCGAATGACTGTCTTTAATTGTTATGATCTTCCATTTTTGGAATAAATAATTTTACCAAAAATCATTTATAAGTTTTGGTTTCGGTTTCGAGCAAATGGAACACGATTAATCTAGTTTATAATTAATTTTAGCAATAATTCCTTAGTTTTGGCTTCAGTTCAATTCAAGCTGACGCACAGAAGTCATATATATTTGTACCAAAATCACGTAACGTCGGCTTAATTGATACTTTGGTACATAGATCCCTGGTGATTTTTTCACCTAACAGATTGGACGCCGAACTCGATAAGATCAGGGAAATATTCATCAATAATGGTTATCTTGTTGATCTTATTGATGACTGTATTTTCAAAAAGGTTGCAGATTTTAAATCCCCTAATAAGTTTGGACCTTTGAAATGCCTGGTTTATTTAAAATTACCGTGGATTGGGGAAAACAGTAACAGATTTTCCAACAGATTCGCAGAAGTATTTATGACTGCTTTTATTCTGTGTCCTTGCGTTTGGTATATACTACGAGACCTGCATTTCCTTCTTTCCGCAAGGATAGTTTGCATTACATCCAAAATATAAATATTGTATATCAATTCAAATGCACGTGCGATGCTGGTTATGTTGGGCGAACATCCTTGCATCTTTTGACTCGTATAAACCAGCATGTTCCATCGAAGATCAGACAAGGGAGGATAGGATCTGGTAGTCTCCCTCCTTCTGCAGCCTTGGACTCTGCATTTGGTTGACAACCCGTGTTGTGCCGATATATATAAAATAGAATGGCTCGAGGTGCTACATAGAGCGGACTCCAGAAATCATTTAAAGATTTTGGAGTCTGTCTCTATTGCGGTGCGGAAACCTTCTTTGTGCCGGCAGATAGAAACATCTAACGCATTATTTCTCTTAGGGGAACTTTGAATCTTTTCTCCCGTCCCCCCTCGTTGTGCCAATATTTTAATCGTTTTTTAAACGTTAATAAACTTTATTTTAGTGTCCCCGTATTTTTGGCACATTCAATAGTTCCCCATCAGAACTCTTTACTTTCGACATAGTATTATTATTTTACGCTATCGATTTTCTCCTGATGAGATGATAGCTGAAAGAGCTCTCGAGAGACCTCCGCCCATTATATTTAATATATATATATATATATATATATATATATATATATATATATATATATATATATATATATATATATTTGAAATCATAACTTTATAATATAAAAAATCGGTGAAAAAGTGACTTTATAATATTATATACGAAATCTGCATCAATTAAACTATAATATTACAGCGCATTGTAAGACCGGGCCACGCAGTTTGTCCAGTCTAGCGCATATAAATGCTTTTGCAGTTTTAACAAGTGTCTTTATTCACTCTTAACATCCACAGAATGCTAACGTCAATGTATTACATAAGACAGAGTTCGCTGTGGAATTGCTACAGGCCCCGCTAGTTGTTGTTGTTGTTGTTGTTGTTGTTGTTGTTGTTATTATTATTATCTATATATTAATACGCTTGTAACTATCTATCTGTCTATGTGTGTCACACTTTCCGGCAAATTTGATTGGTTGAGAAGATTTTATTCTGGAATAGCGGATTACACATTAAACGAACGCTCAAGGCAGAGATCAAATATTAAAAAAAATAAAATATTTTAAAATCTGTTTTTTCTCTCTCTGCCTTGAGGGTTCCATGTTAGTTCAACATCTCCTTCATGTCCAGGATGATCTCCAACTGGTTCAGGCAGACCAAACATGTTGCAATTCATGCCGTTTTCCATGAATAAAGTATTCATAAAGTGGAGAGCAACATTTTCAGCAGTTATGTTATCATATCTAAGCAGCAGATCTTCGATCATAAAATGCTTATTCTCATTCCATAAATGCAGAGCATTCACGGGCTGGTTGAAGACGCACATCATTTTTAATTTTTAATTAACGAAAACTGCGTTTCCCTCTCTCTCTCTCTCTCTCTCTATCTCTCTCTCTCACACACACACACACACACACACACACACTGTGTGTCTATCTATCTGTCTATCTATCTATCGCTTCCTCTCTCTCTCTCAAACAAATGTAAAGAAAAATAAATAAGCTAAATATAAAGAAAAATAAATAAGCTAAAAATTAAATAAAACTTTTGAAAATATTATTAAATAAACATATTTATAAAACATAAATGAAGATGTATTTATTGAGAATATTTGGAGCACTAATATCGTGATTTTGGTATATACATATTTACATACATTTTACCTACCGTACTCTTCGTTTACTATTTAAAAAAAAAATAGTACACAGGGTGAATTCGTCGGCCAGGACAGTAAAGGGTTAATATAAATGTTTCAAGGTACGGATATGTGATGGGATAATGTGTATGTGAAAAAAAAGAAAAGAAAACGTGAAATTTTTCTCTCTCTCCCTTGAGCGTTCTCTTTTTTCTCTCTCTGCCTGGGTTGGCAGACGATAATAATTATTTAAAGCCAAATTTTTCAGAAAAAAAAGCCAAAAAGGCAAAATCCAAAAGCGCAGGCACATTTTTTAAGTAAAAAAGGCCAACAAAAAGCCAAATTGAAAAATAAATAAAAATTGACTATATTGAAGTTGTTGACTTTCAATAATAAACATTTAGTAAGTAACTGTGTAAACAGATTTTAAAATATTTTTAATTAACGAAGACTGCGTTTCTCTCTATCTATCTATCTATCTATCTATCTATCTATCTATCTATCTATCTATCTATCTATCTATCTCTGCCTTGAGCGTGCGTACAGAAAAGGGCCGAACTTGAAAAAAAAAGATTAAATTTTTTTTTTTAAATATTTTTATTTGTTTATATCTAACAGCAATCAGTCGTAGTTGCGAGAATATTTTTAATTAACGAAAACTGCGTTTTTCTCTCTCCCTCTCTCTCTCTCTCTCTCTATCTCTCTCTCTCACTGTGTGTGTCTATCTATCTATCTATCTATCGCCCCCCTCTCTCTCTCAAACAAATGTAAAGAAAAATAAACAATGAAAAAAAAAAAACAAATAAATGTTCAATTTTTGTCCCCGCCCCGTGGAAATTCACTCTGCGTACTATTTTTTTTTTAAATAGTAAATTTTCAGCAGTTATGTTATCATATCTAAGCAGCAGATCTTCGATCATAAAATGCTTATTCTCATTCCATAAATGCAGAGCATTCACGGGCTGGTTGAAGACGCACATCATTTTTAATTTTTAATTAACGAAAACTGCGTTTCCCTCTCTCTCTCTCTCTCTCTCTCTCTCTATCTCTCTCTCTTTCCCACACTCTGTGTGTCTATCTATCTATGTATCTATCTATATATGTATATATCTATCTATCGCTCTCTCTCTCTCTCTCTCACACAAATGTAAAGAAAAATAAATAAGCTAAATGTAAAGAAAAATAAATAAGCTAAAAATTAAATAAAACTTTTGAAAATATTTTTAAATAAACATATTTATAAAACATAAATGAAGATGTATTTATTGAGAATATTTGGAGCACTAATATCGTGATTTTGGTATATACATATTTACATACATTTTACCTACCGTACTCTTCGTTTACTATTTAAAAATAAAATAGTACACAGGGTGAATTCGTCGGCCAGGGCAGTAAAGGGTTAATGTAAATGTTTCAAGGTACGGATATGTGATGGGATAATGTGTATGTGAAAAAAAAAGAAAAGAAAACGTGAAATTTTCACGGGTCCAGCTAGTTATTATTATTATTATTATTATTATTATCATTATTATTATTATTATTATTATTATTATTATTGACCAACAACCTGTAACTTTCAACCTAAAAAACACTAGGCGAATACTAATAAAGAATGAGTTTTTTACATAATTATGAAGATTATACTTTTTTTCATGCTTTTGACTCTCGAGTATATATTCGACACAGTTAGACACACTTAATCAATCGAGCAACACATCCGTCTATATGAAAAAGAATATGATGTTGTCAGAGCCCTAATGCAGTAGCTTGTCAAAACATTGAGCCTCCCCGAGATGGGAGTCATTCATTTCAATTGATGCCAAACAGGGATCAGATGGTCGATGATGTCAAGATAGAAGCTTGGTTTTAGATTAATTAAAATTAAGCATTCACGTTTTCCCATATTTTACAATATACCCAAGATCAGAGGAGGAAGAATCTGAGAGAATTTGGTCATTTACGGTCTTTGAAGTTTTGCCGTAGATGATAGAGTCGTTAGTGTAAATGTCTGCAAACGATCTTAGGATGTGATTTTGGAAGATAATTGATATAGATCAGGAAGAATGTTAGGCTCAGGATGGACTACTGAGGGACACCAGCATTAATCCTGTGAGCTTCTGATTTCTGCCTATCAACCACTACTTTTATGAACCTACCAAAGAGAAATGATTTAATAATTGAGAAGACATTTCCAGCTATACCGTACCTAGAGATCCTGTAGAGTAGACCGTTGCACCATATTTTATCAACGGCTGTTGATATGTAATTGCACTAGAAAGAAAACCGCAGTCGATAGATTTGCTAATCAGATGAGATATAACTGTAGATCTAGCTTAACGGAAATCATATTGAATGTCACTAGCGAGGTTATTTTTACTGAGTGTATTGACTATTTCTCTATTAAAAGCAGATTAGGTCCTGGATATGACCTTAAACTATATCCGATGGTGAGGCCCCAGCTTACGGGCTTTGGGGAGTGTGGAGCCACCCTTTAATTTCCATTGCTCGCAGGTCCACTCTGACCCGGAGTGGTAGTATCTGTTAGGGCTCCAATTATGGGTTAAATAGAAACGGACTTGGAAAAACATATTCTATTAAAAAACGTTTCTTCAAGATAACTGCATTCGGTATTAAATAACCTGAAAAAGGTTGATATGCCATAAAACAAAAACAACCAACCAACCAAAAGCAGATTCCAGCAACTTACCCATGACGCTTAAGAAAGTTATTGATCTGTACTAGGAATTAGATGACCGATCACCTAAATTCTTTATATGAATCATACTGATGAAGTTTTCCAGTGTGTTGAAAAGCAATTCTCCTTAAGATAACGCTTAATGCAACGCTTGTAAATATGGGAGATAGTTCTGTTTGAAGCTTTTTCAGCACTATAATGGGAATGCCACCAGGGCCAGTTACTTTACTTATATGTGGATTGGTGTATATACATATATGTATTTATATGGATAAAAATGTGGCCAGCGTCTGCGGATGGAATGTGGGGAACATGAAAGCTAAATCAGAATTGTTTCAATATTTCTCACGAATGTAAACCAAATTTGTTATTTTTTGAGAAAGAATGTAGCAATTAAATGAATCAGGTTATGTTGATGTTTTTAAAAGTTGATGGAGATTGTCGGACTGACTTCCTCATCTTGGTTATTATTGGCTCAACGTTTCGGCCGTTTTGCCCTCCGACCTTCGTCAGGTGTTTTGTATCGAACTGGGGAACCGTGTGTTAACAGTCTCGAACCCAACCCTTTATTACGGGGGTACCATGTTCGGACTCCAGCTAGGCTTTGGGACATAGTTGCTGGTTCTCTGTTTTGAATGTTACTTTTTCACTGCCTTCGTTCAGGATTGAACTCGGCACCTTTGGGTAACTGTAAACTTTGATACAACGTCTAGGACCACTCGGCCATATGTCACTGTCCCAAAGTCTAGCTGGAGTCCGAACACGGTACTCCCGTAATAATAATAAAGGGTTGGGTTCGAGACTCCTAACAAACGGTTCCCCAGTTCGATACAAAACACCTGACGAAGGCCGGAGGGCAAAACGGCCGAAACGTTGTGACAATAACAAGCAAGATGAGGAAGTCAGTCCGACAATCTCAATCAATGAAAGCACCTCATCTCAAAAATACAGACAGTTACTTTTTAAAAGTTGACAAAAAAGTGACACGAAAAGATTGGCAGATGAATTTTTGATTGTCGATCAAACGGACATAACGATATACTTCTCCCTTTTGCTCTTCCACTCCTCTATCTATCCATCATAACAGAAAAACAACGGTGAATTAAAACAGATTGTTGTTTATACCAAATGTATTGTGTATTTGAATTCTAGAAAAAAGGTTCATAATATAACAGGGGGAACCGTTGATCGTATAGGGTAGAAATAGCTGAAAAGTTCTTGGCAAATAATTTGGCTTTGTTCTCTGCTGAGAAGATTACCTTATGTCCATTGATGATGGTTTGGATATAGCACATGCTCTGTTCAGGACCCTATTTGCAATTCGCCAAAACTGGTGGAAACCACGTTATTGGACTTAAGGGACTGAGCATACAATTTTCTCGTGCTCTTTATTCCTATTTTACAGTGGTTTATGTGGAACTCTGTTCCGTCTGCCCGCTTCCCACATGACTACAACTTGGATGTCTTCAAGTCTCAGGCGACTGTTAACGTAAACATACTGCTGACCTAGAATACAACCTTTTCTTCTCCCTTTGTTAGAAAAATCACCCATTCTAAATGAGGACTAAAGACAAATTAGAAAAGGCTAGAGTTACGTGATGATGGTTTGGATATAGCACATGCTCTGTTCAGGACCCTGTTTGCAATTCGCCAAACTGGTGGAAACCACGTTATTGGACTTAAGGGACTGAGCATACAATTTTCTCGTGCTCTTTATTCCTATTTTACAGTGGTTTATGTGGAACTCTGTTCCGTCTGCCCGCTTCCCACATGACTACAACTTGGATGTCTTCAAGTCTCAGGCGACTGTTAACGTAAACATACTGCTGACCTAGAATACAACCTTTTCTTCTCCCTTTGTTAGAAAAATCACCCATTCTAAATGAGGACTAAAGACAAATTAGAAAAGGCTAGAGTTACGTGAACCTCCGATAACGCATCCACAATTCAAAGTGTATTCTCCATTAAAAATAATGATTTAAATAATAAGTATTCTATTTTATATGAGTTTAATTGACATGTTGTTACTAAATGAAATAATGAAGAAACTTGGCAAAATTTTACTTATGCAATTCTTGCGGCAATCGGCAATTTTCCTCGAGTTATTCTCAACTTGATTTGAATGAAAATTGTCTACCTCTTTTGCTAACATTCGACGCTATGCGGTGCTTTACTAGTATGACTATTTGAAAAGTTTACTAAAGAATAGCGTTGACTTTTTTGCAAAAGAACGCGTGACCATATATTCGTTAAAAATTGGGGAATGCGTTTATTTTGAAGAAAAATTGCAAGTGAATCGCAAAACATAAACTGACAACAATAAATTCCAATAATAAATTTTTACAATAGTATTATACATTTAATAAAACACAATCAAATATAAATATGAATTAAAACTGAAATCAATAACATTAATATAATAACAATTTGCATCTAATAGAAAAGAAAGGGAATATCCTAAAATATATGTCTAAAATCATGTATAACGATTAAGAATTTTCTCAGCTCTGCATCCAATTAGATTAAAAAAAATATCGTAATATGCCATAGGTCGGCAGTAGGACTAGTGTGTCTTTTTAAGGGATGCCAGGTGCAGAGAGGGCGGAGAATATAATTATCTGATATTTTTTGCTATATTTTTCACTAGCGGGGGTACCCGGCGTTGCCCGAGTGTTTGTTTCCGGGACGGGGGGGAGTTTTAAAAAATGTTATGGTAGGTAAGTAGGAAGGATCAAACCCGGAGTCATGAGTAAAAGTAGGAAAATAAAGTGTGAAAAAAAACAAAAAAAACATCTGCAACGTTAACAGTTCGGCCACCAAGAAAAGTCCATTCCAGTTGTTTAGGAAAAAAAAAAAAAAAAAAACACGACTACGGTAGGTCGGCGCGAACGTGAAAATATAATGTGAACTGTCCAGCACGCTAACCACTACGCCACAGAGCACTGCAGCTTAGTTTAATGATTTTAAATAACTTCACATGAAAGAACTACGAAGCCAAACCGGTGTTCTCTTCTCAACTGTTCCTTGTGAACGATCCCCAAACGGTGTTAAGTGGTGGCAGGGGGAGGAGGAATTTATTAGAGAGAAAATAGTTTACCACTTCCATTGATCTTAACCGATTTTAGCCGTGACTTCTCAGCAGAAAAAGTATAGAAATCTAAGATTATCGAGGAATTTGAGAAATAATAAGACTATAACACACCCCAGATATTGTTCTGCCGTTTGTGCATATTATATTTGCATGAAATATCTTGATTTTTAATCCTATTAATGTCAAAATCAGACGGGAAAAATGAGTTCATTTTATTTATATAGATAGATAGAAAAGAAGATAGATAGAAGAAGATAGAAGAAGAGATAGAAGATAGAAGAAGAATAGATAGAAAGAAAGAAAGAAAGAATAGAAGAAGAGAAGAGAAGATTAGAGATAAAAAAGGTACTTTCTTGGAACAGAAAAAGCTATTATACATTTAATAAAACGCAATTAAAATAAAAGATACAGATTAAAAACTAAAATCAATATAATTAATTTTAAGATTTACATCTAATAAAAAAGAAAATAAATATCACAAATTTACAACTTCTCTGCTAAAAGCATCGATCTTTAAACAAGTTGTATTGTTCAATGCAAACAATAAAATCATATTGTACAAGACAATCTTTAATTTGCTGGTTCAGTCCAGTACTTTTGGCAGACAATGTCTTTAATTCACTGTTGCTTTCGGGTGTTTCCTTATTTACGTTACGTTTTGCTATTTCTGTATTCGGTGAAGTACCGTTGCATTCCACATTTCGACTAGTTCATTTCTTACACTATTACAACAATGATCATATATTATTATAATGATAGTCAAACACGAGGCTACACCCAAGGAAGGTCACATTCATATTCTTGTTAAGGTTTTCCAGATTAGCGTTTTAGGCCAAATATCACGAATTTAGCTTCTTTTTTTTAAGCAGTTCGGCTTTCAAACCGTAATGTACTTACTAAGGATGGATCAAACAGAATATAAAAACTTTGCACTTTTTACAGTCTATAAGACGTTATTATATTGTAGACTTTTTATAGTTTATAGAACGTTATTATATTGTAGACTTTTTATAGTTTATAGAACGTTATTATATTGTAGACTTTTTATAGTTTATAGAACGTTATTATATTGTAGACTTTTTATAGTTTATAGAACGTTATTATATTGTAGACTTTTTATAGTTTATAGAACGTTATTATATTGTAGACTTCTTACAGTTTATAGAACGTTATTATATTGTAGACTTTTTATAGTTTATAGAACGTTATTATATTGTAGACTTTTTACAATTTATAGAACGTTATTATATTGTAGACTTTTTACAGTTTATAAAACGTCATTATATTGTAGACTTTTTACAATTTATAGAACGTTATTATATTGTAGACTTTTTACAGTTTATGAAACGTCATTATATTGTAGACTAGTAGGACTTTTATCTCGGTAAAAACGCATTAGTTTTATTGCAAGATAATCAATGGTAGTTTATTATAGCTACATTATATCAAAACTAATATGCAGGGTAGAACGATAAAATTATCGCAAAAATACATGATTCCATTTCCGTTTGATAGAAACGTGTTTTCTTTTTCGTTGCAAACCATCTACTAGGCAGTTGGTTACAAATCCAAAGAGCGATAGGAGCCTTCTACCATGTCTAAAAGTGACACATTTTCATTGATCAAGATCGGAGATGCGCCGCTGTACAACTCATGCTCTCTACCGATCAGGGTAATTAGTACAAGACCATTTCCAGCACGCTCAAAATGCAAATCTGGACGGTTCAACGCTTGAGAGCACAGCTTAATAAAGTTTCCGGCCACGGTGGTTGGTGTGGTTTCAACTAAGGCTACATCATGCCACATCATATCTTCGAAGTTGTCTTGAAAGTCAACAACAAAGTGTAGTTGGGTGTGCTGAAGAGTGCGATGATCCACTGGTGCAATCAAGTGGCCGCTGGAAGACCCTGGCTATCGTAAGACGACTAGATGCCGGCCCACAAGTCCAGAGAGACCCAGACTTGGCTTGAGGAGTGTTACGACTTTGTATCCTCTTCTCACTGTTCCCCTGCTCTCCCGACCTAAACCTGCTGAACTACTATGTTTGGTCATACGTCGAGAACATCATCAACATGACCTCCCACAGCAACAAAGACAGTCTGATCGCCGCCATCCACCGCATATTCGACGTTCCTTTCGTCGCTTGTTGAAAACGCAAGCTCCCAGTTACGGACCAATATCGAGGCGATGATTTAGGTTGAAGGTCCCTCAATACAAATACATTAAACAAACGTCAGCTCTACTACATGATCAAATTACGACAAATGCATCGTTCTACACTGTATTAGCCACACCAAGTCGTTAAACGTATTATATAGTTAGATCATTAAACGTATTTACGATAAATAGTATCGTGAAATTTTATAGTTGGTACTTAAGATTATAAAACGTTTACATACAGTAAACGTTAATATATAATAACAACCACAGGTTTTGAATTATTACAGTAGTTTCATCAGAGCGTGTATTGAAGGTTTTAGTATATTTTTTTAAAGGAGTCACCGCTTATCAAGGCTCGGAGGCCACTCGAGTGTAAGGGTCAATAAGCGTACAGTGGTCAAAGGGACAATGTCGTAATCAATGTCCTTAGTAGTGGAAATTTGGTAAATTGGAATACTTAAGGGGAACAGCTCATCAAGAACTTGTTTACGTTGGACTTGAAGACGACCATATTAGAGTCAGCTGGAAAGCAGTGAAAAGGAAGAGAGTTCCACATGTATGCAGTTCTAAGAAAGAAACATTGTTCATGGAATCTACGATTATGTTTAGGCACAGATATAGAGTGGGGGAAATTATTGATAGTGTTTTCAGCTAGACGAGTATTCCCCGTGAAAGTTTGCCGAGGGGGGGCATGGATTGGAGCTTAAACAAGCACTTGCCATGAAAATAACGATAATGCAGAGACAGCCTCGCAACGTCTCTTCTGTGAGATAAAGTTTGCAGGGAAGAGAAAAGGGATTCCCTCACTAGGCTACGAAGTCTGTTTTGAAATCTGCCAAGGCAGGATAAGGTATTTCTAGAAGCTCCTGCCCAGATGTGGAAACCGTACTCCATTTTTGGACGTAGCTGGCTCTTATATAGGTAGAGAATTGTATCAGCAGTGAGATATCTACTGGATCGATTGAAGGATCCCGCCGTTTTCCCAGCACCCTTGGCAGCAGATTTGATGTACGTGTTCCATTTCAGATCAGAAGTAACGATCAAGCCCAGGAGCTTGTCAAAGCATGGAAACTCCTCAAAATGAGAGCCATCCAGTTCAATTGATGTGCCACATGGGGATAAGAACGTTGATGATGTAAAGACAAAAGTATTTGAATCTATTGCTGAATCCACATTATATTGTGGCTAATCAGATTGTATTCGGTTATAGTAGATTAAGCACGGCATAAAACATTTAATACCATACCTAAATCATCTGGCCCCAATCGAAATGAATGCATATCGTCTTTGGGAGGCTTAATGTTTAAACAAGCTTCTGGATCTGATATTCATCCTGATCTGAAATCACGCACATAAATCTGTTGACAAGATTACTAGAAAAATAGATAATTCTCACTGTCGATACAATCTTGTACCTGTATAAGAACCAGGCACGTCCTAGGATAGAATACTGTTGCCGCATCTAGACAACAGCTGCCCGGACCCACTATATTGCTTTGACAGAGTTCAAAACCAACATCGTGACCTAGTGAGTGATGCAAATTTCTCTTCCCATAACTTCTTCCTACAGAAGAGATGTTTCTAGCTTGACGCTGCTCTATCTTTATTTTCATGGCAAATGCTCGTGTGAGCTCCAATCTATTCCCCTGCTGCCTAACATCCAAAAAACATCCATCTAGCAAAACCACTATCAATAATCCCCCCCCCACACGTAAAACTGAATGTGGATTCGATGAACAAAGTTTCTTTCCTAGAACTGCCCAGACGTCTGGTGATATTTTTAATGTGGTCTTTGAAACGCTTCGTCTGCCCAACGCAATTGAGTAATTGACCATAGAAGATTCTATGTAGTTGTCTGTGACTAGGCAATCGAATGACGTGCCCCAGCAACCTGAGTTGGCATTGAATCACAATAGACCACGGTGCAGATGCCTGCCCTCCCCAACACCTTTGTGCGTAACACCATGTCCCTTATTACCAATGCTGTATATATTATAAAAGTGACACCTTTTTCCTGTCAGTTTATCTGTGCGGGAAACGGTCTCTACGAAACTACTCTGTCAATTTTTAATCTACAGTCTTTAAACTTGATGTGTAAGAAATTCAGAGTTGAAAGAAAATTCGATTTGAGTTTTAGCTAGTAAAAACACACTGCTAAGAGGTCAAAATTGAAAAAGTTGGTACTTGATAAGTATAAGTCAACATAAAGTGCTTCACTACGCATGCACAAATATACATTTATAAGTTTATGCCGGTTAATTTTTTAGCGTTTTCATATCTATTTTTTCTGGCTCAATGGTGATGAATAGTGCTGGAGCGCTAGATGGTTAGGTTTCGATTTTAGCTGATGGCTGCAGTGTCATAATTTGAAACTTTGAAATCACTACTATATATTAGGTACAATGCAATAATCAATAATAATTCGCTGTGTATTAATAAATATGAAAGTTAAATATATTTAAGCGTATTTTACAAAGGATAAAAGCCGGGCGGCCTGCTATTGTTATATATATATATATATATATATATATATATATATATATATATATATATATATATATATATATATATATTAACAGGCCGCCCGTAAAATACGCTTGATTATGATATTTTGAGTAATGCAGAGTCTGTATTTATTATTTTGTTACATTGGACTCAATATATAGTGATGATTTGAATTTCTTTTTAAATAACTACCACTGGAAATCGAAACCAAAACGTTTCGCTTACGATTTATTTTTTTCTTTTGACGTTAATGCCTGCGCTATTAAGACATGTTTGCTGCAAGGCTAAATATTAAAACCTAAGCGAATCGCTATTACGTTGCTCATGAATATTTGTAATGCCGTCGTTCGACGTTCATCTGGCAAAGTTCACCCCCCCCATTTTGCACCGATTTTGCACACTTTTGCACTTGAAGAGATCATACCCACCGAGTTTGAAGTTCATTTTAGATAGAAAACAGTGCTCTCAAATGCGACAGTAGTGTTCTGTCTTAAAATATATATTTTATTATATAGGCATGAGAATTGCAGCATAACTGAGGTATTTTCTCGCGCGGTATAATAATCAAACCGTTTTTTCCCAGCAACTTTGCCACCATATTTGCTGCTCTAGTAATTATAGAGTTTACACAAAATTTCAGATTTTGTGGACACGGATTGTACTCATAATAATTGGAATTTAGACCGTCAGAGTTATATATGCGAAGTGCACGATATAGGGTTTATTAAAAGACACAAGTGGCGCGATTGTAATTCGAATACAGTTGAATGGATATAATGGCCCGTGTTAAGTTTACTGTAAGATGCTAAAGCGCCCGTAGGAGAAAACCATCAAATGATTCGAAACACAGCACCAAAACCAATTTAACAAGCTCATAATATTCGAGCTGTAAGACGGACAAAGAAGAAAAAAAAAAGATTTCGTGGAAATGGTTGAAGAAAAGAAACACAGGGAAAATAATAAAACTTGAAAATATATGAAACGCACAAACCCCGATCGAAAAACAATAAAAACAAAATTTGTTATACATAGATATAATGAAAAATAATGGCTATATTTTCTTTCTTTTTAACTCTCTTTTGCAAATTAGGACATTGTATAAAGCGAATCTAGAATGCAATTTAAATAGATATACTAGGCGTACCTGTGACCCGTTGGGCCAGAAATGCAAACACTATTCTACTTTCGAAAATGGATCAACTATAACCAGCTGGCAGTGTATAAATGTTTCTAACTTCTACATAATTATTATTATTAGTAATGTTATTAGTAGCAGCAGCAGTAGTAGCAGTGCGTCATCATTATGATTATCATATAACATTTTTCTAAATTTTCCTGACGTACGTTAATACGTTAATAATCTATAGATAGCGTGTTTGTTATTTTCTGTGTAATGCCTTCATCCTGGACATTTAATTGTTATGTACTTCCATTTCTTGTCATAAATAATTTTACCAAGAACTCTTCATAAGTTTTGGTTTCGGTTTCGATTACATCTGATGGCACTTAAGTCATCTATTTTTTTCTTTATAAATAATTTTATCAAGAAGAAGTTTTGGTTTCGGTTTCGATTATGGCTAAAGGAACTCAAGTTATAATATAGTTTTTCATTAGTTTTATTTCGGTTTCGATTCAAGCTTATGCACCCAAGTCATGTGGATATATTTTTTTTTATTTTTGAAATCGCAACTTTATAATATATAAAAATCGATAGAATATTAACTCTATGATAATATATACGAGATATGAAATAATTAAAATATCATATGTAAGCGTACTTTACGACCGGGCTTTGCCGGGCTTTCGTGTTAGTTTAGATAAATACTTTTGCAGTTTTAACAACAGAGCTGCAATAATATGAAAGCGTCTTCATTTACACTGAAATCTACAGAATGGCAGCATCAATATATTACATATGAATGAGTTCCCTATGGAATGTCCACGGGTCTCGATAGTTTGTATTATTTGGATTATGGAACCTTGTTCTCATCTTCAGTGTTATTCTCACTAAGTTTCGACTGATGTAATTGCTGACCTTTTGTACAATACCGTCTTAGGGTTGCTGGCTCCCTTCACTCTCAAGAGACATGGAACACCCCTGTAAGGATAGCTAAATGTGTAATTGTTAGGCAAGGGTTGCGCAATCTCAACCACACCTCTCCTTAATCGGCACTGCTTTGACCCATTGGAAAGGAGAGGCTGAAGTCTGACCGGAAACAATTCCGGGGCAAGCGGAGAGAACATACAGCACTTGGAATTCCCAAATGGTCACATATTTAATATTGATCAGGCTCAATGTTGCTTAACTGCGGTGATCTGACACGAATAAGTGCGTCAACATGATTATTGATTATGCGTTTTTCTCGACTCAAAGTAGGTAATATTGATTTATACATGGTTTGTTCAATACCCGTCCTAGGGTAGGGAAACTTAATTTCCTGAACAGAAAAACGTCTAGTTACCTATGTGCTTATTTAGTAGACACAGAATATTCATTTGAAATGAATTAAAATCTTATTTATTTCTTTTTTTACATAGGAGTCACCATTATCCAGGCCCTAGGACCACTTGAGGATAAAAAGTTATAATTAATTTAGGTTTAGGCACAGATAAAGAGTGGGAGGGAATTTATTGATAATGTTTTCAGACAAAGGACAGCTTTTTGTGAAAGTTTGACGAGGGGCGACCATAGATTGGAGCTCAGACGAGCACTTGCCATGAAAATAAAGATACAGCAGAAACAAGCTCTCAACGTCTCTTTTGTGTATTTAAGGAAGACTATTATGCAGAAAGGTATTACTTTACATATCCACACTTTTTAATATATACATATGCACCTAACCTTATGAACAGTACATAGGGCCCGAGCAAAGCCGGGCGGAACTGCTAGTATATATATATATATATATATAAGTTTCCAGATTTTTTTCATATAGACACTTTTCTTGATAATACACTCATATAACTCTAATCCCACTCGTAGTTATCTCTTTAGGCTTTAATACAATTGTTATAGTGTTCCAACAACTTCTGGGTAACCCTACAGAAGTCTTCTTGTGTTACAGCGTCTTTCCTCTCCCCAAGTGTACAATGATAGCCTCACAGGTTTTGCTTGAGCTTAGCGAATAACCAAAAGTCACCTGTGAGCACTGTCTGGACAATAAAGAAGGAACCGTCGTGATGTCCATATTGATTAAATAACCTGCCTTTCTTTCTCATCTTCTCTGAGCTCCATAAGAACAAACTTAACGCAAATCTTCGCATCTTCATTTTCACGCAAATAATTGTGCATACAGTTACCATACTGACTTATGTGCACGTATTGTCTTTATAGACTCACGATGATCTTTATCCATGAAATTCTTCATTTGGTCAGTCAACTCTGGTATTCTGAGTTTCTTCACTCCTCCCACATCCCTCACATATTCCCTAATTTCCTTGAATTTCTTATGCCACTCAAAACCTGATGCTCGATTCATGCACGATGCTCCAAAAGCAGTCTGCTGCATGCCGTACGTTACAAGTTTAAAACAAAACTGTATTGCATATGCTTCTTCTAAAGTGTCCGCACACCCACATTTTTAAAATTCACCAGCTGATGTGACAATCATGATTAAGAAGGGTGTAGTCCAATACCTGCTCTAGCTGTTTCTGTAATTAAATATAGTCAGTTATCTCATAAGATCTATAGCAGTAATATACTGAATTTTTAAGAGTCTACGACAAATTTAAGTCTTATACAAAACAAAAGTCTGAAAAATTATTGAAGTCACCTTGTATATAAGTTGCTTTATTCGCATAGTTACAAATAATAAATAACTGTAACACCTGTTATTTATATATAACCAGGTATGTTGATTACATGCGAATGAGTTGACAATGAACTTGAGTGATTCCTAAGGGAATCTTTAAGCGACTGTTATTTCTAATAGAAGTGGTAAAATGCGAAAGAATTTAATTAGCAAGTCTGAAGAGCGATTGATTGCGACTTAATTCTCTTTAATTTATAAAACGAGATAAATTACACACCGGGAATAAATACGACACGTGTGAATGCAGCTAATAGCCACTTGTTCGGCGAATAAGGCATTTCTGAAACGAACAATTAACCGTGTGTAAAGTGATTCAGGTCGGAACTGATAGACGACTAATGCTCAACCGATTGAATGTATTCAAGATCTCCAAGAACACCCCCCGCACGCATACTCCCTCCCTATATATATATATATATATATATATATATATATATATATATATATATATATATATATATATATATATTTAGGAATTTAATATATATATATATATATATATGTAGTAAAATATGTACGGCTTGAACATTTTGTTTATTAACTTGATGGAAATATTATGATGAACCCTTATATATATATATATATATATATATATATATATATATATATATATATATGTATGTATATATAAGGGTTCATCATAATATTTCCATCAAGTTAATAAACAAAATTTTCAAGCCGTACATATTTTACTGCATATATATACAGTGATGATCATATTTATTGGCACGGTAAAATAAAAGTTAAATTTTGTCAAATAAATTCTAAAAAAGGGATTAAATTAAAGAAAATAACAAAGTATATTATGTATTTTTAACTGGCCGTGCCAATAAATATGATCATCACTGTATATATATATATATATATATATATATATATATATATATATATATATATATATATATTAAATCCCTGAAACAGAGTTTCATGGAAAACAACTTATGACAACTTATGACCCCTTAAAAATAAATTATTACTGGTCCTATAGCGAATTCGAAAGAGCAAATTGATGCAGTGATTGCAGGTGATTGAATGACTTACTCACTAAATAGTTTTCTAACGAATGATAAAAAATATTTTGTATAGTTTTAAAAGTTAAAAATTTCCAAGACTATATTTATATATGTATATATATATATGTATGTATGTATGTGTGTATGTATGTATGTATGTATGTGTGTGTGTGTGTGTGTAGTAAAATATTGACGGCTGGAATATTTTGTTTATTAATTTGATGGAAAAATCAATGAATCTTTTCATATTGATTTTTTTTTTAGTATAGGCAGAAACAAAATTTTGCAAAGGTTTTTAACAATTGTCTGTAATAAAACTATTCGTTACATGGTCCAAAAAATTCCGAACTTTATTAAAATTACTAAAATATGCACATAAATAGACTTATTAGCAAAAAAAAAATGAACATAGAGTGAAAGAAGGAAAAAAATCGATTTTTCAATATTTTTCCATGAATTTTCTTTTTATTTTAACTGAGAATTTCTATTTTGCAGATCATTATTATAATAGCATATAATAATCAGTGAAAAAACTAATCCTTAAAATCATAAGACCGCATCTTGGCGAGGATATAAAAAACAAATTGCAGGATTGAGACAGTCCAAAATAACATAAAAGCAGATATTTGATATTTTAAGAATATAAAATGTGGAAACATCTTTTTCTGAAGAGAAGCGAATTGGTCAAAGTTTCGAATTCAGATGCTTGGTAAAAGGGAAATATGGATCTGGTCGCCCTAGAGCATCCACTTTGAAGGACGACCACATGCTTAGATTAACTACTTTGAAGGATTGAAAGAAAACTTATGCTGACCATAGAAAAGAATTCAAAATAGGGGCTGGAAATAAATAGACGAATTAAAGAAATGGTAGTTTTCTAAAAGGTTTGCAAAGAAGCTATTTTTTATCTAAGAAGAACATCAATGATAGAAAGATATTTTTCTCGTGTTATGGCAAGAAAGATACAGACTGGTTTAGGAATGTTTTGTAGTTGGATGAATCAAGATTCTGCCTTGTTAGTGATGCTCCCAATGCTCCCGAGTGGTGTAATCAAAGAACTGGAGAAAGATTTTCGCCAAGTTGTATAAAAACGACAGTTAAACAAGGGAATAAAGAGATAATGATATGGGAACTTTTACTGCAGCAGGAGTTGGGGAGCATATTAGATGTGAGAAGTCAATCAATGCAAAGGATTACATTCGAATATTAGAAACAGGACTGTTACCAAGTATCCAGAAGCTGGGAATACCCCGGAGCATTATTTTTTAACATGATAATGCTTCTGCACACACTGCTAAAGTCACAAAAATTACTTTTCTGATAATTTAATTGATGTGAAATTTTGGCCAGGTCAAAGCAGCGATTTAAACCCAATCGAGAATATTTGGTTCATAATATATCGTGCATTGGCAGGGAGAACTTTTTAGAATAATGAGAATCTGTGGGCAGTTGGGCAAAGCGAATGGAATAGCATATCTTTTTCACAGTGTTCAACTTTGGATGAAAACATGTCTAAAAGCATTGATCATTTAAAAAAAATCAAAAGGGAATTCGATTCCATCCTAAGCATTTATTAAAGTAAATGCCTTGTACTGTGTTATTAGTCTCATTTAAGTGGCCTTGTTCAATTGTGCTCTGTTCAATATAGCTTTTAATGCAATAAAATGTATAAAATTTGTATGACCCATTTATTTTGCTCACGAGTGTACACATGTATATATATATATATATATATGTAGTTATATATGTATGTATGTATATATATATATGTTTATATGTATATATATATACCTATAAGTATACTTTCATATATATAAACACACACACACGCAGACACACACACACACACACACACATATATATATATATATTTGTGTGTGTGCGTGTGTGTGTGTGTGTGTATTTATCTGTACATAGATTGCCAAATAGACTTCGGAAAGGGGCAACAAAAGTGCTTTGAGAATGCGAATGACTATGAAGAACAATAAAACCTTATGTCGTAAATTTTCATGCTACCGCAGTAGTGAAACTGTGTAATTTTAAGACAGGCGGACATAATAGTTTGCAATGAAATTCTTTGTAAACAAATTCGGAACATTTACCGAATTAACACACGCACACACACACACACATACATACATACATACATACATACATACATACACATATATATATATTGGTATAAACATCTGTATTTGTATGTAAATAATTGCATGTTGTATCCACGTGTATTCCTTTTGATGTATGAATAACAAATCAATACGAAAAATATATAAACGTTTATATCTTTTTTTTCTATTTGATGGCGTGTACGAATACAAAATGTATTTCGAAAACAACCCGAAAAATTTTCTTTAAAAGGCACATAATTTTTCGACCGGTCTTTCGGTCCTTTTCAGTGTGAATGATAGAAAGACTTTAATGATCAGCAGCTTGTGTGGCCTTTATTTTAAAGCAAGTATTTTAGAAAATGTTGAATTGGACACTGACGCACCCCATGTACACACTTTCATGTAAACATACATGCATATACACCCAAAAATCATCACGCATATATGTACACACAGAATACGGACGCAAACATGAAGAAGGATGGACAGATGTAGACAGCTATAATTAGTCGAAACTTCTGACCAAATTCTGATGCTTCCCATTGGAATCATGAACTTTTCATGGTTCTAGGTGTGGGACGGGGTGAAAAAATAGGTGTATCAGAATTTTTGTAGGAATTTTTGACAACCCTAACACGAAATTGCGAATAAAGTATAAAAAAAACTCGTAATTTCTCATTTTAAAATGGGTTGTTTATTTTCTTTATGGAGTATACTTCAAAAATTAACTATTAAATTTGTTTAAAAAGTAAGAGAAATATTTTTTAAACAGTAATGAAATTAATTGAATTTTACGAGCTCAGTATTTTTCAATTTTTAAACCTTAAAAATCTATCAAAATTTTTCTATTGATTCAATTTTTTAGGATATGTTCAGAGTCAATGTGATATTTTATGTTCTTTCCAATAAACCGAATATAATATTTTAGACAAATGTGTTTTTTTTAATCTACTCCCTCCTTTTAAAGTGGCTATTAAAAAGTAAATAATTAATTTCCTCACCAAAGTTTTATATATCAGAAATTGAAAATAAGTGATCAATAAATAATATATTGACATTTAAAACAAAAAAGTAGTGTTCTTTTAGAAATTTATCTGTAAAGTCCGAAGTTTAAAATCTTTAAAAAAAAACACACATTTTGGAGAATTATATCAATGTAATTACAGAGCACACAATAAATAAATGACAAAAGTTTATATTCCAAATTTTATTACGTTGACCATCTTCAAATATATTCCTTTAATTCGGTTGACACTTAAAATTCTTGACATATTCTTGAATTCTCATATATATATATATATATATATATATATATATATATATATATATATATGTATATATATGCATATATATGTATGTATGTATGTATATATATATATATATATATATATATATGCTACTGGTACCATGTAACCCAGTACTACCTGCCTCATGCTCGGGTCACCGGCGACTAAACTGGTTCCCTCACCTGACTTGTTTGGTGAGGGGGCTGCTAGTCTCCCTGAAGGATTAAAAACCAGACCTACCAAAGGGCGAATGAGCTCTTTTTCTGGGTCAATGGCCAACTAGCACCGTGTATATTTGTGTGTGTGTATATGTGTATTGGGGTAGAGAAGGCTCCCGTAAGCCGTGGCGAAGGCAACCTTTCTAGGAGAAGCAAATCTCTGATTTAAAAAAAACATAAAACGGAAGACCAGTACCAGCATTAAGCTGGTCTGCAGTTTAATTTGTTGCTTGCTATCTTGCTCTTGCTTGTTGCTGGATCTCAACATTTTGAACCGAGAGAGAGATTTAGCTGTCGTACAAAGCTAAGACTCTGTAACATCATATTTGTATAGATACTCCCTCAGACATTTGAGCTCATGGATTTTAAATGTCTGATGGAGTGGTACTCGTCTGACAAGACATTGCAATCATATATATATATATATATATATATATATATATATATATATATATATACATAGGTATACCTCCTTTTTAGCCACGTTTTAAGTTCCAAATCTAAGCGACTATTAGTCATGATTTAACAAATGAAGCCTCGTTGGAAATGTAATTACCTGACTTGTGTGGTGCGCTATGTGCCATTTCACCTTGCGGCCGAACATTAAGGGCATCATCTATCATCCAGAGCCTATTTTTCGCACATTTTTACCTTTTAGAAATAAGCATACAATCATCAGATTTTTACAAACTAATGCTTTTTAAACGCCCTTTAGTTTAATTTATATAGTGATTAGTGTAACTTTTTTCTGTCGCACATTAAATGTGGCAGTTATGTTATTTGGTATCAAATTGTTGCGTTTGATTTAAACATATATTATATTTCCCCTAAAGCCACTGGCTTTGATGGAGAGGAGAGTAAAATGTGCTAATATAATTTCAAATGATCTGAAATAACAGCAAAGAGAGACTTGATTCAAACTTTTTTAGATTATTCTAAACTTTTTAAAATAGATTTAGTGAAATAAATATATCTTAATATATCAGTTGAAATAGAGAAATGATTAACGTTGGCATTCGTTGATTAATGCAACTTTCATATTTATTATATTTGACCCAATATATAGTAATTATTTCAAAAGTAAAAAAAAAAACATGACTCGTGTGCCACCAACGAGAATCGAAACCAAAACGTTTAGCTTATAATTTATTTTCCCTTTGATATTAATACCTGACAAATAAAGACATGATTGCCGTAAGGCTAGGAATTAAAATATCAACCAATCGCTACTACGTTACGCATGCATATTCGTTATACCGCCGTTCGACCTTCACCTGGTAAATTTCTTTTTATTGTTTTCTACACATAATATTCTCCTGGCTAAAACCCAAAATATAAATTTAGCATGAGTTCGATTACCCTATATATGAAGTTTCCGTTCTGTAGACCCACAACTGTCAACGTAGATTGATATGTATACATGAACACACATATATATAGAAAAAGGCCTGTGTTTACTATACTTTTTACGTTAATATTACAATAGCAAGTATAAATCATGTAGAATATCTGCATGAATATAATTACACGTAATAGTTAACTTTAGATGATGATCCTATAAGAAAACCGAAAATGTAATAGGGACAATCAAAATGAATGTTTAAAACAATATGCAAATTACCGATATCTTTAGCTATTGAATGCTATTCCATGGATCATACCTAATAAAAATATATTTTCTTTTTTAATAACTAGAAAAGGACTTTTAGTCGCGTGCAAGCGACTCTATAAGTCACTCCGTCGGTCCGTCGCTCGGTCCGTCGCTCGGTCCGTCGGTCTGTTGGTCGGTCGGTCGGTCGGTCGACGTCGGTCGGTTGGTCGGTCTGTCCGTAATACTTTAGTACTTGGCCTTTTTGGTTAAGATCAAAGGTCTGTTGTTAATAGATGCTGTTCATTTTTGTTTTTACACACTAATAAAAAATGTTTTAAAAATTGGGTGCTAAGTAGAACGTCCGCAAGTACGAAGTGAATGCGGTATTATGGTGAAAGAAGATTCTAGGTAAGAGAAACATTTGTTTAGTTTTAGAGTGGCAAGGATAACCGAAGACCCCTTTCTCATCCCCCCTTTTGAGTTGGCCTTGTGCCTAAGTTTTTTGTTCATGTTCATTTTTCCTGAATAAAACATTTAATATTTCAAAATGTAGTATCTGTTCTTACAACATCCTGTATTTATGTTTGTAACTTTTCCTTGGCCACATAGCTAGTATAACGTTTCAAATTCCCTAAATCAAATAATTGTTGTGATATAAAGTGGGGGATCACTTTTCTGTATTAATTTAATGTAAAATGATCACCCACTTTACAACCAGTCAATCTCAAAGCCATTCAAGTCATTCTCCAGATCATTCAAGTTGTTTTTGAAGGATTCCAGTTAATTTTTTAAGCATTCAAGTCATTCTTAAAGTCATTCAATTCATCCTTAAGTTCATTAAAGTCATTTTAAGTCATTTACTTTTTATTTATTTAAGTCATTTCAGCCCATTTTTCGGTCATTTTAGTTTATCTTTATGAATTTCATGTAAATCATACATTCACGCATTCATTCATTACACGAGAGTACGCGAATAATGGCTATCGGCCTTGTTTTAACATGAATACCAATACAAAAAATAGAAGTATAGATATAAACTGTTTAGTATACAAATATCATTAGTTACATATGTGCATATATGTTTCAGCGGAATGTCAATTTAAGGATAACATCCTATCAGACAAAAATAGAATCTATTTATTTTTTTCGATCTAATAAGGTGTAATATATGAATTGGATTCCACTGAAACATGTCTGCACATATGTAACTAATAATGTTTGTATATTAAACAGACTATATACCAGCTTTGTCCTGCATTAATCACTTTTTAATAAACACGTGAGTTTCATTATGTTTACATTCAGCAAACTAATCGATACAATCATTATATAATATATATATATATATATAAATATATATATATATTTATATATATATGTATATATATGTATATAAATGTATATATATATATGTATATGTATATATATGTATACATATGCATATATATATACACCGTATATTTCAGCGTATAAGGCGACCATCAGATAAGACGAGATACAACCTTGGAACACATTTTAATAAATTTATCATAAACAGGTTGTGTAAGCAGGGCTACCGAGAGAGAAGGGGGCAGTGAAAATGGTAGCGGGATGCAACTGCTAAATTGGCATTTAGGTAAATGGTGCCTAAATTTTCTTGTGTTCAACCACGTGGTCACGCTAATAGGCATAAAATATGTTTCGTTGCTTTAGGGAATTGCTGTGGTTACTTTATGAAGGTTGTCTAAACGTTCATATATTTTCCTCTCCTAAAGAAAAAGAATAGTCTCTATTTAGGTAATTTCAATTAGTATAATAACACATTGGGATAATTTTAATCAAACAAAATATAGTAGTGAGTAAACTTGTTTTTGATCTTTTTTAATATGTCTATTGAAAAATGTCGAATATGTCAGTTTTTTTTTAAACTGCAAAACTAATAATTTTTATATGAAAATTTTTTCCAGTCCATTCTTTTATGAATAAATATTGAGTATTTCCAAATATTTTAAAGTTTGAAGAATTTTTTGCCACAGTTTTTGTTGCTGATGTTTATTTATTCATATTTTTTTAACAAAAATGATGGATAAATTCAATATTTTAGCACCGAAATATATACTTAAAAACTTAACATTTTTGTTCGTTTGTTTTATAACATTTATACTGTAAATAATTAGCATGACTGAAATGGGAAATGAAATAGAAAAATCACTATTCTATCCCAATACATTACAACAAAATGTCATCTTAAAAATTCCTTTACTAATCAGTTTTATTTAAAGTTTTGATGTGAACTAAAAATAAAGACTACTTTTAATTTTAGTTTCCATATTTTTTGTGTTTTTATCTTATAAATAAATGTTTTTGCTTGGTATTTATGCCGTGTACGAACCGTGCTGAAATAATATTATTAAGAAAGCCATTCGTTACAGGGGTGTCTTTCTAACTATTTTGCACTTTCACAAGTTAATGAAAAGAAAAGATACAATAAAAATTTAATTTAACTTGAAAATACTATATAAATTCACGTGCGTGCACAGCACAATTATTATTATTATTAGTAGTAGTAGTAGTAGTAGTAGTAGTAGTATTAGTATTATTATTATTATCATTATTATTATTATTAATATTATAATTATTATTATTATTATAAAAAACTGGTGTAGTTGATATCGACTGACGCCACGCCAACTAGTTGTGAAGGATCAGGAAAGAAGGAACGACTGAGGTGGGAGAGTACTAACCAGATCTCCACTGGTAGTGTGCCAGTTCAAACGTTGGGGAGGCATTTTTTCACTCAAACCCCAGGAAACACCAATGGCCGATGCCAATGAGAAATCAATGGCAAATGGCCGTTGCGATAACGTGCAATCGTTTGCACTAGTGGTCAGGAGGTGGAGACACTGAAAATCTGGGGAAATTTTTTGTCACTCGGTCTCAAGGGAACACCACAGGTTACTGTTAGTAAGTGATCACTGAGGATGGTCTGTGAGACAACTAGTGAGTGAAATAATAATAATAATAATAATAATAATGATGATGATAATAATAATAATAATAATAATAATAATAATAATAATAATAATAATAATAATAATAATAATAATAATAATAATGTCCCCTTCCAAATTCACCATCACCCTGGTTTAATATCGTAGATGTTTGCTATATTTTCTTAGTTTTTAACCAATGTTCACATTATGGTGTGATTGTCTTTTCGTAGTTATGCACACTTCATTTTCGTATTCATATATTCTGCACTGAAAATGAAGATTATAGCGGAGTATAACTGATGGAAATGCCCTACACATATGGACGAAAAACATGGAAAATATGGGCATAGAAGAACTGAAAATCCAGACTTTAAATATAATGTATGTATTAAAAGTAATAGTTATTTACATATTTCAACATATAATCTTGTGGGGAAACATACAACTCCCTAATAAGGAGCATTCTGTATAGGAACAAAAATAAAACGACATGAAAGATTGCTCCTCCACAGACCGAAGACAGAGAAAGTGAAGTGTAGCATCAGAACAGATACTACACTGTGATCTTGTCTCGAAGGCCAAGAATTGTTTGTGTTTAATATGTTTCTTAAATTGTTTGTTCCCTAAATTCATAATTCTGTTTTATCAGTATTAGATAGTATATTGCTTTAAAATGACGTAATTTTACATAGATAATATTTATATTTTATTCTAGCACGGATGCCCGGCATTGCCCGGGTGTTTGGAGGTGTATGCTGAGCATAAAAAACTGTCAATTTCTTTAACTTTGACCCCTATTATGACCCCTTAAATTTTATTGTTTTGGGCTCAAATCAAGTTGTTAAATTGGATCCATGTCCAAGGAATCTATATCTAAAATTGCTAGTATTTTGACCCAAAATTGTGGGAGGAGTTTGGTAGAGTTCCCAAGAGTCAAATCGTTAAACTTTGACCCCATAACAACCAAATTTCTGGCCAAAAACCTATCACATCGATTTTCCGAAATCTCCGTACCCTGTATATCAAATTTCGAGTCTGTAGACTGAAAATTGACAGAGTTATTGCGTAGGAAAATGTACACAGACAGACAGACAGACACGTTCACTTTTATAGATACTAGCATTTCAGCCCGGGGTTTCCCCGGGTGTTTGCATGTGTATGTTGAGCAAAAAGAAAAGTGGTAGTAGGAAGGCAGGCTCAAACCCGTACCGCAGAGAAGGAAAAGAACGGGGTAAAACCTAACGTTTATGCTGTTACGACCACCGCCAAACCGGAAGCGACATTTTTTTAAAAATTAAGGCTAGACAATCTAAAGGAGAGGATAACTTTAAAAAATATCTGTGAAAAAAGTGATCCCTGTAGAAAAGTTTCTAGTTGAAGGTGAAGATATGAATGTTTTTAGCCAATTTTTCGATATTTGTCGTATGAAAGGTCGAACCTTAAGACGATACTAATCTTGGTAAAATCCGTCGCTTCTCTTGAAAGTTTAAGACAGACATGCAAACAGACATACATACATACATGCATATATTGGTAACTAAAAATTTTCGACTCAAACTGATGAAAAAGCTTGCCTTATCTCTGAATACCCTTTATGTAAAATTTCAAATATTTAGACCAGAAATTTTCTGAGTAATTTGGAAGAGACCCCTTAAATTTTTTTTATTTTGGGCTGAAATCAAGTTATTAAGTTAGATCCATGTCCAAGGAACCTATATCTAAAATTTCAAGTGCGTAGACCAAAAATTGTCGGAGGAGTTTTGTAGAGTTCTCAAAGGTAAAATCGTTGAACTTTGACCCCTTAATCGCCAAATTTCTGGCAAAAAAACCGATCACATCGATTTTCCCAAATCTCAGTGCCCTGTTTATCAAATTTCGAGTCTGTAGACTTAAAATTGACAGAGTTATTGCGTAGGGAAATGGACGCAGACACACAAACACACAGACACACACTCATAGACACGTTCATTTTATATATATATAGATATAGATTGAATAAAGTTCAGTTTCATTATTAATCGAATTGGGTTCCTTCCTTTCTTTTTTTAACATGTTTTAATGCTATTTTTAAAAATGCATTCACATAGTATCGACATTAGCAGTTTTATAAATCTTACGTACATTGTCTAGAGGCGTTTTTCAGTTAAAAGGCCTTCTATATCTCGGTTGCCCTAGTATAAGATGACTGCTAAATCACGAAACCATGTTTGTTTAGTCTAATCCAGGGATTGCAATACCGGGTAAATTAGGAAATATTGTTTTTTAAAGATGATTTTTTTTAACTTTAGGGTTGTCTCATACGCCGAAATATACGGTATACTCACACACACACGCACGCGCACACACACATACATACACACACACATATATATATATTTATTTAGTAATCTGATTGATAATTTAAAATTCAAATTAGAATTAAAAATTAAAAATCTATTTCATAAGAAGGAACAACAACAAAGTCAATAATTTGTACGATCGTTTCGGAAACGATGTTTTTATTGTGATAGACAGTAAGTCTAGGACAATAATTTTGACATATAGTTTTTTTTAAAACAAAGTCTACTCATTAGCAAAAGTATTGGGGGTTTTCTATGTAAAAGACACCATAAATGAACCAAGCAATTTTTTAAGTAAGGCAGATATATCTGGAAAAAATTAAAATAAAAAGGAAAAGCTTTACTTGTTAGAGTTGATAAGCAAAGTAATATGGGTTAAGAATAAAAAAAGAATAAAATTATAAATCTTAATTTGGCTTAAATATAAGGTTATAATAATATGTTTTTAATAAAAGTTAAGAATTATATATATATATATATATATATATATATACCTTTTAATTGTTCACCTTTTGAAAACCTTGAACCTCCTACTGTTCTAACCCCCTTAATATATATATATATATATATATATATATATATATATATATATATATATGCATATATAAAGAGAGAAAGAGACCTATAATTTCGGTTGGTGCAAAAATAATGTCGTAATTTACGTATGTATATGTATCTGAACAAAAACACCAAACTTCGATATACATATAATTATCCAGAAACAGTTGTTTCGTAATTACATCTCGCGAAGCTCGAAACCGAGACCATGACGTAATCCCTGCATGACTCTATACATATTCACCATTGAGAGAATACTGGAAACCTTCCTATTTGGCTCTCGAATATAAATTATTGCCATTGTTCAGCCAATGATTTCTATTTGCTAATTAACTGTCTGTGTTTGATATAAAAAGAAATAGGATACGTGAAATACATACAGGGAGAAAGAGTGTGCGAGAGTCAGAAAGAAAGAGATAGAGAGGGGGAAGGGTGAGACAGAAACAGAGGCTTAGAAGGTGGACACAAAAGTCACAACAGGTAGTCCATAAACTGATATCTAGTTTGCTCTTGGTAGATTCTATTTGAAAGTTCAATGCTTTCGGGTACTAGTTCTTTGTAGTATTAACCTGCAACTGGGAGTTCCTGTGGAGACACATGACATAATTATCAACTCCGATTAATAATTCTAAACGGCTTGAAGACACGATGGCTTAATGTACATAACTTACAACAAGTCATATATTTGAAGGAAGATTACATATGTATTTATATACATATATATACACATATATATATATGCATATATATTTGTAGTCATCGACGTACAGTCCTGTTTCGTTGTGTCACAACTCATCAGTGCCGCTAGACTAGCACCTCTCCCAAGTCGAGGATTGAACCTAGAACGATCGCCTTTACAGTTAGCAGTTCTTCCGATCGACCCACGGGAGCGGCGCCCGTAAATTATCTCGCCAAATGTCCATTTAAACAAATATGTGTGCGCACGCGCGTGCGTGTGTGTGTGTATGGCATACACCATTTAGTATGACCAGGCAATTATTCCTACAGCTAGGTACCGACTACAGAGCTATTAAATCTGACATAGTGATATGGCAATAGGTTAAAAAAGAAATGACCTTAAAATTTACTCTCATAATAATGTCAAAATGGAACTGAGATTGAAAAAGATAACAATAAAAAGAACATATATTACATCAAAAGCAAGTGGAATCTCAAAAGATCTGCATCATCCCAGTTATTATAAGAGCAACCGAACTCATGAAAATGGATGTAAAATAATTACCTTGTAAATACCCCGATGAACCAGAGACAAGATGATACAAATCATAAAACGTTTGGAATACAAATAATTTACGGTTAGAATCTCTAAAAGATCTCCCGGATCGAATGTATTGGCTAGGTGGTGAATATCTGACAAAATGATAAGAAAATTTGGAAAGAAAAATGTATTGCATGCAATGTATTGCACACGCAGGAACACACATATAAATCTGTCTATCTATTTATCTATCCTCTGTCTGTTTTTCTCTCACTCACTCTCTCTACCTCTCTTTCTCTCAATCTCTGTCACTCTATCTCTCTACATATATATATATATATATATATATACACACACATATATATATTCTTTTATATACAAATACGTATATATATATATATATATATATATATAAACAGAGATGTGTGTGCCACAGACGATTTCTGATTGGTTAATCCAATAATCATATCTCCTAAAAAACTATGGTTCGTAGGCTCTTAACTTTACCATAAAATATTATGGCTTTATTTATTGTCCATCTTGGAAGGGTTTAACTTGCGATTTACAAATTACAAAAATACGAAACTTACACAATCTAACAATCGAACCTCCGACATCACGGCCGCCATTCTGGTGCTAGCCGCAGACAGGTACACACAACACGAACACAATGTTTTGAAAATCTAGCAAAAATTAATTTTCCTGAAATGTTTCAATATTTAAAAATAAATTATGCCGGCTGATAAAATTTTAAAACTTTTTTTTAAAGCTAGAAAGATAAAATTTAAAAATACTTATTTATATATATATATATATATATATATATATATATATATATATATATATATATATATATATATGAAACTAAACTAAAAAAAACGCGCGTTTCCTACAGAAAAAATCACGTAATTTCATCAAGTAGTTATTTTTTTATAGCGAAAAAAGAAAAAAATCAACGCTACAAGCGAGTAATTATTAATTCAACCATCTTGATTCTTGACCAAACAGAAAGTTCAAGTAGGGGGATTTCCCTTTTTTTTATAGCGAGGCCAAATTTCGCGAATTTGGCCTTTTTTTTTAAGCAGTTTGGCCTTCAAAATTTCTGTTTGACCTTTTTCTTCACCGATGAAATAAAAAAAGCAAATAAAAACAACGCAATAAAACTTTTAAAAATACGGCACACTTTTGTTGTTCTTGTTTGTTTTTTTTTTGGTAATTTTCCTTATTCTTTTATTTTTTCAAGATAATACTATTAAATGGACACTATTATGCCAAATTAGCCCCCCCCAAAAAAAAATGCACAAAAAATTTGAGATTTAAGGTTTTGACGAGATAATTTAGCGAATTGTGCGGACTATTGCGAGAGAACCATCCATTAGTTTTTCCTGAAATTTTGCCACAAATTGTATTTCAATACATAGATGTGCATAGTAAAAACATTTTTTTTTCCGAAAATTCCCGTTGCGTCCCCAGATTTCATCGGTGAAGAAAAAAAGGCCAAACAGAAATTTTGAAGGCCAAACTGCTTTAAAATAGGCCAAATTCGCGAAATTTGGCCTCGCTATAAAAAAAAGGGAAATCCCCCTACTTGAACTTTCTGTTTGGTTAAGAATGAAGATGGCTGAATTAATAATTACTCGCTTGTCGCATTGATCTTTTTTTCGCTATAAAAAAAATAACTACTTGATGAAATTACGTGATTTTTTCTGTAGGAAAACTTTATTCCATGACGAGTACGTACAATATATTTTTTAAAAACATATTTTCATTTTTTAATGCCAATGGAAAACTGCACAAGAACCCGGGTTTTTATTACTGTACACATAGATTCGAAAAAGCTGTAAAAAAAACAAATATATAACAAATAAATGTTATCAAAGGCAAAATAAGTTACTTTTCTACCAAACTGGATTTTTCGTGTTTTTATTCAATGTAACATATTTATTCAGCTCGAAAAACGGGTTTGTATTACTGTACATATAGATTCGAAAAAGTTGATAAGATACGAAACAATATGCATAATATAAACACAGCACGAAAACAAACGTTGTGATCCATTCCCAGCACACGCGCACACACGCGCATACACACACATTCTGGCGTTAGCGGCACACACGTACATACAACACGAAAACAAACGTTATTAGTACTACTATAATTTCCAGCACACGCGCACACACACTCACGTCCACTACCGTCCTTGGCTACGTCACGTTGTTATGGCAACCAAGCCCGCTGACTAACACCAATACCGTCTTAAAACGTCTTTATAACGAAGGCCACGCTAACACGCGATAAATACACAGTAAATTTGATTTTCTTCATTTCTACGCAAATATTACGCAAATATAAATCATATAGAATATCTGTATGAATATAATCACACGTAATAGTTAAATAAAGATGATCAACGTATAAGAGAACCGAAAAAAAACTAATAGGGAATTAATTAAAAACGATAAAAAATATGCACATTAGATAGATCTTTTGTAGATGAATGCAATTCCACGACTAATAAATAACAAAGTTGTATTTTCTTTTTAAATAAATAGAAAAAAGGGGTGTTGATAAGACTATCAATACACACAAAAAAATATAGATTTATTTTGGGGTAAAGTTCCCCCGGGTTTTCCTTTCACTTGAGTAAATAATGGTCTTTTGTTATATATATGGCGTACTATTATCCTTATATATATGATGTTTATGTTTATATATATATATATATATATATATATATATATATATATAAGTGATAGTGTCTGTGTGTGTCTGTGCGTCTGTGTGCATTTCCCTACGCTAAAACTCTGTCAATTTTAAGCCTAGAGATTCGATATTTGATATACAGGGTACTGAGATTTGGGAAAATCGATATGATAGGTTTTCGACAGAAATTTGGCGATTAAGTGGTCAATATTCAACGATTTGACCTTTGAGAACTCTACCAAACTCCTCCTACAATTTTGGGTCTAAACACGTGATATTTTAGATATAGATTCCTTGGACATGGATCTAAATTATCAACTTTACTTGATCCCTAAACAATAAATGTTAAGAGGTCATAATAGGGGTCAAAGTTTAAAAAAATTGACCGTTTTTTTTTCTCAGCATTAACCTCAAAACACCTGGGCAACGCCGGGCACCGATTGCTAATATATATATATATATATATATATATATATATATATATATATATATATATATATATATATATACGTAGCATATACGTATATATGCACTCACACACACACACATATATATATATATATATATATATATATTAATGATTACTTCATTTAATCACATAAATTAATATACGAAAGTATAAATTTCTGCGTAAACTTTTAGGATTTACTCAATACGTAGGTAGAGCTCGGTAGTAAGTTATAAAGGATATATGGCAATTAAGCTACACAGAATATTCCGCGTTTCAGTCTGATGAATCCTAGCGTGGATGAAACGCATAATATTCTGTGTAGCTTAATTGTCATATATATTTTATAACTTACTATATATATATATATATATATATATATATATATATATATATATATATATATATATATATATATATATATATGGCTTCCTTCAGGCTTGACAGATTGTGAATACCAACCGTAAGGGTGTCTGTGCGTGAAATTTTTGTGGCAAGAGTTGTTTAATCTCCAACCACACATTTCCTGAGTCGACATTGTTGAATACCAGTGGCAAGTAGAGGTTAAGAACGAATGGAAACAAGGCCGAGATAAGCGGAAAGCACATACTGCACCTGGACTTCCCAAATGGCCACCCATTTGGTACTAGCCAGACTTAACTTTGCTTTACTTCGGTGATCTGACGAGAACCGGTGTGTCAACGTGATTATACCGTACGTGTATATATATATATATATATATATATATATATATATATATATATATATATATATATATATTATCCTGACGAATGTACACAAAGCAAATTTTGGTCAGTACAATGAGATACAAAAACAGGAACAGAATTATTCCTGATTGCATACCTATGACATCAGTCACCTTCTTCACATGACCTCATGATATCCTGATCGGGACGCTTAAATAGGTTTTTAACTTTGCTCAAGAGTCTCCCACTGATTAAAGCAGGGAAGAAAGCAACTTACTTTTACCTTTACTTAATGGCTTGATGAGAACCATTGCGTCAACCTGATTGTGCCGAAGTTTATAATTAATACACATTCATATTCGGTTTCTAGTTAACATATATATCCGTTTTGAGGGGGGGGAGGATGACTTACAGCACTTAATATTTTTAAATAGTCACCCATTTTGTACTGTTCATGCTAAACGTCGCTTAACTTTTGGGACCGATGTGTAAACATCATTACGTGTCAACATAATGACGTTGACATATATATTTGCCAGTATATATGTGCAGCTTAATAATGGTTTCATAAGCAGCAACAGCTGTATAAAAAATAATCACTTTTGCGATACTATAATATATAATTAAATGCTGGAGAAATATCTTGGATGATGTTCTAATGATAACAGAACAGATACTACACTACCTTCTCAAAGCAAGAGGTAATGTCTTGGAGGATAATATCATCTATAATCTAAATCTCACCTGTCTTTTTAAGTGTATGTATGTATGTATGTATGTATGTATGTATGTATGTATGTATGTATGTATGAATGAATGTATGTATGTATGTATGTTTGTATGTCTCGCAAAAACTTTCGACAGGGGCGACGGATTTTCACGAGATTCGCATCATTTTGAAACTCGACCCATTGGATGACAAATATCGGAAAATTAACCAAAAAAAGTAATTCCTTCATCCTCAACTGGGCACTTTTCTACTTTTTTCGCTGATATTTCGAAAGTCATCGCCTCTTTTGATTTCTAACTTTAATTTAAACCTACGTCACTGGCGATGGGCGCAACAGCTAACGCGTCACGTTTATTTTTATTTTTTCACGTTCTTTTCCTCCTTCGTTGTACGGGTTCGACCCTCCCTGTCTACTACCACTTTTTTTTTGCGCTCGCAATTTTCCTTACACACAGCTCCGCTTTCTTTCCCACCTTCGCGTCACGGGTTCGAGTCTGCCTGCCTACTACAACTTTTTTTTGGCTCAACACACCAACACACACCTACAAACACACTGGCAATGCCGGACACCCAGGCTAGTCACAAGAGAAAAGATACTACACTAACACCCACAGACTTGATTGTTTGGCTAGGAGTAAATCCAATATTTGTTTGACACTAGACTTAATTTTTCTTGCGTTTATCAGTGAATGATGCATTGTTCATACCAATGCAGTATGCTTCGTTTAGAAAAAAAATCGATTTTCCCTATATGAAGATAAATCTTGAGTCGAAATCTCCTTCGTGAGAGACAAGTTAATAGGGACACTTATCAAAACTTATTAATCAGTGTACGTATATAAAAAATATGATCCAACGTATCCGGGTTCGCGCGTATGTCTTTGATTGCATTTTTATTCAAGTGCGACAGACTACTGACGGACAGAGGCTCGCAAATAGCCGCAATGACAGATGCAAAATAAAAAAACAACAACAACAGAAGATAAAATCGAACCTAAAATCAATAAGCTAATAAATATATAGAGGACATAAAAGTCGGCGACTTTCTTAGAAGAGAATAATTGAAAACGTTGCTTTGGTTTTGGGAGTAAGTATATAAGAGATGGCGAACCTCTTGTCGAACGATGGAAGCCAGCCAACTGCCCGCCAGGTCCGAATGATATTCGATTTTATGGGGAACTGGAATCGTCGGCTGCTCGGGCAGTAGGTGGACAGTGTCGGTGAGTAAGACATTATCGTGGTGAGCGTTCAGAAACGAAATAACCGTACGTAGAAGCGCGCTGCCAACAGCTCTGGGCTTAAAGATCAATCATTATACTAATACTATCCCTATTTCTCAACTCCTACTTGCCATTAAATGGCATTCCAGATAACTCTGTCTTTGCTTCTTATAAATATATATACATATATATATATATATATATATATATATTGCTTCTTTTATATATATATATATATATATATATATATATACTATAACTTACTACCTAGCTATATATATATATATATATATATATATATATATATATATATATATATATATATATATATATATACATGATTTTTTTAATTTTTTATTGAGCCCACAATAAATTTTTAAATCTGGGGTAAAAATCCAATGGAAACAACAATGTAAATTTATTATGGGCTCAATAAAAAATTAAAAAAATATATACCGCTCTATTAACATATCGAGCACTTTTATCGTTTTTTTTTACCTTATTTCCCTTGAAAAGAAATATATATATATATATATATATATATATATATACACTAGCATGCCGCTCAGCATTACTCGATCGTAAAATACGCTTAAATATATTTTAATTTATGCAGATTTAGTATTTATTATTAAGCCAATTCTCTATTGATGGTTATATTGTACCTAATATATAATAATGTCTCCACAAAGTGAACTGGTCATGAAATACGTTTAAATGTATTTTCATTCATGCATTCATTTCTTAGAGCAAATACTCTATTGATGGTTATATCGTACCCAAATCGAATTTGTTTTTAAAGTCTAAATTCCCTTATATATTCAGTTTCAAATTTCAAAACCAAGGATTCACATGAAATTTTTGATGGAGACCGTGCCGCAGATGTGGCATGCAAGGTCATATATATCCATATGTGTGTGTGTTTTGTGTGTGTGTATGTATGTGTGTGTGTGGATGTGTGTGTGTGTGTAGATTACTGATAGGGCGATTCCAATACTCTTGATTACTGATTCGAATACCGTTACCGATTCCGTTCTAAATTCGCGATTCCGACGCAGTTACCGATCTGTTCTTGATTTGCGATTTTGATACAATTACCGATTTCGATTTTTATTTATTTTTAAATCATAAAAAAATACATTGCTGTGGAGTTGTTGTTCTTTTTTAATTTCAATTTTCGGATTACCTTTAAAACCCATGTATATGTTTGCACGGATTTTCGCAAATGCAACACATAAGCTTCTATGTGTGATGGTGGAGGTGTGATCGATAGATTTTAGTTTTAAAATCAATAAATATTATTGTACATTTTATTATCGCTACCAACATTAGAAAATTAAGTTGTCAATAAAAACAAAAACAAAAATAATAAAAATCGTTTTATACAGCGAGAAATAGACACATTTTTATACCGATTCTGATGCCCCAAACCCTTCCGATTTTTTCGATCCCCAATAAGGATAAATTGTCTCTACATAAATTCGGTGCCTTCTTTTAGTCTCTAACGACAAAGGTTACGCCCTGTAGCTGCGCATGTAAATGGAAGGCAATTGTTCCGCAATCCTTATCCACACCTAACCTGAATTGGCAAGGAGAAGTTCAGGACGATTGGAAACAATGCCGAAATGCTTGATTTAATTATAATTTAAATTTATATCCGTAGTATCTTTTTTACAAAAGATGCTAACCCCTTTATAGCTGGTTTCTGTATTTCGTTACAGCTCTGTCTTTCAGGGCTCTAAGTAATTCTAGAGATTATTTTTTTCATTAGGCCAGTGCTCCTATCACAGCCGTTACAATGTGTATTTTTTCAGATGCAGAAAGCTAGTAGGAAAGGATAATCAACCAAGTGTTCAATTGTTAAAAAACATTAAAAATAAGGAAGTAGTATTTATTTGTTTATGCATTACACAAGTTCACGACCAAATCGGATTCAAATCAAAACATACATAATCCTCTGTTTACGTTTGTCACTCCGAAAAAAAAATGTATTTTCAAATCTATTTCTTCCGACGTGATATAAAAAAAATGGCTAATGAGCGTCCGGTATAAAAAACCACACACACACACACGCACACACACACACACACATACACACACACGCACACACACATATATATATATATGTATATATATATATATATATATATGTATATATCCCTGAAGTTAAGCAACGTTAAGCCTGGCCAGTACCATTTGGGAAGGCGAGGCGCTGTATGTACTGCGAGGGAAAATGCTTTAATAGGTTGACAAACTGGCGCAGTCTATCCTTCTCTCGAGGGTAGATGGGACTCTCTTAAGCCGTGGTAGGCACCTCGTCTAATGATGACGTCACGATAAAACATACCCTTGAGAGCCTTGGCGAAGCATCAGGTATTCAGCTAGCGACAAGATTTCAAGAGTTGAACAAACTCATGTAGTGAGTTCAATCTCGGCTACGGCCGCGCTAGATAGATAGATGGATAGGTGGATGAATATATATATATATATATATATATATATATATATATATATATATATATACTAACACCCGGTCAGCGTTGACCAACCGTAACATAAGCATAATTATTATAGTTTAATTAATACAGAAACTGAGACATATGCATGCGAGCATTGTTTTTTTTCTAAACAATTAACTTCTTGTACGTAACAAAAAATACTAGACATTGAAACCAAAACCAAAAAACAATGAGTCCAGTGCGATAACCATTAGGCCAGCTGACATAACCTTTAAAATGTGTGTTTAAACCGACTTATTCTTAACATAATGGATCTGTTACCTTAAGTAATCATGCATGCGCATTCGTGAAACAGTTAGCAAACAAAAAAAAACCAAACGACACCCATGTAGCTATTTTAAAATGTTAACCATTTAGCAGTCCTTTTTTCCGGATATAAACCGACTAAAACGTGTGTATATATATATATATATATATATATATATATATATATATATATATATATATATATATATATATATATATATATATCACCGGTCCTACAATACCACATTGATTTTTAATGCTATCTTAGTGTTCGATATTAAAAGTCATGCCAAAAAGCCATTGATTGTGCTTTTTATCGAAATGAGGATGTTGTGTTTGCCAAAAGCGCAGGTGGTTGGTCCGATCAGTGGAAGATAATCTAAACAATTTACAGCCTATTGACACGAGCAGCTGATGTTTATTTATTTGCCATAAAATGGTCGCTCCTCTCACAAACGACAAAGAGAAAACAAACTTTTTGCAAGCGAATACAAACGCGTTGTTTTTGTAAAACAAATATTGAAAGCAAACGTCGAGGTGTTTGCGGATATTTTCGCAACTCGGATTAGGACCTCAAAGAAAATCAAAAGTGCTGCCTATGTATGCGAGCTATCATGTTTCAAACAACAAACTGGTATATTTTAATTTATATTATAAACAGAAAATGCAGCCATATTAATGGAATCAACAATTTTGCAATAAAATCGCTGACTAAACATCAAGGTCGGAGCTTTTTCTGTTTACATCCACGGCAGAAAACAGAACAACATTACCGTCCGAAAAGAAGAAATATTGAACGAAAAGTTAAGCAAAAAGACCTCTTTGAATATATATATATATATATATATATATATATATATATATATATATATATAAAGGCCCCCCCTTTGGGTTGAGCACTGTCGTAAATAATCTCACTCGCTACTTAATTTGACTGAAAAATGCGAAGCTCGCGGTTTGTTTACAAACAAGTGTTTGAGCACTATGCAAGTAGCGGACGGATGTTTATTTAAATAGACATTCGAACAGACAAGTTGCGGGCATCGCTTCTGTGGTCGAGGAGTAGAACTGGCGACTGTCAACACGACGATTCCAGGTTCGGTCCTCGGCTTGGGAGAGGTGCTAGTTTAGCGGCACTGATGAGTTGTGATACAACGAAACAGGACTATATGTCGATGACTACAAATATATTATATATATATATATGTTTAGAGGTACAGAATTTATATACAATTTTAAATAAAATAAGCGGCAGTTTCTCAAGAGCTCTTTCGGCTTTTATTTTTTTTTACATGGAGTTCACCACTTATCAAGGCCCAATGGCCACACGGGGGTAAGGGTTATTGTGTGCACAGTAATCAATGGGATTGGAGAATTGATAAAGTGTCATTACTAAAGTTTGCGGTTCATCAGGATTCTGTTTGTGTTGGACTTGCAGACATCCAGGTTGAAGTCGGAAGGGAAACAAGCAAGCGGAACAGAGTTCCACGGGCGTGCAGTTCTAAGAAAGCAGTTTTTTTCATGGAATCTACGTTTTGATTTAGGCACAGATAAGGAGTGGGGGAAATTATTGACGGTGGTTTCAGCTAGTCTGGTGTTTTTTGAAAAAGATTAGGGAGGGGGACCAGAGAATTGAGCTCAGACGAGCACTTGCCATAGAAATAACGATAGAACAAAGATAGGCTCACTATGTCTCTTCCGTGGGAAAGAGGTTGCAGGAACGAGAAAAGGGCATCCCCCAATAAGCCAGGAAGTCAATTTTGTACTCTGCCAAGGCAGGATAAACTGTTTTTGTCAGCTCCTGTCCAGATGTGGCAGCAGTATTCCATCCTTGGACGTACTTGGCTTTTATATAGATAGAGAATTGCATCATTAGTGAGATATCTTCTGGAGCCGTAGAAGGATCCCACCAGTTTCTCACGACCTTGGCCACAGACTTGATGCATGTGTTCCATTTCAGATCAGGAGTAAAGATCAAACCCAGAAGCTTATCAAAACATGGGGCCTCCCCTAGCCGAGAGCCATCCATTTCAATTGATGCCAGATGGGGATCAGAGCGTTTATGATGTAGAGATAGGAGCTTGGTCTTAGATGCATTTAAGGTAACTAGGCACCTCTTCCCCCGCTGTACCACGCGCTCAAGATCAGAGGAGAGAAAATCAGAGAGAACATCATCAATTACGGCCTTTGATGTGTTGCCATAGATAATCGTGTCATCAGCATAGATGTCAACGAAAGATTTTAGTACGTGTTTTGGGAGATCATTGATGTAGATCAGGAAGAGAGTTGGGCCCAGTATGGACCCCTGAGGGACTCCAAAATTAATACTGTGGGCCTCTGATTTCTGCCCATCAACCACTACTCTTATGAGCCTATCAGAGAGAAATGATTTAATAACCGAGAAAACATTTCCAGTTATACCGTAGCTGGAAATCTTGTGTATAGGCCTTTATGCCAAACCTTATCGAAGGCCTGGGATATGTCGAGAGCAATTGTCCTAGAAATGAAGACTTTCTCGAGAGATCCGCTAATCCTATGAGATATAACCGTTAGCATAATCTGCTGTAGATCTAGCAGAACAGAAACCATATTACGTGTCGCTAAGTAGGTTATTTCTGCTGAGGTGGTTGACTACTTCTCTATTTATTGTGGATTCCAGCAACTTACTCATGACACACAGGAGACTTATTGGCCTGTACTAAGAGGAAGATGACTTATCACCTGAATTCTTTAATACAGGACATACTGATGAGGTTTTCCAGGGTGTTGGGAAGCACTTCTCCTTAAGGCAATGCTTAAACAGTTTGGTAAGTATGGGGGCAAGTTCTGGTTGTAAATTTTTAACACTATAATTGGAATACCTGTAGGACCAGTTGCTTTACTGGAGTACAGGGTTCTTGATTAGCTTGGCGACCTCACGCACAGATATTTGTATGTTGCATAGTGTATTGTCTGTTATAGGAGGGGATTCGGGCAGTTGATGGCCTTCGTCGCACAGGGTAGAATTCGCCGCAAAGTTCTTAGCAAATAGTTTGACCTTGTCGAATGCTGTCGAGATGACCTCTGGTCCATTGATAATGGTTGGGATAGAACGCACGTTTCTGTTCAGGATTGTATTTGCTATTTGCCAGAACTGGTGGGAACCAAGCTGCTGCTCAGCTACTTTGTATTTAACGGATTGAGCATATAGCTTTCTTGCATTTTTTAATATTCTTTTACAGTGGTTGCTGGCGGTCCTGAAAACAGTTTTAATTTCAGTGCATCTACTACGTTGGTAGTCATGGAAAAAGTGATGTCTGTGTGCGATGGCAGCAGCACATTCAGGGGGGAACCATGGCTGGCTGTTAGGTTTTTGTTGGAATTTTTTGGATGGTATGAATTGGCCTATGCCTACAATTAATCATTCTATCATGCTATCATCTCATCAGGAAAAAATCGATAGCGTAAAAAATAATATTATGTCGAAAATAAAGAGTTTTAAAGGGGAATTATTGAATGTGTCAAAAGTACGGGGACACTAAAATAAGTTTATTAACGTTTAAAAACGATTAACATATTGGCACAACGTGGGGAAGAAAAAAAGCGGGAGAAAAAATTCAAAGTTGCCCAAAGAGAAACAATGCGTCTGATGTTTACTTTTGCCGACACAAAGGACTCTGCTATCGGCCAGCATTTGGTTGACAACCCATGCTGTGCCGATAGATATAAAACAGAATGGTTCTACATAGAGCAGACTCCAGAAACCATTTAAAAATTTTCGAGTCTGTCTCTATTGCGGTGCGTAAACCTTCTTTGTGCCGGCAAAAGGAAACATCAAACGCATTGTTTCTCTTTGGGGAACTTTTAATTTTTTCTCCCGCTTTTTTTTCTTTCCCACGTTGTTCCAATATTTTAATCGTTTTTAAACGTTAATAAACTTATTGATAAATATTGATAAATATTGAATTTCAAATTATTAATAAAATAAATTAGTAAACGAGAGGGTGGGAGAAGATAGAATGTTATAATTACTTAATTACTTAATTAATGTTATCAATAATACTACCAGAATAAAAGTAATTACTTAAATATTTATTTATATGCTACATTAATTAAGTAAAAACAAAAATTATTATATGATTAGTGTATTTTTAAAATAACTACAAGTGTGACTATGATATATTCAAGGAATATAAAATGTACTAACCAATTAAACTATCTTGGAATTAACTATTAAATTTGTTTGAGAATGTTTGTACATAATAATTACATGTTTCAAATAATACATATTTTCGGGTAAGACTTTATTACCATAAATAAATAAATTAGTAGCAATTCAGCTTCCCACTTGACTACAACTTGGATGTCTTCAAGTCCAATGTTAACAAATTCCTGATGACCCCCCCTTAAGTAAACACTTCATCAAATCTCCACACTAACGTACTGTACTTGCAATAACCCTTATCCTTGAGTGGCTTCCGGGCCTTGATAAGTGGTGACCACCGTGTAAAAAAAATAATTAACTAATTACACCAAATCAAAAATTAAACAAATACGGCTATAAATATATGATATCTCATATTAACATTAAAATTGAAATCTCATATTAATAATAATTAAATAAATTAAATAAAATATACAAATGATTAATGAATGAAACTGAAATATATGCCAATATTAACCAAAACTGAATAATTTTTATACAAACGTATTAAGATTAAAGAATATTGAATACTTTGTTATAACGGTATAATTTTAGGAAAAATGTTAAATAAATAATGTATTGGATATAATTTTAATTTATTAAGTATACAATTAAAAATAAAATAAAAAATAAAATTTAGGGCACACTAGAATTCGATACATTAGATTAAGGATACTATTTTATCATTAATTTGAAAATTATATTATGAAATTATAATAAGTGTGTTTTATATATAAAAATTTAAATAAATAATATAAATGATAGAAATACAAATTGATTTGATAAAAACATAATATAAATAAAATACAACAATTACATTAGATAATTATTAAATTTATTAGTATAATTAAAACCCATATAGTCTTAACAATGAGATTATATTAAGTGAAAATAACTTACTTTTTTATAATTATAACCAAATGATACAAAATTTAAGGAGACCTTTCAATCGTAAAAAAAGTTTAATTAAAACTAATTAAATGGCAATAAAAAAAATTCTGGTTGAATTAGAAAAAATAATAAAAATATTTATGTATGTAATAAAAATACAATTTATAAATTATATAGAAATGTAGCTATAATAATGAAAGGTTACTGCTATGAACAAATCCATAGATTAAATAAAAAAATTTGTATAAAAATAGATATTAATACATAGATTAATAATATTAATTATATATTAATAATATATTAAACAAATCAATAGATTAAATAATAAATATGGTATAAAAATAGATATTAATAATAGATTAAAGATTTTAAAATTATCAATATTATCTTAGTAAAGGTATATATATATATATAGAGAGAGAGAGAGATCAATTATAAATAATAAATTAATAAAATATTAAATAAAATAATTGTTATTAATGTATATCAAAATGAATACAATTTATAAATACGTTGACTTTTTTTGAAAAATTCAAAGATGGCGTAATAATATGAAAAGGGTAATTGCAACTTCTCTGTCAATTTTCGGATGTTCAAATCATGACCATAAGCCTATTTTTTTTTATTGATAATTGCTTTTTTTCATCTGATAAGTGAAGGGAGAAATAAATTCAATAATTACAAGAATAATTACAGGAAGATATTTGCCCCCAAAACAGGTGCTGTCAACAATCGGTCATTACAATTCCCTAAAAGAGCAAATGGTAAAATAATCAACATCTTAAAATTTGGAATATAGACTTTTGTCATTTATTTGCTATATGCTCTGTAGATACACCTAGCTTCAAAAATTAAAGGATTAGTATAAAAAGGTGACATATAATTGAATATAAGCTGTATATATATATATATATATATATATATATATATATATATAGCTGTATATATATATACAGCTTATCTCTCTTGAACGGCTATATTATAGTTTCATAACCATTTAGACCATTTTAAATATTATATCATTTACAAATATTCCAAAGTTGCTACTCTTAAGACGGCGAAACACTAGTTATACATATACGAATGATCTCTGTTTTAAGAAAACAGAAAGTTGTACCTACCTCCAAAAAAACAATCGATTAAACGAGGTGTATGTAAGAGTGCTCGATAATAACGTGCATGGTATACTTTTATTAAATGGTATTTATTAATATATATATATACTTATTATTTTTTAAAACAGTAATCTACGTACACGCGTGTTTCGAGGTAACTACCTCTAATGGGCGACTTTCTAAGTAAATAAAAAAAAATGAGCTTCGAGGCGAAGTCACTATTAACCGTATTTATCGTTTGAAAAAAAAACCAACAACAATAAAAAATGCATATATATATATATGTATGTGTATGTATGTATATATATTTTATATATATATATATATATATATATATATATATATATATATATATATATATATATATATATATATAACAATAAAAATGTTCTTTCTGCTATCAGAAACACTAGATCTTTAAATACAGGCACTACACACACCATAGTAAACATAGACACATAGACACAGAACATACAGAGACACACACACAAACACACATGCATATATATGTGTATATATATATATATATGTATATTTTTATATGTGTGTGTGTGTGTGTGTGTGTGTGTGTGTGTGTGTGTGTGTGTGTGTGTTCCTCGCTTTGTTCTTATTTTTCTATCATTTTGTAAATGTCCGAGACGGGACATGCTTCCCGATTCCACCGGTATTAAGAAAAATTGTGCGCGCTTGAGCATACAACAATGGCCACCACTTATAACTTAAACAATTACATTGCTTAATACTCGAAAAAATACTTATTTGAGGAAATTTAAATACGATATTCGTATTCACCACACCCGAAAACCTGATGAAACAAGTTTTTTTTATGGAAGATTTTGTGTTGGTCGACCAGGCCAGAATTACCAAAAACTACAAAAAGAAAATAACAGACAAAACTCAGTGGCTATATCGTGGCTGTTCATTTGACGTCAAATTAATATAGAAAATGATCCTCCACTTTTTAATACTATAATTTTCTCATATCTTTGAAACTACACATCTCTTGGTGTTTTATTTCGTATTCAACACTCTCGAAAACCTATGATAGTGGTAATTTAAAACGACGTTTGTGGGTGGAAATATACCGCATATTTACTAATATTTTGAGCATAGGCATTTGTTTTACTAAGTTTTGTATATGAATTACAAAGTATATGGATATTCCACCAAAAACTTTATCCTTGATGGAGGGAGGGGGGCTAAAACTTGCTGTTGTTATTTCAATTGACCTGAAATAACAGCAAGGGGAGACTTGATTCCAAATATTTCTCATAAGTTCTACCTCCGCTTTGTTCAAAAGTGAGGTACGATTAGGAATATCTCCAACATGACATAATCCTTATACACTGTGAATTTTATTTTATGTATGAAAATCAACGATATGCGATATAACGTTATTTATCATGATTATTTATTATGATCATTGTATATATCATGATTATTTATTATGATCATTTTATATATCATGATTATTTATTATGATCATTTTATTTATCATGATTATTTATTATGATCATTTTATTTATCATGATTATTTATCATGATCATTTTATTTATCATGATTATTTATCATGATCATTTTATTTATCATGATTATTCATCATGATCTTTTTATTTATCATAATTATGTATTATGATCATTTTATATATCATAATTATGTATTATGATCATTTTATTTATCATGATTATTTATTATGATCATTTTATTTATCATGATTATTTATCATGATCATTTTATTTATCATGATTATTTATCATGATCATTTTATTTATCATAATTATGTATTATGATCATTTTATTTATCATGATTATTCATCATGATCTTTTTATTTATCATAATTATGTATTATGATCATTTTATTTATCATGATTATTTATTATGATCATTTTATTAATCACGATCATTTTATTTATCATGATTATTTTATTTATCATGATCATTTTATTTATCATAATCATTTTATTTATCATGATTATTTATTATGATCATTTTATTAATCATGATTATTTATTATGATCATTTTATTAATCATGATCATTTTATTTATCATGATTATTTTATTTATCATGATTATTTTATTTATCATAATCATTTTATTTATCATGATTATTTATTATGATCATTTTATTAATCATGATTATTTATTATGATCATTTTATTAATCATGATCATTTTATTTATCATGATCATTTTATTTATCATGATTATTTATTAGGATCATTTTATTTATCATGATTATTTTATTTATCATGATTATTTATTATGATCATTTTAAACCATAAGTTTAAGGTGTTGGTATATATATATATATATATATATATATATATATATATATATATATATATATATATATATATATATAATTAAAAATCTTGATTTTGAAAATATATTAAAATTTTCAAAAAAATCTTATAAACATATAAAGAAGATACACAAAATTTTAATTATTCGAGGAGTGTAAATAAAACAAGAAAACCCTTATTTCATGGAGTTTCGAAGTATACCATTGTCCTCATCAGATGGAGGAGGTTTGCAAAATATATCATAAATTTTGCAGGTTAATGCATCACAGGATAGAAATATTGCATCAAAAATATATATCTATGTTTGTGTGTGTATAATTTATTTGTTAAAAAAAATCCATATTTTATTACAAGTAAATAATTCTTACATTTGCGATCTTCATTCCTACACCTTATATATATATATATATATATATATATATATATATATATATATATATATATATATACATATAATTTTAGTTGCACATTTATACAAATGGTCTGCATTATTTAGCACTATTTAATAAAAACGGTTTTTAGTTCATCATTAAAATAAAAATGAACTCCGTTATTATATATATATACATATATATATATACATACATACATATATATATATATATATATATATATATATATATATATACTTGTTTATTGTTATATAAACATGCTCACATCCCGCTGCTACAAATAGCCACTTGTTTCAATCAAACAACAGATATCATCAGGCAGCGACTAGACTATTCAAAAGTTCATCCTTTGAACTTTTGAATAGTCAAGTCGCTGCCTGATGATATCTGTTGTTTGATTGAAACAAGTGGCTATTTGTAGCGGCGGGATGTGAGCATGTTTATATAACAATAAACAAGTATTTTCAGCTCTTTTTATTGAGCACAATCTAACAACCTCGTTGAATTCATTAGTCCATTACTTTTGAATATAAAAAAACCCGAGTATATATATATATATATATATATATATATATATATATATATATATATATATATATATATATATAAACCCTGTGTATCGCTCTATTGCAGGTCAATATTTTTTTAGTTTTGAAATTACTATGGAGCGCAGCAAAGTAAAATTTCTATACGGGAATAGCTTTACAAGGTGCGTTATTTCCCTCATTTTTGTGGAATTTGAACAAACATTTTGAAATGTATGCTAATTATTCGTACTTTCTTGTAATTTTAAGTGTGTATAACTTCATTGCAAGTCTCCCAAAATGCCTAGAAACTGTCGATTGACAGCTAATTAAATGGTACGTGTTGTTGCAGGCTTTGCAAGGGGTTTATCTCTCGTAAATCTAGCCAAAGAACTTTGAAGAGATCGAAGAACATTTACTTCATTCGTTGAAATTCCAAATGTTCAATCATGAAAGGACAAAATCACAAGAACAATTCGTTGCCACCTTGTCAAGCAGCCGGGCAGCAAGAATGCTGTTATGTTGGACAAGGCTGGAATATCTTACTTGTCCAGAGACTGACGCTGGAATGTTTTAAATGAAACTGCAAGAAGCATTAAATTTATAGCAATACCTGTTTTAAACTAAACTCATAAGGAAAAACGTTTGATCTGGGCTCATAAATACATTAAAACTAGCTTTAAAAATGTTCCTTTTCACCGATGAGGCCAGAACAACTTTGATGGACCAGATAGGTGGGCCAAAGTTTGGAATCCCTTGGATTCTCTATCCCTCATCGATTCTGACGTCAACAGGGAAGTGGAGGTGTCATGTTTTGGGCTGGAATAATCTGCGATGAACTAATTGGACCATTTTGACTGCAGAAGGTGTCAGACTGACAAGCCAGTCTTATATTATATTCTTAAAAAACATTTGTCATCATGGCTTGATGACCTTCCATTGGCGCGTCAACACAAATTGATTTTAATGCATGACAACGCGCCATCTTACTCAGCCAAGACAAATATATCCAAGCTGAAGTAATAAGGCATTAGTGGAGAAAATTTTTTGACATGGCCAACTTGTTCTCCAGATATAATAATACAGATAAAAATTTATGGAGAAAATATTCGATTTTCATCGAACTTTGGAGGATGATTTTGGAAGTTTCCTATGGCATCACATCATCGGTAATCCGCCGATTGACTTTATCAGTTAACAAGAGACTATTCAAAGGGATTTTTAAGCATGGGAGTTATGCTGATAAATAAATATTTCCTGAAACAAAATGATGTGAAATTCTTTTTTGTGTGTGTGCGGGGGGTGTTCTTTATTTCATATAAATATAAATATGAAGTAAAGATGTGGTTTTATTACGGAAAATTACAATTTCCAGAAAGTAGAAAAATTAGCACAACTTTCAAAATATTTATTCAAATTCCACAAAAATCAAGGAAATTAGGCACCTTGTTATGTTGCTTCAGTGTACCAAATTTTATGTCTCTGCGTTTCATAGCAATTTCAAAAATAAAGCATACTGAGCTGAAATAAAACGATATAAAGGGTATATATATATATATATATATATATATATATATATATATATATATATATATATATATATATATATATATATATATATATATATATATATATATATATATATATATACAGTGATGATCATATTTATTGGCACGGTAAAATAAAAGTTAAATTTTGTCTAATAAATTCTAAAAAAGGGATTAAATTAAAGAAAATAACAAAGTATATTATGTATTTTTAACTGGCCTTTCCGATGCAGCAATCGGATTTTAGAAAAAATAAATAACAAAGGAACAACAACCATAATTGCAAAAAACCCTTGTTCAAAATTATTGGCACGGCTTTGCTTTTCTTTTAGTATCAGTATAATATCAATCAATTTCCGGTTTACGTGCTTTCTGAACTTTTTTATAGCCATATTATGCTTGTTTAACGCTAATTCAGTGAATAATTTTTTTCAGATAATTTTTAGATAGCGATTTATTTAAACTATTATAAGTGACTAAATTATAATTTTCAATCGCCATGGTTAAAACTAAGGAACACAGCGAAGACGTCAGGAAGCTTGTTGTAGCATGCCATACCAATGGGGAGGGCTATGATAAGATTTCAAAGAAGCTAAACCTTCCCAAATCCACTGTTAGAGCCATAATAAACAAGTTCAAATCGCAAGGCCACGTTATGAGTTTAGAGGGTAGAGGGAGAAAAAGGATTCTTTCCCCAAGAGATGAACGGAAAATTGTTCGACAAGTAAAACAAAACCCAAGGATCTCTGTTGGGGAGATTGTTGATGAACAGAGCACCTCTGGAGTGAATGTATCTCGACATACAGTTGGTAGAGCTTTGAAGAGAGCTGGTTTAAAAGCATGTCGTCCGAGAAAGACTCCCTTATTGAAGCCTATGCACCTGAAAGCAAGGCTAGCCTTTGCAAAACGTCATATTGATAAAGATGTTGCATTCTGGAAACGTGTTCTATGGACTGACGAAACGAAAATAGAGTTATTTGGCCATAATAAAGTGTCTTATATTTACAGAAAATCTGGCGAAGCTTTCCTGCCTAAGAACACCATACCCACAGTGAAGCACGGTGGAGGCAGTTTGATGTTTTGGGGATCCTTTGCTGCCTCTGGACCAGGGCGACTTGTTAAGGTCACAGGTAGCATAAAAAAGGACGATTATGTTAAAATATTGGATGAAAACCTGAAAGACTCTGCTAAAGAGCTCTCACTTGGTCGTCGTTGGTGGTTCATGCAAGATAATGACCCAAAGCATTCGGCTAAACTGACTAAGAAATGGCTTGAGGACAATCATATTAATGTTTTGGGTGGCCATCACAAAGCCCATACCTTAATCCAATTGAAAATTTATGGAGAACATTAAAATTGAGGGTAATGCAAAGGAAGCCTAAGAATCTTATTCAATTGGAGGATTATTGTCAGGAAGAGTGGGCTAAAATTACAACTGAAGAGTGCAACAACTTGGTTGTAAACTATGAAAAGCGACTGAGGAAGGTAATCAAGGCCAAAGGCTATACAATTGATTATTAAATAAATCGTGCCAATAATTTTGAACAAGGGTTTTTTGCAATTATGTTTGTTGTTCCTTTGTTATTTATTTTTTCTAAAATCCGATTGCTGCATCGGAAAGGCCAGTTAAAAATACATAATATACTTTGTTATTTTCTTTAATTTAATCCCTTTTTTAGAATTTATTAGACAAAATTTAACTTTAATTTTACCGTGCCAATAAATATGATCATCACTGTATATATATATATATATATATATATATATATATATATATATATATATATATATATATATATATATATATATATATACTTCAGAATAAAGCTATCAAACACATCAACTAGTATTGAAACCTGTGATTTTTGGTCCTACAAAATATTATTGGCAGTAATATTCTATAAGGACAATCCCATCTAAATAAAAATCTTATCAATATACAAAATACAAAAGTAAATAAAATTTTAGTAATTCAATAAATTTAAAATTTATGACGTGAAATGGTTAAATTTCAATTAAAAAAAATTGTATTATTAAATGTAAGACAAAGAATATATTTGAAATATTATATCTCCTTATCCTATAGGATTTCGATGTATACCATTCTTTCAGAGGAGAAAATATTAGAAAATAAACACGTATTTTGCTTTTCAACACATATATTGAAAATGTCATTTGAAAGGTGAATAATTGCTATAGGAAAAGGAATTTCATACAACCTGGCCAGTCCATTATCGGAAATAATTCAATATTTTCCGGGATATTATTTTTTTACAGGTATTGATTAATTGAAATAGTGTCGACGATAAAAGTTGTCAGTCATGCGCACATTGGCGGTTTTTGGATGAGCTGAAAATTAGAAATTTAAAATAAATATCTATTTAAAAATAAACATAAAAAACCTGTCTAATTTTTAACCGTTATATTTTGAATAAATAAAAATGTTAAATCGGGATTGTAAACTGATTGTCTTGTATTCCACTCTATAATAAGATTTGTGTAAAATATATGTTTGTGTGAAATGTATGTATATTTCAAATGTATCCTTGTGTGAAATGTATTTTTTTAAATTTATTTTTATGTAAAATGTATGTTTGTATAAAATGTATATTTCTGTAAAATGTGTGTAACATATATTTGTGTACAATCTATGTGAAATGTATATCTGTGCAAAATGTATGTGAAGTGTATGTTTGTATAAAATGTATATAATTATTATGTTTGTGTAAAATGTATGTGAATATTATGTTTGTGTAAAATGTATATTAATATTATGTTTGTGTAAAATGCATATGAATATTATGTTTGTGTAACATGTATGTGAAGTGTATGTTTGTGTAAAAATGTATATGAATATTATGTTTGTGTAACATGTATGTGAAGTGTATGTTTGTGTAAAAATGCATATGAATATTATGTTTGTGTAACATGTATGTGAAGTGTATGTTTGTGTAAAAATGTATATGAATATTATGTTTGTTTAAAAATTTTTATGAATATTTTGTTAGTGTAAAATGTATGTGAAATGTATGTTTTTGTAAAAAAGTAGATGAAATATATATTTGTGTAAAATTTATATGAATATTATATTTGTGTAAAATGTATTTGAAATGTATGTTTGTGTAAAACTGTATATGAATATTATATTTGTGTAAAATGTATGTGAAATGTATGTTTGTGTAAAAATGTACATGAATATTATATTTGTGTAAAATGTATGTGAAATGTATGTTTGTGTAAAAATGTATATGAATATTATGTTTATGTAAAATATATTTGAAATGTATGTTTGTGTAAAAAGTATATGAAAATTATGTTTGTGTAAAATGTATGTAAAATGTATGTTTGTATAAAATGTATATTTCTGTAAAATGTGTGTAACATATATTTGTGTATAATGTATGTGAAATGTATATCTGTGCAAAATGTATGTGAAGTGTATGTTTGTGTAAAATGTATATAATTATGATGTTTGTGTAAAATGTATATGAATATTATGTTTGTGCAGAAATGTATATGAATATTACGTTTGTGTACACATGTATATGAAGATTATGTTTATGTAAAATGTATGTGAAATGTATATTTGTGTAAAAATGTATATGAATATTATTTTTGTGTAAAATGTATGCATGTGAATATTATGTTTGTGTAAAAATGTGTATGAATATCATGTTTGTGAAAATGTAGCTGAAATGTATGTTTGTGTAAAAATGTATATGAATATTATTTTTGTGTAAAGATTTATATGTATATTATGTTTGTGTAAAATGTATGTGTAATGTATGTTTGTGTAAAAAAGTATATGAATATTATGTTTGTGTAAAATGTATGTGAAATGTATGTTTGTGTAAAAAAGTATATGAATATTATGTTTGTGTAAAAATGTATACGAAATGTATGTTTGTGTAAAAATGTATATGAAATGTATGTTTGTGTAAAAATACATGCGAAATGTATGTTTGTGTAAAAAAGTATATGAATATTATGTTTGTGTAAAAATTTATGTTAAATGTACGTTTGTGTAAAAATGTATATGAATATTATGTTTGTGTAAAATGTATGTAAAATATATGTTTGTGTAAAATTGTATATGAATATTATGTTTGTGTAAAATGTATGTGAAATGTATGTTTGTGTAAAAATGTATATGAAAATTATGTTTGTGTAAAATGCGTGGTTGTATAAAAATGTACATCAGGGGACTTCCCTAATCAACTATGCATTAAACTGACTGATTCTGACGCAGCAGTATTCGGAATACTGTGAATTCATGTGCACATGAAACATTTGATTTTTCCCGCATACAAAGAACGACAGTTTAGCGTATGAGAGAATTTTATATTCTCTAGTTTAACTTTTTAAACGACTCTCACAACTTCTTACAGCACTTTCCTTGTCCACTGTTTAGTAATTATCGTTGCTATCATTTCTAATGATTATCTCGACATTTTCTATTTACTTTTATCTTTGCTTCGCTTTTATTTGTATACCGTTTTATTTTACTAAAAATATAGATTAGATATTCTATTATAAATGAGATATTCTGTTACAAATGAGATATTATAAAATTATATGTCATTAATCTGACACTGTTTAGCAATTTCATTATTAATTGAACCACTTTCTAATAATATTCTTACGGTGATCAATAAGTTATTAATTAAATCATATCCTTTATAAAAAAAAAATCTAATTACCTGTCTTTCAATATAAACAAAAATATTTGACAAGAAACAAATACCAATTAACTTGAATAGAAATATGAGTTATATTGTCACCAAGTGTGACAAGAATAAAAAAAATTTGGAGAGCTCTTTTTGTAGCCTTTTTTATTGTTTAGGGAAGAGAATTAAGGTTGTTAAATCGCTAATAAAACATGATGACCATTGGGTGTCATTTGCATAAATTTTCGATTATGTAATGTCCGATCTTATTCGAGTCTATTTTGTCTAACTCTTTCATCTTCATTTTTGAATTTTTGAGATGAGGATTAGTTATTCGTATTATTTGGATTCATCAAACTACTGTTCTCATTTTGAGTGTGATTTTCACAGGGTTTCGGTCGGTGGATAGAGGTCCTAACTAATTCGCAATTGCATTTTTCAATCACCCACACTGCGGATTGATCCTTCAACCTTCAGGAGAATATCACTTTTTTATAATTGATATTTCGAATTATTTTAACCACTGCGCCACAGATACTTGTGACAAGCACGCGAGAATTGAAAGCCTGCAAAACCAAACCTCTCCAAGGAAGAAATATTGGCTATCAAGTCCCTGCCTGGTGACAGTGATATGATAATACTTCCAGCTGACAAAGGCAATGCTACAGTGGTAATGGATAGAGCAGAGTATTCCAAGAATTTGGCAGATTTAATAGAATCTGGTGGTTACTGTTTGTCTGCAAGTCTTTTGTGGCACTATTGCTCCCCGGGGGGGGGTTACTTGGTCGAGGAACGTCTTGGGCACGCAAGCAGCTCCCCGTGGAATAAACGATATCCAACAATATCTAAACGATAGACACATGCTTGAAACAATGTGTGTGTAGGTGTGTTTGTCTCCACATAAGTGCAGGCCAAGTAAGACACAAGGTGCGTTAATATAGAAGCCCTTAGCTGCCTTAAAAAGAGGCTAGCCCTTGTGGTACGTTTCGTCCCCCTCTTTTTGTGACCTTTGCTGTCACTAGCAAATGTTATTATATCGTCGGCTCGTTGACACAATGGTTAGTTTTAAAATTCTTTTTCTCTTTTCGCAGTTATTCTCAAGTATTAATCACTCTTTTTTTTATATAAATTCTCTTGATTATTATTTTTTAATAAAATATCATTTTATTATTATTATTTATTATTATTATTATTATTTATTTATTGATTTATTTATTTTGAAAACCTTTTATCTTCCCCTGTTAATTTTTTTCTCATTCAATTTTTTTTTCAAACATTCAATCTTTTGATCATTTTTTTAAATATAATATTTGATCAATTTGTTGTATTTTTTTCGGAAAACGTTAGTCGTCCCCTGTCTGGTTGTATAGTCATTTGATTTTTCATTGACTTTTTGCGAAGTTTTATTTGTTAAGAATTCTTTAACATTTGTGTGTGTGTGCGTGTATTGGTGACAATTTCTCTTTGCTCCTGTGTATACATATTTTCTTCTTTTTTTTCAAATTTCTTCGCCGTTTATAAAAGTTTTTTTTTTGTAGCCTGCTTCTACTTATAATGTTGGACAGGGGTAAATTCGTGAATTCTGTAAGTTGTGGAGTTCTTGGATTTTTTGTGTGATTGGATTAGTCATTGAAAATCCCTTCTTTTTCCGAAAGGAAAAGTCCTTCGAAAAGCCGGCAGTTTTTCTGAGGCTTTTACGGTTCACAGATACCTGTGGTGTGGATAGGTAGGAACATACTTTAATTGGATTCTTTTCTTGGACTGAAATCTTATGCTTACGGGGTGGATTCTTTTTATGTATGTAAGAAACTTCGCTAACAGTGTGCGTCGATGCAGTGCATGGCGTTAACTTGACTCTACCACTGGTATTATTACTAAGTGAGATGTTCACCCCTTTAACGGTTAGTTGGTTAGGGTGAAAGGTGATTCGGGGGTGGTTCCTTTGCAACCAGTCTACACCTAATATCAACTCCCGATCTAAGTCTGGGGTGATATAAAACCTGGAGGAAGTTTGCGCCTTTCATAGGTAAATGGGCCATACTTTTTAGTGCCATCGTTTGCCCGTTAGCGAGAGTAACTGTTAGGTTAAAATCCCTTAACTCTCCTTTATGCGTTTTTAACTCCTCAAAAACTGATGTTTTTAGGAGCGAGACTTCCGATCCAGTGTCGATCAGTGCCTCTATCTGTCTATTTCTTATTTTAACTAGACACTTCATTCCGGAGCTCTGGTTGGGGATTTTATTTCTTCGGGTCTCTCTATTTTCCCGAGTTTTCTTGACCGATTTATTTCTTTGGTGGGGCCGTTTACGTCTGCTCTCTCCACGTTCTAGACATTCATGACCTCTGGTATTTATTATTCCCAGGGTTACTCCTTTCTTTGAGGGTGTGCCATGGTTGCATGTTCGTGTGTTTGACCTCTGTGGCGGTCGGTGGTGAGAGCGTTTCGAGTGTAACTTGGCCTTGCTTTTTCCTGAAGCGAAGTTATTTAATCTTTCTTCAGGTGCGCATTACCAGTCTTGTTCTAGCTTATTATAGCTGGAACGCCCTCGCTGCAGTTTTGCCGAAGCACACCCACAAAACTTATATCTTACAGCGTTACAGCTGCTGTAAGGTTCAGTTTTGGGTACCCTAAATCTAGTTGGGCCCCCCTTGGTCCCTGATACCTGTTAAAGCTATTATTTAAGAAAGCCTGCTCCTTCTTGTTGCCACTTCGGAGTCGCTCATAGAGCATTTCGTTTTGTTTAGCAGCAGACAAGGCCTCCGATAATGCTGTTGGATTCGATCTAACCACATCCTCCTTGATAAAGGGGTTATTTAACGCATCTATGAAGAATTTAGCTAAGCGTACTTGCATAGCTGGTCCTTCCCTCATCTCTGCGTCCCTATAGGCTAATTTAGCAAGTTTATTCATTCTACTTGCTAAATCGGCGAGTACCTCACAGCGATCTTGCTTCATTCTTATTAAAGCCCGAGTAGCGTCGGCAACATTTGTGAATTCGCCGTACTGGGCTGCTACTTGATCGAGCAGATCCTTACTGGTGCAGTTCGGATGATCATCGAGAAATCCCCCAATCATTTCCGATACTATTCCGTCCGTAAAATCATATGCTAGATTTACTAGCTCTGGGTCTGTAAGCTGGTAGATTCGCTCTTTCTTTTTCACGACTGCTCGCCATGGACAAAAGTCGGATGGTTTTTCAGTAAAGATTGGGATCTTCGATCCACCTGTGAGGACTCTGTTAAAGTGGGTTTGGTTAGTGTTAGCAACTTTTTCTAAATGTATATTTTTAAATAGCCGATGTTTAAACAAAAAGTTCTATCCACAAAATAATTTTTACAAATTATTAAAACCAATATATTTGCAAAGTAACAAAAAGAGCAGAGAAAGTAGTAACCTACCTTAGTTTTTCTTAAGTGTTCTGATGTCTTTTTTTCTCTGTAGACGCTGGGTTGAAGTGGCTGTTTTTGAGTTGAGTTCTTCGTTGTTGTGCTTCCGTGGACTTTAATTAATGTTGTGTTTCTTTTCTTTAGTTTTGTGTCCGTGGATTTTTATTTGTCTAGTGGTTGATTTTTTTTTATCTTGTGTCCGTGGGGTTGTGCTTGTTCCTATGCTAGAAACAATCCTGGTCACGGCACGAATGTGGCACTATCGCTCCCCGGGAGGGTTATTTGGTTGACGACCGTCTTAGGCACGCAACCAGTTCCCCGGGGAATAAACGATATCCAACGATAGATACATGCTGGAAACATCAACGAAAACGGGTCGATACGTCGTCGGCTAACACTGTCTGACATGGGGCACATCTTGTGTGGTCATTGCAGGCATTTTCCCATCGTCGGCATTAATGGTATGCTGAAATCGAACACTTGTATAAAAATACCGACAAATGCATTTTTATAAAAATATATATAATTTATTTAATAGTTAACAAGGAGGAAGCATATTTTGTCGACCCATCGCGTATAGCGAGTAAATCTCAACTGTTTAAAACAATGAAATAGTTTCATTTCTCTCTTTTTTCATTGAAAGAGAGAGAAAGGAAGTGAACGAGAGAAATAGAGAAGGAAAGAGAGAGAATGAGAGAGAACGATGCGTTTCACGCAATGAATTGTTTTTTAAATTATAATGTCACCCTTTTTTTACTTTTATTATGCATTGAATTCATAAACATATGCAAATCTTCGAATGCGACAGTTTTAACCTTGAAGAAAAATGTGTCCGCAGTAAATGTGTGTGTAGGTGTGTTTGCCTCCACATAAGTGCAGGCCAAGTTAGACACAATGTTCATTAATATAGCATACTTTAGCTCCCTTAAAAAAGGGCTAGCCACAATTCTTCCTTTATAGAATGGTATCATGGTGTGCGTACCGAATAGTCTCGGACAACCAAGTCCAGCTCCTTGCCTCCTCGTCTTGTTTACCTTCTAGGCCCGACGAAAGTTTTTACTTACTGGGAGAAGGAGCAAAGGCGGTTCACTGGCGCCTTAAAATCAGTCACTTCAAGCAAGTGGGGCTTATCAATTTTTGATAGTAGCCTCGCTAGGGGGAGGCAACTCTTATTCAAAACCCCTGCTGCCTTGCGGGATTACATCATCAGAGGAAAGACTAGGAGAGTAAACCCTAGCAGAAAACCCGGAAACGGAGTCCCTAAGGAGATCTGACTTTATATTGTCATCAACGGCATCTCCTCTGGCGCAATTAGAGGCAAGCTCTATCGACGCATTCCCTTGGTTTCTTGGAGAGGGGGATATACTGCATGGGCAACGGCTATCCTTCCATATCATCCAGCCCAGGCTGTGTATCTTTACTGCTACACCACTGTCTCCCGAGGTGAAATATTGGCAACACCAATGTAACATCGGTTTTACCATATATGTTTTACTACTGATTCTTATAGAATTAAAACACGCAGTATAAAAATGCCAATTATGAAAACCTCCCATTTAAATCATAACCCTATAAAATGAATTGAAATTCAATATCTTAATGAGCGTGGATTATAACTATTCAGTTATATCATTAATTATTTACCAATGATTTTTAACCACTAAATTTAACATTCATTTACGAGTAATTTTTAAAATCTAGTTACTATCTATATATTAGTAAGATAGCGTGTGTGTTCTTTTCTTTTTCGCGCTTATATCCAGGTCGTTTAATTGTTATGTTCTTCTATTTCTAGTCATAAATAATTTTCCAAGACTTTTTCAAAAGTTTTGGTTTCGGTTTCGGATATAGCTGACTGCATTTAAATCATCTATTTTGTTTTATAAATAATTTTATCCAGACTTCGTCATAAGTTTTGGTTTCGGTTTCGATTATGGCTGAAGGGATTCAAGTTATATATATATATATATATATATATATATATATATATATATATATATATATATTCATAAGTTTTCATTTCCGTTTCAATTCAAGCTAATGCACCCAAGTCATATGGATATATGTATTTTTTCATTTTTAAAATTGCTTCTTTAGAACAATATAAAAATCGATAGAGCATTAAGTCTATAATAATATATACGAAATCTTCAAAAATTAAAATACCATATTTAAGCGTACATTACGACATGGCTTTTCCGGGTTTTCATTCTAACTTAGATGAATAAATTTGCAGTTTTAACAAAACAGCTACAATAATATCAGTGCGTCTCCATTTACACTGAACATCTAGATAATACCAACATCAATATATTATATATGAATGAGTCCAATGTGGAATTTCCAAAGGTCCCGCTAGTGTACTATAAATTTACCATGTTTTTACCATCGATTTTACGACAGAACAATATACTTGGTTGGTTATTAAATGCTCAAAATATGTATTTATTCCTTGCACACGTCGTGCGACGTGTAGTTCAACTAGTTATCTATAAACAGAACTTACTTGTTTCATCGATGTAAAATTGTTCTTTATGTCAGTTTATTTAACATCAAAAGCAAAATAATCGGTTATTGATGGAGCTGGGCTGAACGAGAGTGAATTGATCACTAATTGTCCCACTGAGACAAAATCAATCGACCTATGTACGTAAAATGAAATGGCGAAAATCGAATTTATGAGGCCGATGCTTTTTGTGTGCGTGGTTTTTACAATCATTCTGGTTCACTACCCCGTAGCCAAAACAAGATTAAACCAATCATGCATCCAATATTTTTTCGTTGCTTTTTTTTTTTCGTTACTGTTGTTGTTCTTTTTATTGTGATGTGTTTTCCGATCTCAACCGCGTGATAAGTTGCGCTAAAGAACCTTAAATATGAAACATAATTAATCGAGATGTGTCTGGCTCGGTTTTGCTTTAATAAATTGGTCTCGCTCGAGCAATTAGATAACCGCGCAACGCTTCTTTGAAGCATTGATTAAAAGTATGATTACAGCATTGCCGAACAAAACGCGAGCTTTATTTATGTTTGATTTTAATTGGAAATATTAAGCAGGGTTGAAAATTGTTATAATGGAAAACAGTGTCTCCCTTTTAAGCTAAATGCTTAGAGATGACGACAAAGAAATCTAGAAAAAAATTACTTTTACAAAGACGTGAAATATGCAAAAACGTAACATTATGGGTGTGTGTCTGCAAATATATATATATATATATATATATATATATATATATATATATATATATATGAGCAAACAGTTAATAAAATATGTTAAAAAACACTTTGAAATGAGTTAAAAACATATTTAATCTGAAAAGAAAACACTAGATAAATGGATAGTCCTTAATCCGCCAGTTTCGAAGAATTACTTTCCTTCTCATCAGAGGGTAAGAATTAGCAAAATGCGGGATCAGATTTTGCATGCAGAAGTATTTGATGAAACAACAAGTAAGTCAAAGCTCTTACTTGAAAACAAAAAAAATGAAGCAGAGGGAATATGGTGAAGAAAAAAAATATATATGTATATATGTACATATATACATATATGTATATATATATATATACATATCTGTATATATATATGCATATATATGTTTATATGCATATATCGGTATATATTTGTATATGCATGTATATATATATAGGTATATATATCTTTTTCTGGATCAACGGCCAACTAGCACCGTGTATATTTGTGCGTGTGTATATATGTCTATAGGGGTAGAGAGGGCTCCCGTAAGCCGTGGTGAAGGCAACCTTTCTAGGAGAAGCAAAACTCTGATTTAGAAAAAGACACAAAGCGGAAGACCAGTACCCGCATTAAGCTGGCCTTCAGTTTAATTTGTTGCTGGCAATCTTGCTCTTGCTTGTTGCTGGATCTCAGCATTTTGAACCGAGAGAGAGACTTAGCTGTCGTACAAAGCTAAGACTCTGTAACATCATATTTGTATAGATACTCCCTCAGGCATTTGGGCTCATGGATTTTAAATGTCTGAGGGAGTGGAACTCGTCTGACAGGACGTTGCAATCATATATATATATATATATATATATATATATATATATATATGTATATATTCAACAAGACATACTTGAAAAATGACTTGTTGCAAAAATATACATATGCATATAAATATGTATATATATGTGTATATTATATATATATATATATATATATATATATATATATATATATCGCAGATCAAACGCGCGTGAAGTGAAGTTACGTTTTTGCATATTTCACTTGTTTGTGAACTCATTTATATATATATGTATATATATATATATATATATATATATATATATATATAACACTAGCAGAGAGTTGAATGATGATAAACGATGGTTTCAAATTCCTATATTTTTATTCTCATCGAAAGCGGTGGAATCGCCAATTTTTCAATCAAATCGATTTATTGCCTGCTTTAGTTGGGGATCCGTCGCAGTGCACCGGAAGGAAACTTCACATGCTTCTACGCAGTGAATTTTCCACAAAATATTGTATTCTACATTGCACTATTCAAAACCTACTGGTTATAAAATTATTTTATATCACTTGTTCCTTCCTCTCAATTGATGTTTTTTCCGAATACATTCCGATACAGAACCTATGCAAAACACTACCAGATACATGAAGTACATTTGTGTGAAACATCATAAAAACAAACACAGCCGTTTCGAAATCCTAAGCGAACGAATTCTCACACACAGACTTCTTCGGACTGTATTTTCATTTTGTGCTATTCGTACAATAAAGATTATTGTGTTATTTTATGCATTTTCGATTTATTATTTAACCTCGGATTTATTAATTTTGTTTACATCAAAACTGACAATATAACAAAAAGATAACCAAGCAAATATAAAAACAATGAAAGTTGCTGAGAATCATGTGGTAGTTTGCTTGAGGCATTGTCCGCAATATGAAAGGAATTGTGTTTGAAGGCTATATCAATGCCGTTTTTAGGAAACATCGTAGACACGAGTTAGCTAACTCGTGTTCTATGCGCTTTTCTACAAACCGTATTCGTATAGCCTTCAAACACAATTTCTTTCACAATAATGGTTGCTATTATGTATTGTGGGTCTGCGTTCGCGCCTGGCCTCCATAGAATGGAAATAGGCAAACGTTTTAATAAAGGCTTTTCATATTTATCTGCGTAAATATACTTTGATAATCATGTTTCAGTTTGAGGAAATATGGTATAATACATTATGGGGTGTTCGTTCGCACCTGACCTCCATAGAATGGAAATATGTCACCATGTTTAACAAGGTTTTTTAATATAGATCCACAGAATAGTGTAATAAGTTTTTCAGTGTGAACAGATATGGTATAATAAATTATGGGGTTTATCTATTTTATTTTTACTTTCACCATATTTTGGTTTAGTTTTCATACCCCCAAATTCAAACCAAATTTACCCTATCATACTTTCATTAATCAGAGTCCATTTTCTGTAGACTGTTTTTAACCCAGTCAACGACGGGTACTTTTGCTAGTAATATATATATATATATATATATATATATATATATATATATATATATATATATATATATATATATATAAGGATTAATAATTCTGCGTTTTCGGACTACTGTTCTCATCTTAAGTGTCACTCTCAACACCTTTAAGGCGATGTAAACTTTTTCCTGTTTTATGTGTATCTTTTGGAACTCAGGAATCTCTCTGTCGAAGTAGGCGTAACAGATAAAGTGCTAAGTTAAATTCAGTTGTATGGAGTTTGAACTATTCCGGGCGATATTACGAATACAAATCTGAATAAGAATTGCGTTTAATCCCTTTCATAAATGTCAACTTTTTGTGGAATTTCAACAATAGCTACCAGTCGTGAAATAAAATAATCAGATATTTCAAGGGAGGTCTTGAATAAAGTCCTGCCCTTATTGCCGATTTCGGGTTTCATATATTATCGGTTTAGACAGCAACCCGGGCCTAAAAGCATCAGATCGGCTCCTTGAAATCTATTAGCTACGTATGTTAACATTGAAAAAATCGTGCCGCATGAATCTTTGGTATTTCTATTGAAGCTACACTAGCAGGTGCCAGGCTATGAGTAAACGTGTAGTTATTGAGGATACGAAAAATTATTAAATTACTGTTAGCCATTAGGCATCAAACATTAAATATTCGCTAAATTTATAATTTAATAGAATGCTATAACAAATGAGGCATTTAAGCAAAGTAATTTCACGCATATTTTAAATAGTTGCATGGGACGCATAATAAAAGTACAACTTTGGGAGGGGGAATTTATTATTTCCGTTATGTATTGAATTCCATTCACAGTCGCAAGATATCTACTAACAAATATTATCTAAAATTCAATTTCTTATTAAGAAGTTTAACTTTAGACACTTACGAGAAATTAAATCATATAGCGGATTAAAAAAAGAGGTAAATAATAATTTTAGAAATACGGTTTAGTATAATTGCATCTTGTTTTTAATCATTGTATGGTGAATTAAAAAATATACAAACCTCCTATGTTAAGAAAATTAATGTTACCTGTGCTCATAAATCAGTATGAATATATCGATAATATCTAGAATTATATAAATTTAATTTTGTATGTGTCTGCATGTAAGTTCGTTCCTTATAGACTCCGAAACGGCTGAACAGATTTTTTTTTAAATTTACAGAACTTTAGTGTATATGTCTGGGAATGATCTTAGTTATGTTTTGTCTCAGAATACTCACGATAATTATCGATAACCGATAATCGAAACTGTTATTTTAATTTATCTATCATTGGTAAAGCCATTTTTCCATGTCCTCGCTCGGCAACAATAATGGAACAAAAGGCCGTGGAAATTCTACTGTGAGTAAGTTTATAACGTGTTTCTTTTTTGCTTGTTTGTTGTTGCATGATGTGGTCTGTACGTTCAAACTCCGCACGTAATTTTCTTTTTTTTTCATTAACTGCAAAAAATGTTTTAAGACTTGAAAATTTACGCATTAGCTTTTTTGTTGTTGTTGTTGTTGTTGTTTTTGTTTGTTCGTTCGTTTGTTTGTTTGTTTTGCATGACGTGGTCTATAGGTTCAAACCACGCACGTAAATTTCTTAAAGTTTTTTTGTTTACTGAAAAGAGGTTTATATTAAAAAAACTATAAAAGACACATTAGGTTCTCCAAAATGCAATTTAGAATACCATATATTTTAGATTAAGTTTTCGCATGGAAGCAGTATGTGGAGCTTCCTCCCGGGCGATTTCACGGATATGGATGACAATAAAAATATAGGAGTGTTAAATATTCGTTGATCATCATTATATCCCGGGCAACGTCGAGTCTCTCTGCTACTATAAATTAAAAACAATTTGTTTATCGACTTTTATTATCAATAGCTTTCTTTCTTACAAAACCAATGTTTGATTCTATATAGCCAGCTTAATTGGGGAATTTTTTCTGAGAGAAATTTTCTGTCCAGAATAATAATTCGTAACAAAACATATATGTTGAGCAGAAATGTTCTGTTTGTAGAAAAAAATGTATATATATATATATATATATATATATATATATATATATATATATATATATATATATATATATATACTCATAGTATATACACAAATGAATGTGGTTAACATTGAATAATTAAGCTTTCACTGGTTTATCAATGTTTGCATGCAAGATATAAATTCAGCGCTGTGCGACCTTCAATAATATGTGAATGTGTATTATTTATTTCCATTTTGATTAAGATTTTCTACGTGTTTAGGACAGGATCTGTCGATTTAATTATTTCATATCACTGCAGAATAGGGGCACAAATGCAGAAATCAATTAAAGACTGAACGCTCGTATTCCAATATGGGCAGATTGCTTTCAACCACGATGAAAGAAATCGTTGATCATTATTGACATAACGCAGAAATTTATAATTTGAAGCCTTAAATTGATACATTGAGGAAAACGACGCTGGCAAGTCTACTGCATGGAAGTTCAGTGCCCTCTGCTTTTCGAGAAAGCATCTTATGCCTGCTAATATCATATATATCTACAAAGCCACCATCCGCAAATGCATGCCTTATTGTTGCAACGTTTAGGCTTATACACCACTTCCTAATCTGTCCGTTTTTATTACATAGTCTTCCACAAACCGCCTTTTACCTAATAGATGCCTCATTCTCTCCCAAGCTTCAGCATCTGTCCCATCGCCGCAATGTTACATTCCTGGTCATATTTTATAAATGATTTAATAAAATGTGTTCCGATGAATTTGTGCGTCATCGAGGTAAATAAGAAACAAATTGGCAGAGAAATCTCATCCATTCACTGTAGGCTGTCCAAGATAAAAAAAGAAAGTTTTCTATATTAACAGCTTCCATTCCTCGAACTATTAACCTTTGGAATTGTTACTCTGCTTCCTGTTTTCCTGAATGTTTCAATACACTTATATTTAAGTGTATTGTGGGCAAATATCTCGCTTCACAACTAACTACTTATGATATACCTATAAATATGAGTCCATATCTGCTCTTATAGAGGTGAATATATGCCTGGCGTCCACTATCTGGATATGAGAAAAGACTAGTGTAAGGGTTATATATATATATATATACATATATATATATAATCCCTTAATCGTGCTATTATCGTAACTACTTGCACTGATGATCCCCCCCAAAAAAATATGAAACAGTAGTGTCTGCAGGTATATAAAAATAATTGTAGTAATAATTCTGTAAGCCCCTTTAAGAACTCGGTTCTTATTATTGAGCAATCTGAGTTGACATGAAACTCGGTCACTTAAGCTCACGTACGTATGCTATACTCATGAGATCACTCTCGACGTTTTCACATTTACGCTTTATGTAAATGTTTGTTTCAACTATATTTCACGCGGTTAGCGTTAACCGTGTGATTTGTTACTTTCTAATGAAGTCAGAGATGGCTTCGTGGGAGGGTTCGAATTTTCCCACCAGCTGCAATCGTAATTCTCTGCACTGGTGATTGCGGAAATGATGAAACACTATTGTCTGTAGGAATTAAAACATACCTATACGCTAGCTCTGCCCTGCCACGCGTTGCTGTGGCTCCATTTAGTGAAATGGAAAAATCCTCTAAAAAAAGAAAATAAATGCTTCTTATGTGCTTAATTTCCCAGTACTTGTGTACATACAATATTTCTTGTTGTTCAATTTTCTGAGTAGTAGAGATGTTCTTTTTTGCTGACCCTAGAACACGCAACATACAATTGTCCATATGAGAAATATTCAGTGTGTAGATGTATACTACACAATTATAAAGATTTTCCCTGAGCTTTGTTGATGGTGATTGCAAACGACAATCGAATTGGGAATTGCAATTTTCTAAATTGAAATAGCGTATCCGCTGTAATCATAGGAATGCCTGGAATTATGACATCTTCACCTTTGAAAGATCCTCCCAAGATTGTTGCTTCTATTAATTTGTTTATTATTTGTTTACTGCAATAATCGTGCCATTGCAAAGCTCGGGCTGGTTATATTTCGCAACATGATAATTGGTAGACTAATTTTCAATTGCATGATATGCGGTGGCATCGCTAACAAATCTAGTTAATTTAAAAAACATGTTGAATAACTAACCGTTTCGTCTGCTTCCCCAATAATGTAACGGGCTTGTATATTACTATCTCCCTTGGAATTTTGCAGGTGCGTAGTATCGTTATGTTTATGAACTTCTTTGTTTTGTGCTGCAAGAGTAGCTCGTTCACTCAGCAAACTGGAATTCTTATAACTAATTTGAATATCTAGAACATCTTTTTTTTATTAACTCTTTTGTTCATGTAACTATATTACAGAAGTTATGAGGCAACAAAATTCGCCTTGGACTCGAATCAGCTGGAACATTTCTTTTCCCAATTTTCGAAAATTGATGCGGAAATATATCTGCGGATTGATCGTTCTGCAGCTGGACACGTATATTTTGAGTTAAGTTTAACATGGCGCCAAAGAGTAAAGTATTTAAGGCACGCATTTATTTCATCTACTTGTGTTGATGGAGTAATTGCAAGTAACGTTTGTCTAGTCTCCTGTAAGAAATATTACTGCATTTCCGAATGATCAGACATTGCTATGCAAATCTTGCAACAATCGATCAAGAGCTTAAAGTGATTTTTTTGTTTGCCATGGTGCATTCATCCCACACAATAAGTTTGCATTTCTACAATATTTTTCACATGCTGGATGATTTGGAGATTTTACACATGCGAGTTTCGATAAATTGAATGTTTAATAGTAATTTCAACGCAGAATGAGCAATTCTTCTATCTGGCTGTATGAGCGCAGCTATGAAGCAAGGACTAAGATTATGCCATTTTCTAGTTTGATGGCTGGCAAAATCAATTTAATTAGAAAGAGTTTAATAAGTAATTCTTAGTGCATTTAGGAAAACAATTTCTTCAGCCACGTTATTAATAGTCTTTGTTAAAGTGTTGGTCCATGCATACTTGATTGCACATAAAACAAAAGATCGCCTGTGTTATAATTCTGTCTTTTCTTTTTTTTTTACATTTTCACCCCAAACAAGGCACATTGTCAATTTGGTGTAGGGGGCTACTATCAGGGGCAGCAACTACTGGGGCACATGTTGGGATTTGGGCAGCAAGATGTCGGTTCACATTACACTTGAACTTCTGCATGTCAGTACAGTTAGGGAAGCAGATATTTGGAATGGAATTCCAGAGTCTAGCGGTTCTGGGGAAGAAACTACTGGAGTTACATCTAGGGATCTCAACTGCATGGAGTTGAGATTTAGCTGCCTGTCCGGTTTGTTGAGGGTGTCTACGTCGTGGGGGCATAATTGTCTGCAGTTCGTCAGAGCATTCACCATTAAAATACTTGTAGAACAGGCAGAGGGATGCAACGTTTCGTCGATGAGACAGAGGCTTAAGCTTAGATGCCTATCAGATTGGCGACTTTCTTTTGAACCTTGTCTAGGAGCGAGAGACTAGCAGCAGATGCACCAGCCCAAATGTGACAACAATACTCCATACATGGGCGAATGGTGGCATTATAGAGGTACAGGATTCTTTCAGGTGTCAGTAGTTTTCTAGCACGGTAGAGAGAACCTACCTTTTTCGCAGCGGCCCTGGCAATGTTTTCAATATAATTGTTCCAACTCATGTAAACACACGGTAATATAAATAAAAACACGGTAATATAAATAAACACACGGTAATATAAATAAATCTAACTTATAAATTTAATAAAAGCGCTAAGAATATATAAAATTAATAAGAAAAAATAAAAGAAAACTAAATAAATTGATATAAAATTAAGATAAAAACGAAAAAAAAACTTTAAGAAATATAAAAACATTAAATAAAATATATAAACAAAAACTATAGCAGCTCCCATGGGAACGTTTCCCCTTATCAGACCTTGGCTCGTATAGTTGACGACAATATACCGATAATAATATAAGAAATGAATACAATAAATAACTAAGAATAAATTAAAAAAATTAAGTAAAAATAATTATCTCTACAATTTATATAAATGCAATTTTGTGTGCGTGTACGTTCGTTCCTTATAGACTTCGAAACGGTTAAACAAATTTTCTTTAAATTAAAATTTACAGAACTTTAGTGTATATGTCTGGGAGTGATGTTAGTTTGGTTTTGCCTCAGAATAACCCCGATAATTACCGATAATCGATAATCGAGACCGTTATATTAATTCATCTATCATCGGTAAAGCCATTTTTCTATGTCCTCGCTCAGCAACAATGACAAAACAACGGGTTGTGAAAATTTTACTGTGGGTAAGTTGGTAGCGTGATTTTTTTTTTTTTTGCATGACGTATTGTTTTTGTTTTTTTTCTTTTTCATGACCTAGATTGTTCCATTAACTGCAAAGAATGTTATAAGACTTGAAAATGTACGTTTTTTTTTCTATTTTTTATCTTTATTTTGCATTACGTGGTTTGTTGGTTCAAACCACGCACGTAAATTCTTAATGTTTTTTTTTCGTTAACTGGAAAAGTTTATATGAAATAATTTTATAAAGGTAACAGTAGGTTAACTTGAGTGCAATTTAGAATAACATATTTTCGACTAAGTTACTGCATAGAATTATGTGAAGCTTCCTCCCGGGCGATTTCACGGATTTCGCTGACAATAAAAATATAGAAGTGTGAAATATTCGCTGATCAGAATTCAATCCCAGGCAACGCTGAGTTCCCTGCTAGTATATTAATATATATAAACTACAAAATTAGAGAAGGTAGTACTGTCACACGAAGAAAATCTTAATAAAAAAAGCGAAATAAACGTACAATTCACTTTTGGGCGGGATAATGTTTCTCATTTAGATCCGTTTCCATAACAACCCATGAGTGGGTTTAACGAGTGCCGTTCCTCACTGCTACGTTCGATCCGAATAAAATATTAACGTGTTTTCTCATTCACTAAGATTTTTCAAAATAATAAATTAATAGCAAAACAACGATAATAATTATCATGTAAGTAAGAAGACATACTTGATAAGTGACACTGATATTACGATGAGGTTAGAATCGAACCTTACATGCAAGTGTTAAAGATAATGGAGAGTGGAATGGTAGAAATTAAATCCATTGTTAATTCTATAAGAAATAGTTAAATATTTTTTATGCCGTAAAAGGAGTTGATTGTCCATTCTTTTAGAAATCTGAATATTAAATATATCAGTTAAAAATGGAAAATGCAAATTCAAATATATTGTTTAAAAATAGGTTTTATAATTGAGGATTATTTTGTTTGCCAAAAGTGTGTTTGGACAAACATATGTAAAGCCACGTGAAAATTAGTCACGTTTGAAAACACATTTCTGACGTCATAAACAAAGAATATTTCTCAATATAGGATTCTGTGGGTTCGGAGTTAGAATTCAGTTGGAAGATAGAGTTGAGAATCAAGAGTTGATGAGAGATAGTCAGTTGGAGAGGAGAGTCCCTTAGAAGCGAAGGGTGGAAGATTAGACCATGTAGATTCAAATGTATATTCCTGACGTCATCGACCGGCCGATCAGATTAATGAAGCAATCACCATTAATAATTTGTAACTGTTTGTTTCGTGTCGTCATGACAACCTAAAAGGTAAATGTGTTTTATCATCTTATAACTTCCGAGTATTATGTGCCCTCCCCATCATCATCATAAGTGACGTACTTTCTCCTCTCTATATGTGTATAAGAACTGTTGCATCATATCGTGATGTCTGTATTAATAATATGAAATCTCCAAGAAGCATCCCAGTCTGTATAAATGTGTGTCTCTCATTATCATCCTCATCTCTTCTGAGTCCCGGTTATATATGTCCCTGTTTATGTGTCTCCAATATGAACCTCTATTCAACATGTAATTAAAAATATGTACCTCTATTCAACATTTAATTAAAAATATGTACCTCTAATCAACATGTAATTAAAAATATGTACCTCTATTCAACAGAGTGAAGATGACGATAGTAAGAATAATACTTATAATACACAAGGAAATAGTACGCATCAGTATATACAAATATTACAATAATTATCATACCAACTAATAAAACTTTTAAAACAAGTCCTATTGTCTGCTTGACAACTCGAATAACATAACTTCCGCTTCCGTTTTTACGATTTTTCCATTTGTACAATATTTTTGGGTTAATTTCTTTTTGAAAAAGATGATATTTCTCGAAATATTAAACAGTAAGTTTATATTTACTGATTCATATTTGTGCTTGTGTTTTTAAGAGATATGTAGATATACGATTTTTTTTTTAATTCTAAAAGTTCTTTCGTTCGTGTATTCAAATTTTTTTTAAGGACTGTTATCCTGGTCCTCGTAGTTGTTGTTGCTTAACCACGTATCGGCTAATTAATATTCTGGTATTCTTCAGATGGTTCGAAATAGGAATGCCCAGTCTTGTAACTGTATCAACAATAATTACTTCTGTCCATAGTTGCTGTTTTCTCATCAGATATTTGGCCAAATAATCCTCTGACCTGCTTTGGGTTAGAAGTAAATCGCTATTGGCAGAAAACGGTAACTTGGAACCATAGCACCGAACACCTGTATCCACTGCGCCACGAGGATTAGTTGGTCAAAAACGTAAGAAAACAACTATGGAAGACAGTAATTACCTGAGATACACTTACCAAAATCAGCATCCTTATCCCTACGCGGTTAATTACCTGAAGAAGCCTAGAGGATGAGTTGGCCTAAACGGGGTGAAAGAACAACTGTAAAGATGAGAATAACTGTCTGTAAAAAGAAAATGAGAACATAAATTTTTAAGCCTCATCTCAAAGTATTTTTAAAAAACAAACAAACAAACAAAAAACATGTATGATATCTTTATTTGTTTGTCAATTATTTTATACGTCACATCAGTGCAAGACTCGGTTTCCTGCATTGTTGGTGCTTCCTTATACTTTAAACTATTTAATTACCAGCAATGCTTCAAGCAAAGCACCTTTCCCTTTAATATACAGGGTGACCCCCCAAAGAAAACAAAAGCTAAATGGAGACCATCTAGAACATATGATGTAGAACAGGGAAAAAGACCAAATACCCTAGTGTTTTGATGCGATGTTTTTGAATATAATAAACTAGTTATAACTAAATTTTCATTTCATGCGGACAAAACACCAAGAAACGGGGCCTAATTAGAGTTGGGGCCCGTTTTTTTTTGGGGGGGAGGCACCGCATATATATATATATGTGTGTGTGTGTGTGTCTGTGTCTGTGTGTATACATATATATTTATATACATATATATATATATATATATATATATATATATATATATATATATATATGAAACAGCTGTAATGAAGAGATTCAGAATGAATTACACAAAAGTTATAAAAAAAAATGTAAGTCTTGGAATTTCAACAAAGTTGTGTACTATACATGCTCTGCATCTATAAAATAGATACGTTGAGCTTTACCCGTAATTAACGGTGATTTAGTTTTTATCATAACAGTCTCAACCAGTTAAATGAAAACTGTATACATTGAAATAAACAATATTTCAAAAAATAAACATTTATAAATATTGCACACACACACACACATATATATATATATATATATATATATATATATATATATACATATATATATATATATATATATATATATATATATATATATATATATATATATGCAATCTAATAATCTGCAGAGGGCAGGAATATCATATATATTAACACAACGCTATATAGATATGAAATTAGAGATAGATATAAGGTGGATATGGATCCATATCATATACCATCTTTTAATATAGAAATTGCCCCCTTTCTTCGTACAGTTTAAGAATCGAGTCGCTTTCAAATTTCTCAGGAGCAAATAATTTCTTCTGCGCCCTGTCAGCTGCGTTCTACTATTAGATCCAAATCACATCATGTGTTGAAATTCGTAACCAAAATCAATATCAGCGATTCTGTTTAGCGTAAATGTTTAAAGTACACAGACTTTACGACGTAACAAGAGAAAACATCGTGTCCATATGTGCATGTGCCTATCCATCTATCTGTGTGTCAGTCTCTTCTTCTCTCTCTCTCCCTCTCTATCTCTCTCTTTATATATATATATAGAGAGAGAGAGAGACAGAGAGAGAGAGAGACAGAGAGAGAATGCACAAAAAGAAATCAATGCACAAAAAAGAGAAGATCAATGTCCATATCAATATATATATATATATATATATATATATATATATATGTAAATATATATATATATATATATAAATATATAAATATATATATATAAATATATATATATATATATATAGATATAGATATACATATGTAACTCCTTAATTTACTCACATAAAATTAATATACGGAAGTATAGATTTATGCGTAAACTTTAAGTATTTACTTCAAATGTGCTTAATACGTAAGTAGAGATAGTTAGTAAGTTATAAAATATATATGGCGATTAAGCTGCACTGAATATTCTGTGTTTAAGCCACTCTAGGACTCTTCAGGCTTATGCGCGAATTCTGTGGTTGTTTATCGTTTTTATATGCTCCTTTTCTATTGAGATTTTAGTTAGTTAATAAACTTTCTAGTATCCACCGTGCCCCTTCCTATCAGCCAATTGGCATGCATTTTATCGGTCAAAGGATCTGTTTTTAAACTAGGTTAGAGTTTGTTTTTTTGTTAGTTTATATATAAATATATATATATATATGTATATATACATATATGCACACATATATACATATATGTGTGTATATATATGTATATATGTGCGCATATATGTATGTACACACATATATATATATTTATATATAAACTAACAAAAATAAACACAAACCTAATTTTAAAACAGATCCGTTGTCCGATAAATGTATATAATATAGTTTTTTAAAGTAAATATAAAAATAGTTTTATCCAAACAATATTTATTTCAACTTTTATAGCAACATTATTGTATAACCTTCATAATAAAACCTTTATAATAAAGATATGCTTATGAACTTTGTTTTAATCACATATCGAAGGTGTGTGTAATTTTTCCCCATCGAACATAAGAATGGAACTGTTATAAAAATAGTAATTAGCTGCTCTTTTAAACATATTTATGAACTTTTATCCAATAATATGTTTATGAACTGATATGAATATGTTTTTTTAAATTTAACTGAAACAATATATATATATACATATATATATATATATATATATATATATATATATATATATATAAATGTTTAGAGGTACAGAATTTATATATAGTTTTAAAAATAATAGGCGAAAGTTTCTCGAGAGCTCTTTCGGCTATCATCTCGTCAGGAGAAAATCGATAGCGAACAAAATAATGTTGTGTCAAAAAATAAAGAGTTCTAATTCGGAACTTATTAAATGTGCCAAAAGTACGGGGACACTAAATAAATTTATTAACGTTTAAAAACGATTAAAATATTGGCAAAACGAGGGAGAAAAAAAAAGGCGGGAGAAGATTCAAAGTTCCCCAAAGAGAAACAATGCGTTTGATGTTTCTTTTTGCCGGCACAAAGAAGGTTGACGCACCGCAATAGAGACAGACTCCAAAGTCAGTTTAGATGCCAGTGCGATGCTGGTTATGTTGGGCGAACATCCTTGCACCTTTTGACTCGTATAAACCAGCATGTTCCATCGAAGATCAGACAAGGGAGGAGGGGGTCTGGTGGTCTCCCTCCTTCTGCAGCCTTGGACTCTGCTATTGGCCGGCATTTGGTTGACAAACCGTGCTGTGCCGATAGATATAAAATAGATTGGTTCGAGGTGCTACATAGAGCGGATTTCAAAAACCATTTAAAGATTTTGGAGTCTGTCTCTATTGCGGTGCGTCAACCTTCTTTGTGCCGGCAAAAAGAAACATCAAACGCATTGTTTCTCTTTGGGGAACTTTGAATCTTTTCTCCCGCCTTTTTTTTTCTTCCTCGTTGTGCCAATATTTTAATCGTTTTTAAACGTTAATAAATTTTTTTAGCGTCCCCGTACATTTGGCACATTTAATAAGTTCCCCATTAGAATTCTTTATTTTTCGACACATTATTATTTTGTTCGCTATCGATTTTCTCCTGACGAGATGATAGCCGAAAGAGCTCTCGAGAAACTTTCGCCTATTATTTTTAAAACTATATATAAATTCTGTACCTCTAAACATTTATATATATATATATATATATATATATATATATATATATATATATATGCATATATATATAGAGAGAGAGAAAGAGAAAGAAAGAGAGAGAGAGAGAGAAAGAGAGAGGGGGGATAAATATATATATATATATATATATATATATAGTGAGAGAGAGATGAGAGGGGATATATATATATATATATATATATATATATATAGCTTTAAGCTACACAGAATTTGTCTTATCTAATTCAACGAAGGACTTGTCTCAGCAATTGTGTTTTTATATATACATGTAGATTTCATATACACTAGTTTAAATGAGTTTGATTTGTATTCATGCTCATCACGGCATCGGGAAACCGAAAACTTAAAACTTTTTAGAAATACGGGAATCAATAGCAGAATCGGAAAAATTGTAGGCCTTATTTCTGATTACAACAACGATTCCTTTACTTTTTCTTTATAAAAACAGTTTTACATTGCTTGTACTAATAATAAAATGGTAAATATTTATTGAATTTAAATTGCAAGTAAAACTAAAATTCATGGATTTACGTAAAAATTACACCTGAAAAATGGCTGAGAAAAAAAAGTGAAAATTTAAGCTGAGCATCTTGTAATGTTTTTTTTTCGAACTCTTTGAAGCAATTCATGAATGGAAACATTTAAAAGTTTGTCAAATAAAAAAGAAGATTAGTAACCGATGCATCAATCGTGTGTCTAAGTATTGGATACATTCTGTAAATGAATCCCTTATTAATTATAATTAACTCCTTTGCCTTCTCGACGTAAATACCACCAGCTAACCCAATAATCACCAAAATCCTCACCTCTTAGCTGTAGATATCGCCCGATGTCGGATACCCTTATTTTCTGAAAGTTTCTTTCCCTGTACTTATAAATTTTAGAAGTCCCTTATCTTGTCCTGCTTCCCTAACTGTACTAACCTGCAGAAATTTAACTGTAATGTGAACATAAATTTTGCTGCTCATCTCTCTCATAAGCATGGTAGCCTCTTTCGTATTAGTGGCAAGTTGATTAGTGTGGGATAAAAAAAAACGAACAAATCTCACATAAAAATAGAGGACGGCTCTCCGCTAAATACCTCCCAATATGAAATTTTACTTTTGGGCAGTAAGTCAATTTAGCGATTTGTGGATCGGAATCGGTAATTGTATCGGGATCAAGAATTCTGAACAGAATCGTTAGTTGCATCGGAATCGTGAATGCAACACAGAATCTTCAATTTTATCGGAATTAGAAATTCATATCAGAATCGTCAATTGTATTGGAATCGTGAATTCAGATCGGAATCGTTAATTGTATAGAAATCAAGAATTCAAACATAACCGTTGTGCCGGAATCGTGGATTCAGAACGAAGTATCCGTGAATTCAGAACATAATCGTTAATTGTATCGGAATCAGGAGTTCAGAACTTAATCTTTACTTTTGTCGGAATCGGAAATTCTGAACAAAATCGTTTATTGCATTGGAATCGTTAATTGCATCGGAATCGTTAATTGCATCGGAATCGGAAAAAAAATGTTGGAATCAGTAAAACTATTACTCAACCTGTTCTGCTGATTCTCCAAACTCTATAATGACGATTCCTACCGTTTTTTTTTCTAAAATATTTTATTCCATTGTTTGGAGCAACAATAATTACTTTAAGACAGTCTATAACGAGATTCGATTCATATACCTTTGGGGAAAAGTAACTAATTTTTTTCTAAGTTTTTATATGGCTTCCTGTGAGAATGAGATAATCAAAATAAAATAAAAACCAGAAATTAAATTTGGAGTAGAAATATAATGAAATAAAACGGATTCCTTAATCGACGAAACCAGACGTCATAATCAATAACTGTATTCGCGATTATGCTAATACTGTAATGTCGATTATCGGTAAAATTCAGTGACGATCGTATAAAAGAAAATAAACAAAAGGTGTAGAAAATGGCAAAAAAGGTCAAATGAAAACAGGAAATGTCAATTGGCAAAACCAAATGTCATAATCGTCAGTGCGTGTGTGTTAGTGTATTGTGAACGTGCGCTCAATTTCTCTTTATGTTTAAAAACATTTTCGGCGCTTGTACACTATTAGGACGAAATTTTGTTGTCGATAAATGGAGTTTTCAGATAAAAACAATGGTTCTTACTAATTTTTGTTGTCTATTCTAATAATTATGTTTTTTACATGGTAGTCACCACTTATCAAGACTCGGAAGCCACTCGGGAATAAGGGTGACTGTGTGTACAGTAATCAATGGGATAGTATCGTTAGTATTGGGGATTTGATAAAGTGCCTTACTTAAGGGGGCGGTTCATCAGGAATTTGTTTGTGTTGGACTTGAAGACATTCAAGTTGTATTCTGGTAGGAAACAAGAAAGCAGAAGAGAATTCCACAGGCGTGCACTTCTAAAAAAGAAGCTTTACTCATGGAATCTACGTTTCGATTTTGGCGCAGATAAAGAGTGGGGAGAATTACTGACAGTGGTTTCAACTAGAGGGGTGTCTATCATAAAAGATTAGCGAGGTGGGGTCAGATATTGGAGCTCAAACGAGCGGTTGCCATGGGAGTAACGATAAAACAAAGACAGCCTCGTAACGTCTCTTCTGTGGGAGAGGGGTTGCAAGGAAGAGAAAAGGCCATTCAGTAGCTTCTAAATAATACGGTCAAAATTACCTGAATATTACTATATTATTAAAAAGAAATTTAATGGTGTTAACAGGTGACCAATTTCGGGACATCTTGTTTAAATCGAAACGGAAAATTACTTCCCTTTTGAACTCTCCTGTGTCTTACGACCGATTTCGCCAAATTCTATTTTTATTCCCTTTGATAAATAATTTTCTGTCTCTTTGGATATAATCATTTAAAAAATACGTGGAATACGTAGATACCATTGTTTTCATGTGAAATTCAGTTTTACAATTTTCGAAATTTCGTCTCAATAATGTAAAAGCGACATATTATCTTATCATTTTGTTCAAGATGGAGATGCGGAATTCTACCAGATTCCAGATATTTACCAGCTTTCTTATACGAGGCTATTTTACTAAGTTTCGAGACTTTTTTGTGCATACATTTAAAATTATCGTAGACTTTTGAAAATTCAGTAGTTTAGTGATATATATCTCATGTAATAACTGACCAATTTTTTATGATTACAGGTTAAAAAAAAACAGCTACCGCAGGATCGGAATACCATCCTACTAAAACCTGATTGTCGCAGCTGCTGAATTAAATAAAAAAGCAATCTGAACCTGATCACATTTTAGAAGAACGCTATGCAATAAATTTCTGTTGTCAAGTGCCATAGAAATTTATGGACTGCTCCAGACTGTTAGAGGATATCTTGCACGAATCAAGCATCTATTTTTGAGTGACAAGAGATTCCAGAAAAGCATGAGATTCAATGGTGGATGTGGAAAAGAGTGAGAGGAGTAAGGAAGTTAGAAAACTGAGAGTTGATTGGTCAAATAAAGAATTTTATGCATAAGGACTATCGAGTGTCTATAAGGGAAATGGGTATACTTTGATGTTAGTGTGGTTAGTGTACCCACAATTATACGCAATGAACTGAGATGCGGAAGATTTGCTCAAAGTTTGTCATAAGAGTACTCAGAGAAAAGAAAACGACCTTGTCAGTACAGCAGAGTCGAGCTGGTCAATTCAGGTCCCGCAGTTCTTGATGTCCTTATGACCTGCGATGAAGGTTGGATCTACTGCTATAATCCAGATGCTAAGAAACAGAGATTCTAGCGGAAGCATGCTGTCTCTGCCAAACCTAGGAAGGCCAGACAGAGCAAATCCACTCAGAAAATTATGATCATCCATTTTTTACGACACGAACATGATCTACATGCCCTGGTTTCCCACTAAAAGGACAGTCAACAATGAATACTATGTTCAGTTTTTAAGGGAGTTCAAGAAGAGATTTCGTCGGAAGAAACTAACACTCTTCAAATCAGGTCAGTGGAATTTCCACTAGGATAATGCAGCAATCCAAAACTTCATCCTTGAAGATTATTTGACCAAAATGAGCATCAAGGCAGTTCCTCACCATCACTATTTCGTCGTTTTGAGGTGTCCTCTACGCTCCTTCTGCACAACAAAAACCACCCATTTCTCGAACGGATTGTGACGTGTGATCAGAAGTGGATCCTCCCCAAGAACCGGCGAGGTTCGACACAGTGGTTGGATACCGGAGAAGCTCCACAACACTTTCCGAGGCCCAAATTGCACCAAAAAAGATTATGGTGACTGTTTGGTAGTCTACGGCCGGTCTCATCCATCACATCTTGAATCCGGGCAAAACGATTACGGCGGAGAAGTACTGCCGACAAATTGACGAAATGCACCAGAAGCTCCAACGTATGTGATCGGGATTGGTCAATATGAAGGGACCAATTCTTCTCCATGACAACGCTCGCACGCATCTTGCTCAACTTACCTGGCAGAAGCTGAACAGATTTGGGCTACTCTGACTCATCTGCCATATTAACCAGACTTCTCGCCCACCGATTATAATTTATTCAAGTATCCCGAAAACCTCCTGCGCGACAAATGCTTCAGAAGCCGAGATCATCCTGAATCGGCCTTCGCTGACTTAATCGTTTACATAACTCTGGATTTCTAGGCTAATGGCATGAATAAACATGATTATAGTTGGCAAAAATCTGCCGATTCTATTGGTTCTTATTTCGATTTATAAAGTTTATTATGAAAGAAGTTATGATCTGTTGAAGTTGAACGTCAAGAAACGGCATTGTTTTAACACCAACTTAATAACACGCACAGACACATAAAATACATTTGCGTTTACTTTTTTAAAAATCGGCCTAGTGGTTTATGAGTCCAGATGGAGCGAACTCACACACACACACAGGCAGTTTATTTTATATGATAGTAGTTAGAAAAATAGAGATATATATTATATGACTATAAACTTAACTATAATCATATAATTATTGTGTGTGTGTGTATTGACATTCATATTAAAAACCTTTTTCTATTTATTTAAAAAGAAAATACAACTATAAGTCGTGGAATTTCATTCACTAGCAAAAGATCTAGCTAAGTTGCATGGTTTTAAAACATGATTTTAATTAATTCTTTCTTATTTATTTCGGTTTTCTGATGGGATGATTATCTTTAGTTAATTATTACGTGTAATTATATTCATGCAGATATTCTACATGATTTATACTTGCGTAATATTAGCATAAAGAGGTTATAGTAAACACAAACCTCTTTATATATATATATATATATATATATATATATACATATATGTATACGTATATGTTTTTTTTAACTTTTTACCTACTAAACTCCTCTGTCAGTTTTTGGTCTACATAAGACTTACTATATAATGCATTCGAACCCATGCGAAATTTTATATTTGGGTTATAGCTGGGGAAAATCGGTACAAAAAATGTGAAAATTAAAGAAGTGAAATTTGCCAGATGAAGGTCGAACGACGGCATTACAAATATGCATGCGGTACGTAATAGCTCTTGGTTCATGTTTAAATTTTTAGCCTTGCAGAGAACATGTCTTTATAGGTCAGCCATTAACGGCAAAGGAAAGAGTATATCGCAAGTTACACATTTTGGTTTTGATTCTCGATGGTGGCGAATGAGTCATTTTTTTTGTAAACTTGCCAAATCATTTGTAAATATTGGGTCCAATATAATCTATATATAATAATTTGACTGCAGAAATTCTCCACTAGACTAAAATATCCTAGGTTTGCAACAACAGATGCCAAATAGAGATTCAATGCATTTAGCCTATTAATCACTATCTCATGCAACTTTCGACTACCGTTGCACACACGTCTATCCGTGATAACAAAATGCTACATTACATCCTAGGAGCGACACAATCATAATCGCAACATCTTCAGAAGTAGTTCCATTTTCACCCTCTATATATTAACTCTTACCACAACTACCAGTTGACACCGGTTACAATTCTACATTTTCCACCGATATTGTGGTTGGGCCGCCATTAACTGGTTATGACATACCTACACATAACATAATCTTCTAGTTTTCCAGTTTGCAAATAACAACGTCTTCCTACTGTGATTCCGGCCATTCTGATTGGCTGCATCCCCATATATTCTTATATTCCGGATCACCGGATCACCTTTAAAAAAACAATAACCTACCATTAAAACATTGCGTAACAATAATGCCTTTTCTACCGCCCATTAACTCTCTCTCCCTCTCTCTCTCTCACACACACACATACACACACACATACACACACACTAAAAGCAATTATAGAATTCAGCAACAGATTTTATTTACATTTGTAATTAGGCTCACACAAACAGTAACAAGAAAGATATTATTTTCGTAACACGGGCCAGCCCTTTTTAAATGAGTTGTACGTTTCCACGTTACTTTCTACTCGTGTCACGACCTAAATATAAAGTACAACATATCTCTCGACCGAATTAATAAGTAAACACTCCTTATGCCAATGTACAATTACAGCCAAACAACAAGGTCTTCCTGTACCAAATTAGGGAGCTGAATTTTTACGGTATATTTTCCCGTTATTTGTCTCCGTTCAGTGGAGGATAAATCCTCCTATATTCTTTCCTGTACAGCCTGTGCTATTTTGCTGCCAGTATTTTTGGTGATAGTGGGGGACATTTTTAGTTTTACAAAAATTGATTTGCACATTTTCCTGATACAAACTTTTCCGATACTTTCACCTAACAATTGACACTTTCCATGAATGCCATTCATCTTTTTGCACATACTAAAAAAAAATATCTGTACTTTTGCACTTATTGAACCGTGCTGAAATAATAACGTTATTATTTCGAAAGCCATTCTTAACATGAAGAGTGGATGGTGTTTTGTAACTATTCTGTACTATAACTCAACAATTTCATAAAAAAAGATATCGTAAAACTTTAACTGGAAAATAATATTTATAAATAGCGCGGTTCAATAAGTGCATAAGCACGTAAAAATCAACTGATATTATTGTTTTTTTTATTACGGCGTAGTATAACCAAACCACCAATATCATCTTCTTTATTTTTCGTAGTATGACTCTACAATCCCCCAGAAACACCTCATGTTAATTCCGGATTTCGGTAATAAACACCCCCAGCCCACACATGGTTTTTGTTTCCGAAAACCGGTTGTACCATGTCGATGTTCACAGCTATCTTCTCGCATCTTTTTACTTGGGTAGAGACGAACAAATTGTTTACACTGGAATAATTTGACTATTGCTCTTATACTACACTGTATCTTTTCTGCTCAATGGAGGAGAAATCTTTCCATGCTGAGGCATTTTTTATTTTCCCACACTTAAACTCTACTATCTGTCTAACTATTCGCTCATGACGAGGCCACTCAATAATAACACTAAAAAATCTGTAATATAAACAGACACATATTGCCGCTCAACTAAATATTTAGTATCCCTGCAATATTGTCTCAGACAGTTGCCCCCACATCAAAGTGGCACCGAGCCTTGATTGGGGTGAATAGGCAAAAAAACAACTTTTTTCCCGCGAAAAAATACAACACTTACTCTTTACATCTTTTAATATAAAAATAATAACACATATCTACACAAGAATAATACGTTTCCTAATTTACGGGAATAAATACTGTACTTACACGTAACAATATACGATTAAAAATAAAACATTAATATTTTCCTGCTAAACAATACACGTGCGAAATACGATTTAAATCTTACAGAAAATTATGTTAAACCGATTTGACGTAAACACTTGATGGAATAATGAAAATAATTACTTATATATTTATACCTACTTAATTAACAGTAAATCAAACAAAATAAAACAGAAAATCTTAAGTAGAGAACCACGTAAACAATGGATTACTTTTCGACCAGAGTTTCGACTTGGTCAGGCGTGACTCCATATTTGCCGGGTATACTTACAATAGAGTAACGAACGTTGGTTGGTTGGTTGTTTTTGTTTTATGACATATCAACCTTTTTCAGGTTATTTAATGCCGAATCTAGTTATTTGGAAGAACGATTTTAATGGAGTATATTTGTTTGTTAAGTCGGATTCTATTTAACCCATAGTTGGGACCCTAACAGGTACTACCACTCCGGGTCAGAGTGGACCTTGGAGCAATGGCAATTAAAGGGTGGCTCCACACTCCCCAAGGCCCGCAAGGTGGGGCCTCACCATCGGATATAGTTTTAGGTCATATCCAGGACCAGTAGCCAGCGTAGTTTAAACTATTCCAACATACAGATAACACAATCGATAGAACAGAAACGAACGCACGGGTTCCATTTTTTTTTTTTTTTTTTTTTTTTTTTGGTTTTCGAGCGTCTTTACAACCCTTACACGATCCTATTTTCTTTTTTCGTATTGCTATCCTTTGTTTTTAGGGAGGTCGTTTTTTTATTATATTTTTATTAATTTTTTACAATATTTACTATTACTGTGGATGTTTCGTTTGTTGACGGACAAACAAATCACATAGAATTATTTATTTTTACATAACACACATTATTACTCCGAAGGGCTGAAATAAATCCAGAATATTTTCCATTTTTATTACCTTTGTCGAATAATCCACGCCGGTAAACTACAAATTTGTCATTTATTACATTGCCTACGGATAGATTTATTTGGTATATATTTGTTTTTTGTTATATTTTTGTTCCTTTCTCTTTTCCGGACTCATTATCAAAACTGCATATTTTTTCGCGGGGGGTGTGGTTTTTTTTTTATCTTAACTGCACCTACAAAATTTCCTTTTAAATGACGACTTTTATAAAGTTTAGACCATGCTAAATAAGACAATTTCTTTTAACTTTGGCGGAGACGAGTAGTTTTTGAGATATAATGACAGGCATTATGCACTGTAATCCAATGTTGTACGCACGGATGATAAAAATCTACTTCTCTCTGCCCAACACTGCCAACCCCCTTCTTTTTTTTATTTATAGCCCTTGTGGGTGGGTATGCTGACAACGGATATCTAGGTAACATCAGCTAGAATCGAAGCGGTAGCATTCAAAGTTGGTGACGTTACCACTGTACCAACATGACATGCATATAAAGTAGTTAAAAATTTAAAAAATTAAAATAAACTAAGATGAATGTACAAAATGTTTTATTTTTTTCTATTTTGATCCATTTTTGGCACCTTAAAAACAATTTAAACCGGGGTAAAAATCAATGAAAGTATGGCCCGTAAAAACCTAATTATTTGAGGCCTCTAGCGTAGCTCTGTGACTTTCAGTTTTAGAGGAGATAGACTTTAAAAATATGGAGACCGACGAACAGACAGACAGACCGACATACATATCACCGTTTTTATATTAGATTTTACACGAATTCGCATTCGTTTTTCTCCGTATGTCTCTAAATATGTGCTCTTTTGTGAAAATTTAATTCGTTAAATATATCTGTTTACTAACGATTAACTTACAATGAGTTTGTTGGCAAAAAGGGCCTCTAGGGTTTTTCTGTGTATTATTTTGAAAGCGTTATATAAGTTTAAACTGTTAAAAAGTATATTATATATCATTCAGACACTACCGTGTTTGAATATATAGTTAAGTGTATATAAGTATAAATGTATATGTATGTATATATATAAATGTATATATATATATATATATATATATATATATATATATAAGTTAACGTGTCTGTCTGAGCTAAAAAAAAAATGAGCCAAGAAAGAAAGAAGAAAAAAATCGATTTTTCAATATTTTTCTATGAATTTTTGTTAATTTTAACTGAAAATTTATATTTTTTAGATCATTATTATTATAGCATATAATAAGTGGAAAAATGAATCCTAAAAATGGTAAGACCGCATCTTGGCAAGGATATAAAAAAACAAATTGCAGGATTAAGGCAGTCCAAAATTACATACAATCAGATTTTTGATATTTTAAGAAAAGAAAATGTGAATATATCTCTTTCTGCAGCGAAGCGAATTGGTCAAAGGTTCAAAGTCGAACGCTTGATAAAAGGGAGATCTGAATCTGGTCGCCATTGTACATCCCCTTTGAAGGACGACCACAGGCATAAATAAACTGTTTTGAAGGATCGAAATAAAACTTATGTTGACAATAGCAAAAATTTAAAAACAAGGGTTGGAAATTCTCTTTCCTGATATACAATATCTAGACGAATGAAAGAAATGGTATTTTTTCCTAAAAAGCGTGCAAAGAAGCCATTTTTGTCTGAGAACATCAATGATAGAAACAGATTTTTCTCGTAATATGGCAAGAAAAATACAGACTGGTTCAGGAATGTTTTCCGGTAAGATAGAATCAAGATTTTGTCTTGTTAGTAATGCTCCTGAACGGTGCAATCGAAGAACTGGAGTATGATTTTTGCCAAGTTGCATAATAACGACAGTTAAGCACGGGAAAGGAGGGATAATGGTACGAGGAACATTTACTGGAGTTGTAGAACCTATTAGATGCGAGAAGTTAATCAATACAAAGAAATACATGCGATTGCTAGAAACAGAAGTGTTACTAAGTCTCCAGAAGCTGGGAATATCGCAAAGCATTATTTTTCAGCATGATAATGGCCCTGCACACACGGCTAACGTTACAAAAAATAGTTTTCTTATAATTCAATTGATGTGATATTTAAACCCAGTCGAGAATATTTCGTCCATAATATCTCGTGCATTGGCCGGAAGCACTTTTGAGAACAATGACAAACTGTAGGAAGCTGTGCAAAACGAATGGAATAGCATATCCTCTTCAGTGTTCCCCTTTGGTTGAGAGCATGTATAAAAGGATTGATCATATAAAGAAATAAAAAAGGGAATGCGATTCAATCCTAAGCATTTATTATAGTAAGTGTATTGTACTGTTTATTAGTCTCCTTTAAGATTCATTGTTTAATTATTCTTTGTTCAATATAGTTTTTAGTGCAATAAAATGTATAAAATTTTTAGCCCATTTTCTTTTTGCTCCTAGTGTACATGTACGAATATGTATGCATATATATATATATATATATATGTGTGTGTGTGTGTGTGTGTGTGTGTGTGTGTGTGTGTGTACATATTCAAAAAAATGTTATGGAGAGCACGGAATACTTCTGTTTTATTATCTTCCTTTTCATCTTCTCCAATCTGTAAGGATTTCGTGCTCTTCAATAAGATTTGTTTGCATGAGAAGATGCTGCCTAAATATACATAATGTGTATATATATATATATATATGCAAGTAAATATATACGTATGTATACGTATTTATATGCATGCCTGTATGTATATTTATATACACACACATATATATATATGTGTGTGTGTGTATATATATATATATCTTTATATAATATATATTTTATATATATATAATAATGATTACATGATATACATATATATCTATATATATCTATATCTATATATCTGTATATATATATATCTGTATATATATATATATATATATATATATATATATATATATATATATATATATATGAATAATGGTCTAGGTTTCAAATTTCAAGATGTTGTCTATCTCACTATTTATTTCTTTAAGCATGATAGTAGAATGATTCAAATATTGCGTTACTAAAAGTAAACGATTGTATCTTCACTTCCGATTTTCAGATATTTTACTTATGCCCATATTTCTTTTTTAAATTGATGAGTCTATATTCTTCTGATGAGTAATAACAGGATAAATTCAAACATTTACACAATAATTATCTTAATTATTTAGCGCTACGAAACAGGTGCTGCTTAGAATGGAAAATTATAACATTATGATTTCAGCTTCAAAGTACTAGCTTCAACATAAATTGGAATACACCCTACTAAAGCCTGATTTTCATAGCTAGTGATTTTCAGAAATGCTATCTGGACGTCAGGACACTTTAGAAGAACGATATGCAATAAAATTATGTGTTAAACTTGGAAAAATGCCACAGAAACGTATGGAATGTTTTAGATTGCTTTGGACCATCTTGCATGTATTGAAGATTAGTTCATGAGTGGCATAAGAGATTCAAGGAAGGCAGGGCTTCTTTGAGAGATGATGAAGAATGTAAGGTTGATAAGGAAGTCAAAACATCATCGTTGATTGGTTAAATAAGCATTTTATTGATAAGGACCGTCGTGTGTCTACAGTGGCAGCATGTGTACAGTTTGATGCCATTGTAGGAACTGTACACACCATCATTTTCGAGGAACTAAAGATGCGGAAGAATTGTGCTATCGTTCAGACGTTGCTTCCTGTGACCTTTGGTTGCTTCTTAAGCTAAAGAAACTTAGAGGTTTCCGGTATGAGGAAATTGAGGAGATCTAATGGGCTGTGAGGAGGGTCACTGATATGCTCACTCAAGAGGACTTCTATGGAGCTTTCCAGAAGTTGTAACGGTACAACAAGTGCATTGCAGCCGGAGTAAATTACGTCGAAGGAGACTAGAGTTTCATGTGTGTACTATCGATGAAAGTACCCATGCGAAAACAGTATGGGAGCTTATTGAAAGCACATCGTATCTTTTTATGGTATTTTTTATGCACGGCATAATCGCGTTGACACACCGGTTCCCGTCAGATCACCGAAGTTAAGAAATATTGTGCCTGGCTAGTGTCAGATGGGTTACCATTTTGGAATTCTATGCGCTGTATGTTCTTTCCGCTTATCTCTGCATTTGTTTCCAGTCGTTCTGAACCTCTACTTGCCACTGGTATTCAACAATGTCGAATCAGGAAAAGGTATGGTTGGAGATTGTGTTAATCTTGCGACAAAAATTCCAAGCACAGGCACCCTTACCCTGAGTATTCATAGTCTGTCAAACTGCAGGATGCCTTGAATTTTTAATGTTATCATGAAATTATCGATCACAGCAATAGATACGGAACAGCAATCATAAATAAAACACAATTTATATTTATATTTCTTATTATTTTAATTTATTTTGTTTATATTTATTGGTTTCCGTCGTTTTTGTTTTCTTCCTTCCCATGTTCGCGAGTGCACTATGCTGCTATTCAAAAGATTCAATAATATTACAGATACATTCAAATTCCTCTTCATGTCGATAGGTTCCCTTCGGGTTCAGATGATGCATTCATGAGAAAATCTTTCTGACAAGGATAATGAAAGCCCGGTAATTATTCAAGCGAACATAATAGCACACTAAGCGCTAAAAATTGGCTGAAACTCCATACACAACCAAAAGAAGTGGTAATGGCCTATGGTCATTATCTTTTTTTTTTTCTACGATATTTCGCTGTTTTATATTGCCAAATGAGCATTACGCATCGATATAATACTTTAAGGCAATTTCATGTTTATACAGACGTTATCGTCGTCCATCTTGATTTAAATTCAGATTTCGTATATATTATTACAGGGCCAATCCTCTATTGAATAATGTACTCAATGTATAGCAGTGATTTCAAAAATAGAAGAATAAAAATATGACTTTAATGCCATCAGCTAGAATCGAAACAAAACATTTACCACTCCAGCCGTAATCTTTACCGTTAGAACCATCGTAAGACTAATAAGAAATAGTTAAAAATATACCTATTTTAACGTAGAAATGTATATTTACGACTGCGTACAAGTGCACTTTATGTTGATTTATGTCTGTCAAGTTCTATTTTTGTTTAAATTTCGACCACGTAAGCAGCTACTTTGTATATATATATATATATATATATATATATATATATATATATATGCCAAATGAGCATTACGCATCGATATAATACTTTAAGACATCGATATAATACTTTATATATATATATATATATATATATATATATATACATATATATATATTTATATAAGAATGGTTCACAAGAATTGCAATCATTTAACTCTTCTCTCGCCGTTCTGCGACGTTGCGCTTCGATGGAGTTGCCGTTTGATAAATGGAGAAAGAAAAACAATTGATAATATTTATTTTTACACAGGAATCACCACTTATCATGGCATGGAGGCCACTCGAGGATAAGGGTTAATCGGTGTCCATTAGTCAATATGATTATCGCGTAGTAAAAATAAGTAGTGCGAGATTTGTAAATTGGATTATTTAGAGGCACGGTTTATTAAGAACTTGTTTACGTTGGACTTGAAGACAATCAGTTCGTAGTCAGTTAGAAAGCAGGCAATCGGAAGAGAGTTACAAAGACGTGCAGTTCTAAGAAAGGGGCGTTGTTCATGGAATCTCCATTTAGGTTTAGGCACAGATAAAGTTTGTGGGAAATTATTGATAGTGGTTTTGGCTTGATAAGTATTTTTCATGAAAATTTGGCGAGGGGGTTCCATAGATTGAAGCTCAGATGAGCACTTGCAATGAAAATTACAATAAATCAGAGACAAGCTCGCAACGTCTCTTCTCTGGGAATATGGTTACAGATAAGTGAAAATGGCATCCCCACAAAGCTACGAAGTTTATTTTGAACTCTGTCAAAGCAGGATAAGCTGCTTCTAGCAGCTCGTGCCCAGATGTGTCAACAGTACCCCATCGTTGGCCGTACCTGGCTTTTATATAGGCACAGAATTGTATCAGAAGGGAGGTATCTACTGGAGTGGTAGAAGAGTCTCGCCATTTTTCCAGCGATCTTGACAATGGATTTGATATACGTGTTTCATTTAAGATTGGGAGTAAAGATCAAGCCCAGAAGCTTGTCAAAACATGAATCCTCCTCAAGACGAGAGACGGTTATTTCAATTGATACCAAATGGACATCAGAGATTTGATGATGATGTGAAATCGAAGCTTGGTTTTAGATTCATTAAAAGTAACCAGTCACCTCTTTCTCTATTCTACCACGTGCTCAAGATTAGCGGAGAGAGAATCAGAGAGAACTCGGTCGTTTACGGTCTTTGATGTGCTACCATAGATTGTAGTGTCCTCAGCATAAATGTCTACGAATAATATAAGGATGTGATTTGGAAGATCATTAATGTAGATCAAGAAGAGAGTTGGGCCTAGGATGGACACCCGAGGGACTCCAGCATTATTACTGAGAGATTCTAATTTCTGCCCAACAACTACTCTAATGAACATATCAGAGAGAAATTAATTTATAATTGAGAAGACATTCCCAGCTATACCGTAGATGAAGATCTTGCGAAGTATACATTTATGTCATACCTTATTAAAGACCTTTGATATATCAAGAACAATTGCTCTCGAGAGGAAGCCTCCGTCGAGAGATTGACTAATCCTATGAGATATAACTGTGAGCATGTCTGCTGGAGATCAAGCAGAACGGAAACCATATTGCACGTCACTAAGAAGGTTATTTTTGCTGAGATGGTTGACTACTTCTCTATTTAACACAGATTCCAGCAGCTTACTCATGATGAACAGGAGACTTATTGGTCTGTACTGAGAGGGAAATGAGCGATCACCTAAATTCTCAAATACAGGCATACTGATTTTCCAAGGTGTTGGGAAGCATTTAACTTTACGACAAGGTTTAAATAACTGTGTAAGTATGGGCGCTAGTTCTGTTTGTAGCTTTTTTGAGCACTATTATTAGGACACGCTCAGGGCCAGTTGCTTTAATGGAATCAAGGTTTTTGATTAGAATGGCAACAACACGTACATATATTTTTATGTCGCATAACGTGTTTTTAGATACACAAGGAAATACTGGGGGTTGGTGGCCTTCGTCGTAAAGTGGAAGAATTAGCTATAGAGATCTTATACTAGTGTTTCGTCCTTTCGGGAATCATCAGTGAAGGGTGTCACGATTAACACGATTCGATAGATTCGAACCAGGCGAAAGAAGCCATCTCTGGCTTCTTTAGCAAGGACCTAATCTATTTGGCTACCGTTAATCGAGAAATGCTGTTCAATTTTAAACATTAATTTTAAAATGATTTTAAACACTGTAAGAGTGATCTAATCATTGTATGATGATCTGCATATATATATATATATATATATATATATATATATATATATATATATATATATATATATATATATATATATACTGGCAGCGAGAACCGACGTTGCTCGCATAGAATTAGAATTAACGAATGTTCCACAATTCCAATATTAAATTATCATTGAAATCAGCATAATCACGCATTTTCACTCAAATAAATGTATTGCCTGCTCTAATCAGGGACACGCCACGATAGATCGGAAGGAACTTTCACATGGCTTCCCGCAGTGAATTGTACAGTATTTTGTATCCAAATCGCTGCAGACAAGACATGATTTAATGAGCTAAAGTGATCACCTCAATATGAGGAACTAACCAACGATAAGTGTTAGCTTCATATACAAAGAAACAGCAATTCTCCTCATTTAAATTTATGACAGTGAGAGACAATCGATTAAAGCACAGTCGGGCACCTGTCGTTTAAATGAGAGTAGAGTGGAGAAAAATCGGCATCGCCCATTTTGTGAGAAAGAGGTGAAAGGGAGAAATATATGTATGCACATTTTTAAAGTTTTATGCGCATCTTGTTTTTTATTTGGATTTTTTTTTATTAGCATACAAAATACTTTTTATGCATTTTTATGTACACTTCTCTGGTTTATCACTAGGACTATGACAAGAGAATATTCTTATCGTTGTTTCGACTCTCGAGAATATATCCGACACAGTTAATCACGCGAGAACGACATCACTTTATCTAAAAACACATAAGATATTAACCGATATATAATCGAGAGTCAAAATAATTAAAAGAATATTGTCTTGTCATAGTCCTACATATGATATTGGTCCAGGATATGACCTTAAACGCTATCCGATGGTGATAGCCAAACTTGCGGGCTTTGGGGAGTGTGGAGCTATCCTTTAATTGCCATTGCTCCCAGATCCACTCTGACCGAGACTGGTAACTCCAGTATAGGTCCCAAGTATGAGTTTAATAGAAACCGACTTGAATATATATATATATATAAATATATATATATATATATATATATATATGTATATATATAAATATATATATATATATATATATATATATATATATATATATATAGCCAGTAGAGTTTAGTTTCCTAGACGTACCTCCAATGAAACAACATGTGTCTACCAAAATAGTGCTCAATGAGTGAACAGATCAGGTATATTAATTTGCCATTAATGTTTGTATAAATAAAATTAATATATATATATATATATATATATATATATAGTATTAAAAAATGTTCTTCAAAATCATTGGATTTGGCATTAAATAACCTGCAAAGGGCTAATATGCCATAAAACAAAAACAACCAATCAACGTATGCCATTGATAATTCTTCTCTATTTTTTTAAATTTTTGTTATTTTTAATTTTGAATATTTTACTTACCCGATTACTGTTCTTTGAAAACCGCAATATTAACAAGTTGACAAGAAAGTTCTTGCGAATTAAATTTCTCAATTAAGAAAAAAATGTATTGATCGAAATAAGCGCCACCAGAATAAGCACGCCTTTTCCAACGCAAAACATGTAGACCAAATATCCAGAGAGAAGTTTGGTAGAGAAGTTTTGCACACACACATAATCACTAAGGTTCGTATGCTGAAATGTTTTCGTCCTAAATTCTACATAATTATGCACAACGTAGAAATTATGGATGAATAGAATTAAGCATAATAATTAAAAGGATACCAATCATTCAATAACTAATACCCATAAAAAAGAATGAATTAATGAACATTCAGTTTCCACAGGAATATGAAAATTAGTTAATAACGTAAATATCCGGCGTATTAGTGGCGATGAAGTCGCTGAAAGCGTTTTTGATATCGTTTAAGTTTTAAACCATTTCTCACGCAGAAAGTTGGCGAGATGCTTGTAAAAATGGTAGTCGGTAAATGAGAGCTCTGGTGATTTTGGGGGAGGAAGCAGAGTTTCATAGCCCAAATCGTTCACTTTCTGCAAGGTACTTTTAGAAACGTGTGCTCTGCCATTGTCCTGGAGCAGAATGGAGACCTTTCTCTTGGCTAATGGTGGGTGTTGTTGTTTGGAGTTTCTGATTCATTTCATCCGTTTGTTGCCAGTGGTGCATCGGCGTCATGGCTTCGCCTACTTTAAAAAAAAACTGTGGTGAATGAGACCTTCACAGACCACCAAACAGTCAGCAATGGCATAGAGAATCACTTTCTGACTTTCTTTTTGTCGAATTAGGTACTGTATTTATTTCCGTTGCAGAATGATCCCTTTTGAGAACTTTACAAAGAATCTTAGTGATGACCATTGCGAGAATTTCCAGTTTATTTCAATAATAAAGAAACGTTCTAAATGAAAAATGGAACCCGAGCATGTGGGCAGATTACTACTTGTATATAAAAAGGAAGGATGGCACTCAATACAAGATAGTAAAAAGGACAGGCGTTCTTTAAACTGACAATGAGGTGTTTTTCATTCAAAACTAATAATAATATTAGTTTTACAAAAAAAGTTCTTAAATTTGTAATATTGATTTGAAATTATAGATTTTCAAGTAAGATTATGTCATAATACCTTTACTTTATATATCATTTTAAAGAGAGTTTTTGCTTCTATTTAATCTTTAAATTGCAATCGTTTTAAAATTATTATGTCTTCTTTTCAAACCGTTGAATACTAGATGGAAAAAAGCAATATCGCACAGTTTTCATATTTCAAGTTTAAACCAAACAGCTGCTGAAACAGCCCGCGATATAGCCAAACGGTTTTACGATGGAATCACTACTGAATGCACAACACATTAAAGATTAAAGATGATTAAAGAAATTTCGTGGTGGCGACGAGAGTCTTGAAAGTGATGAGCGTAGTGACTGACCATCGGTTGTTAACAAGGATCAATTAATAAGGTTAGTCGAAGCAAATCCACGCACAACTGTTGGGAAATTTGCTTCGGAATTAGACGTAACATTTACGACGAGTTTCAACTCTCTATGAAATTTTAAAAAAAAACTTCATAAATGGGTGCCTCACGACAACCAAAAGAAACACCGTTATGAAGTCTCGCTATTCTTTCTTTTACGCAATAAAAATCACCCGTTTCTCGAACAGGTTGTGACTTGCGAATAAACTACGTTCTTTACGCCAACCGAATGACGCTCAGTTCAGTGGATTGACGCTGACAAAACCTCCTCGAGACTTCCCGAAGCCAGACTTACACCGGAATAAACTCATGCGACTGGTCTCTTTCATTAAAGCTTAATTTGAAGGCAGGCGAAACCATTACGGCGGAGAAGTACTGTCAACAAATGGATAAAATGCATCAGGAACTTCGACAACAACACGCAATCAAGAGAAAAAGTCCAATTCTCCTCCAAAACAATGCTCGACCGCACGATGTTAAACCGAAGTTGAACAAATTGTGCTTCGAAACTGCTTCACTTCTCATACTCCCAAGACCGTTCAACTAATTTTTCACGGCTGCGACAACTTTCTGTGTGAGAAATGCTTAAAAAGGTTAACGATATTAAAAACGCATTCAGCTACTACATCGCTACCAGAACGCAATATTTTAAGGTTACTAGTATAAATACACTTGTTTTGCGTTGACAACAGTGTATTGATTCTGATGCTGCCTATATCGACCAATAATTTGAGGGGGGGGCGAGATATGTTCATTTGAATTAAAAATGTAAACACTGCAAGAACTTTCTTGTCAACCTGATAAAATATTACTTATAGTACAAGAGATGGTGCCTAATCTAGAGAAATAAAAGTCAGATTTAGTATCAGGATACTATTCGTACACGGAAATAGGTCTTATGTGGTGTGCACTTTTTTAATCTGAAATTTGTTGCACAGTGTAATTGGCTCATATTCCACCTGAGGGAAAACGATATCTAGTTACTTCGCTATCGAAAAAGACATCGGTAAATTTAATTTAACCACGAAAAGATAAATTAGAGAGAAAAAAACAGTGAGTAATGAATTCAATTAGCGAGACGGAGTGTTCGAAAGTGAGTGATGAACATTCAGAGAGAGAGAGAGAGAGAGAAAGAGGGAGAGAGAGAAAGAGTGAGAGGAGATGAAATATAATTTCATGTAAATGTTGAAAATTATATAATTCTCAAGATAAAAAGAAAGTCAATAAAAAAGAGAAAGAAAGAAAGGTAACAAAGGGAACTAACTGCGTCATTAAGAATATTCCAGGTTGTGGTGTATACGTTATTACATCATCGAGTGTTTGAGGCCTTTCGACATCATACGCAATACTTGAGCTAATCAAATTTTTACTTGATACTTGGCAGCATCGTTTTACGTGCTTCTGAAAGTGTTTTCTTATCGAAATTGCTGTAGACAAAGTAGGAAGCCTCTTGATGTAAAGAGGATTTATATATTTATATATATATATATATATATATATATATATACATCGAGAGAGAAAGAGAGAGAAAAAAGAGAAAAAGAGAGTAAAAACGAGTGTATGTGTGTGTGTTGATCCAAACGGATAAGGCAGTTTCTGCAGGAAACACTTTAATCAAGAGCTCAATAAGAAGCAGAGAAGGTATTATGGTAAAAAGACAACACAAACTAAAACCAATCTCATTATAAATTTATTTTTACAACAAAACCGTCCTTTTATATAATGCTCTTGGTTTTAAATAAAGTAATAATGAGATTAGGTTAAATGTGTGTGGTAATCTTTTCTTAACTATTATATATATATATATATATATATATATATATATATATATATATATATATATATATATAAATTAATGACAAAGTCTATATTATAACTTATTAGATAGACAATATTATGAACTTGGAATATAAACTTTTGTCATTCATTCACTATATTGTTCTGTAATCACATTGAGCTTAAGGATTGGTATACAATATTAGGAAATAAAAGATATTTACACACACATACACACATACATATGTATATATATATATATAGATATAGGGAGGGAGAGAGATGTGTATATATAGTTGTAATATTTTAAAATAAATATTTACACTTTTATACCTACAGACACTAGTGTTTCATGCTTACGCAATTATTAGTGTAGGAAGTGATCGTGACTGTTGGTCAGGATATTCGAACCCAATCAACAAATCTAACTTTAATAATCCAACTTTAAGGTAAAAACTAGACAACGCCCAATTGTTAAATCGGGGATGTACGAAAATTCTTTATATATTTTTCTCATGGTAAGAATCCATTGTGCTTTAAATCTTAGAGAAATATGTTTATAATTAAAATGTTGATTAAGCATGTATAAATGAAACCCAAATATAAAGAGTTACAGGATTTTCCAATAAAAAGTGCTTTGCTTAGTCACACTGTATTGACTAACATCGAGCCAACGAAGTACCAGATCCTCACGCGTGAAACGTTTGCCATTGCGGTTTCAGAAATACTAAAAGTTTTTTTTTTTTAATTTTCTATTTATTGTCTCCCAATAAAAGCAACGTTTATCTGCTTAAACATCCCAGCCAGAATCTGCCAGTAAGAAATCATCATCGAAGAATGGGGAACCACCCAGGATAAAGCCACGCATGATTCCAGATATGCATTCACTCCTATAAAAAAAGACTTCTAAGTAACTATACACATATGGTATATTTTCTGAACTAATAGAAACAATCACGCTATTTTCACTCGTTTCCGTTGTTTTTAAGTTATCCGGAATATTTTTACGTTTATAATAAGAGATCCGCCGGCCGGATAGAAAGAGTTTGGCGGGCCGGATCTGATATATTTTGAAGATTTCTGATCCAAATAAAACAACCTTTTGTACTCCATAATATATATTTGAAGATAATCACCAACATTCTTCAAGCTTACTTGCCAGCGATGAACGATGGTTATGCATGGGTACCCAGAGCGCGCTTTCTCATTCGAGGATCGCTTCAAAAATAAAGTTTTCTTATTTTTTAAAACTCAAAATGGTACAGAACTACGAAGACAAGAGTCGTGCCATTAGAAATAACGACGTTTTCTAATAAAGTATTAATTTTTCTACAAAGTCACTACCATTTTCTATGAACTGTTGCCAGAAATCCAATGATACATCTTTGCTTGTGACGCACATTTATGACAGGAGTTTCGTTCTTAGTTTCACACCGTAAATATCTCTAACAGAAAGATCAAACTTTCATGCATTAATGTAACTCTCATAACAATGCAATTTGCAATCCACTCTCATGTATTCGGACGTAATAAAAATAGGAGGCATTACTTGTAGAACGCATCTAGTATTATACATAATCAAAGTAAAGAAACGAATCGATGTAGCATCACAAATCTGAACAAAAACATGTTCATAGAAGATTAAGATTTATGCATTTTCTTAATTGGACAATTTGACTTCTTATCGATATAAGGTCGACTATAATCAATATATTCACTCAATTAAGTGTATATAGATACACAGTTTGTTGTTTTTATATTATAGGACTCAAGTGTAAATCACATTTCAAGTAAAACCTCTTTGATATTCATGTGTATCATACAAAAGCAAGTATCCACACAAAAACATAGGAGAAATTAAAATTTGAATTAAATCGCTTCAATCGCAGACCTGCCCCTTTTCTTTCTAAAATTGTTATGGATGACAATGCTCTTCATGAGAAATCGACTCTGAATCTTCTTTTGTAATGAATCTTTCTTAAACTCAATGTATTAAATCCGTTGCTCTTTCTGCTTCTCGTATACTCGGTTCTTTCTATTACTTTAAACACTTCCTCACATGTGAGGCTAATCATTATCTCTACAAATCTACTATCAGACCAGGGATGGAGTACTGTTGTCAAATTTAGGCTGGTGAATCTGTATTTCATTTGAAGATTATTCATAATTTTTAGGAACCTATTAGTAGTTTGATTGGCTCCACACTTTCTTCGTCACTGCAACCTCTCTCTCACAGACGTGATGTTGCTAGTCTACAAATTATATGATGACATGTGTTCCTTAGAATTGCCTGATCTATCCTTTGTTCCAGCTCGTTTTACTCGTTGGTCTAGAGGTCTCCATCATTTCGTTATTTTAATACCTCATTGTAATGCAGCTTCCTATTTCAGAAGCTTCTTTCCAACTTTGTGTAACGCTTTTGCTACCTCACTGCTTTCCTTTAACCTACAATCTTTGTCTTTTCAAGGTTAGTAGGTATTTCATGTCTATGTAATTATCAAGTTTCGTTCTTTTTATCTCCTTAGATTAAGTAGATCATGCCTTGTCTCGAGATATTTCCATTAAAAAAATCAGTTTTATCGTATTTTGCCGACCCAAGATTTATTATTACTTAGTTAAATTACAGACTGATTTTTCTCTCCTTGTTTATAGGTATTACCACCCTTTCCAATGGCGATCTGGAAAAATATAGAAAACTGACTTTTATATGTAACTAGCAGGACCCGTTAAGTGGCGTTGCCCAGTGGTAGCATCCCCCCCGTGTAAAAACATTAAAGTACGGCTAATCATCAAACTCCTCATGTTAAGAACGGTTTTCGAAATATGCACCTTCAACCTCCTCATGTTTAGAACGGCTTTGGGATTGGACACCCCCAACCTTCCTATGTTTAGAACGGCTTTCAAAATAGACACCCCATTTTGTGAGTGGTGGTGGGGTTGTCCAAAAATTTGCCCGATATGTAACTGTGATAATCGCAATCAGGATTCCCACGCGCAAATACTATGAACGGACAACAAAATGTGGTGGATGCAGTGTCGGTCGACCGTGCCTACTAAGCTGGCGTGCAGAGTATGGTCCAGAATATAGTATTTTTGTTGGCAAGACTGGAATTTAGGTGCCAGAATACTCTCGAACCTTCTATCACTTAAAAGGAACTAAATTCTTGACTTAATAATTTAAAACAATATAAACCTTTTGAAATTTTAATTTTAGACAACAGAAACAGAGTTTTTATTTATAATTTAAAAAGAAATATTGTTCGAGACATTTTTCAATATATTTACTTAGAAAATAAAAATGGGGGAAAGTAGGCAAAAACAATTTAATTTGCTTTGTGGCCTATTTGCGTTATAAATAAAAGCAAAACATTTGATATTACTTATTACTCGTGCGACCCCTAATTTTTTTTTAAATTAAGCAACCCCCCTAAAAAATGAAAATATCAGCGTGTTCCCATGAGAGCGTAGAAAGAAATTAGCCGCAGCCATTCATTTTGAGGGTGCTGGCAATGGTTCTATTGTCATAACTGCAGAGTAGAGAGCAGTACAGCGAAGCATCTCTGATCTAGTAGATGGTCGCAAATAATAATAAAAAAAGAAAACCGGTTTTCATAACACGGAAATGGAATCAAGTCCTCTTTTCAAGGGCGACAATTTTATCGGTTCATTCTGCAATTATTATCTCTGGTCAACTTGACTAACCCCTGATAAAATCGAACAAATTTCTTATTAAGATTTTGTCTATTATTCCCAGGCCCTCCCATTAAATATACGTTTACACATCGCCTTTATTGCATGCAGGATCTATTCATCATCCCTCCTTATCTATCTCTTTTCTGTCTCTCTCCCTCTCTCTCTCTCTCTCTCTCTCTCTCTCTCTTTGTTCTGTGTTGCTTTATATATCGTTCTTATCAATGAAAGCTTGTAAAACTATCTATAAACAGATGATTGGAATAGCCCATAATATTCAGTAGGAAACAGAATCATTATCAATATTAATATCAGAACCAGTATCAATAATATATAATTTATAATTAGAGAGAAAGACAGACTAATAAACTAATATTGAATGTTGTCAGTTTGTTTGTTAACTAGCCTGGGCACCCAGCGTTGCCTGGGTTGACATGAAGTTCCGGTTGAAACACACAGGTATACTAATTATTTTCATCATGGGCAACGTGGATACCCCCACAACAAAAATAAAAGAATGGATGAAAACATGTAAATGTAATCGCCCCAAAAAAGAAGTATGTGATACCCTCTCCACCAGATATTTCGGCAGAAGGGCTACAAAGAGGCGAAACTATTCTCCGGATATTGAGCACTAGAAATACACCTCCCCCCAAAGAAAAGATAATTAAAAATTAATCATTACAACTTTTGTTTCTATAAAAAATAGTAGTGACTGCCCGTGCAATCGGAAAAAAAAGATCTACCAAAAATTAATTCCAAAAACAATTAAATGACATTTTTCGTCATTTTATATTTCTAATGTAATCAACCCCACCCCCTCAAAAATTGAATTTGTCCTATTTTAGGGTTCGTTTTGTTTATAAAATTGTTAGGTAAAAGTGCATAATTGTCTCATAAAAAATAATTAAATTTATCGTTATTTTATGTTTCAAATGTAATTCCCGCCCCCCACCACCACCACCACAAAAGAATTAAATTTTTTTTGTGCTAGAGATGCCATGTCTGGTTGAACGCTTTGTAGCCAAAAAGTGAGTTCTCATTTTACGTTAAATTTACATAGAAAGTTATTTCCCACGCTAAAATGTTATTTTTTTTCTTTTTTAATTTCTTCTTTCATATTATTTATAAAGACTGCTTAAATGTATTAGGCCACAAAAAAAACAGGTCTTACTTTTTTGGTCAATGTCAACTTTATTTCCCCCCCCCCCCAAAAAAAACCTTTAAAATGACGACTTTTAATGGTTTTCGGTGGTGCTGAAAACGGATATTACGTTTGAATTTTGGGCAGATTAGTAGTTTTCATGATATGAAGGAGTTACTTTTTTCAAAAAGTGTGGGGGATCACTTTCCTATATAAATTTAACGTAAAATGAGCACCCACTTTCTTGTCACCTAGTTATTTCTTCATATCATAAAAACAAATTTAACTGTGATATTCGTTTTCAGCACTCCCGAAAATTGGCGCTGTTTTTTTTTAAATTTATATAAGAAAGTGATCCCCCACTTTTTTGAAAAAGTAATTTTTCATGTCATTAAAACTACTTATCTGCCCCAAATTTTAATGTGATATTTTTAGCACTACCGAAAACCATTAAAAGTCGTCATTTTCAAGTTTTTGAGGAGTTGGAAAGAAACTTGACATTGACCATTTTTTTTCTATGGGTTAAACGAAGCTAGGTCAGGTCGTAAAAATTGACCATTTTTAATTTAAGATATTAAATAAATTATAAAGAAAATCTGTTTCGCGGGCAATTAAACACACTTGCTGTCGTATAATTATTATAATAAATCCTAGGCAACACCGATTGAATTTTATAAACAAAAACCAAAAACAGCAGAGGATGATGGGTTTTGTTCACATGTGTCTCTGTGACTAACTCTGCCCTCGTGAGGATGCAAGTAAATGAGGATAGTTTTAATTATGTTTCTCTAACAAATAAACAAGGTTACTTAAAAAGTAGGAATAAGTGAAAAAATTGTCCTTAGAATTAAAATAAAAAAAAATTAATTCAGCTTAGATTTATTTTTCGAAATGAAAACAAAAACAGGAAATATTTAATAACGTGTTCCGTTTAAAACAATTTTTCAAATAAGCTATCACAGTTATTTTCCCTTTGGGTTTTCTGGTTTTTGGTTTGAAAATAAAAGGATTTTAGATTTCAGATAAAATAAATTAATCACACATAACTTGACATTTAAATAAACTAAATAATTACTTTTTTTTAATTAGTACAGTTGAAACAAAACTATTATGTCGAATAAGTAATGTCATCGAGGTAATTATTTAAATACATTGCATTTAATGTGATATGTTAATGACCGTAACTCAGTAATGAAAAAGTTGTTTAAAGAATGCTATATATTGAAAATCCGTATACAATATAATGTCTCCTTTGACAGAAGTATCCTAATATGGGCATTAATATTTCTTGACCAGGAGAGGTGTACACATATATGGCCTTTATATTTCTTTGGTGATTGGTAGTTGTACACACAGGTACACACACACACACACACACACGCTAATACTTTATATATATAGAAGTTTAACTGGATTCGCAAACTTGTATTTTACTTTCTTTCGAACAACTTAAGTGGTATTTACAAGTAATCAAAAGAGTCCGATTCTTTTATTGTATACGTTCAAATGTTTGTTCGTTGTTTTAAAATAAATATTAATGCAATTCGTTTTTCCAATTAAATTGAAAAATCTTGGAAAACTGGGATTAGTCAGGTTGTCAAAGGGCAATATTTTTCAACCACGATTTTCGGTTAATCAGTGTCGGTCATCCACTTTTTTGAAGTCGGGCACATCATTTCTCATACTCCTTGTAACAGCATTCTCCCTATATACAGGGTAAAACGAGAGAATTACCGCCCTAGAAAACACGACATAATTCCATTTCCGTTTGATGAAAACCGATTTTCTTTTCTTTTTTATTGCAGACCATCTGCTAGTCGAGCAGTTGTGTACAAATCCCATGAGCGATATGAGCCTTCTATCATGTCTGAAAGTAACACAATGTTCAACGAGCGAGATCGGAGATGTACCACTGTACAACTCATACTCTATGCTAATCAAATTTATGACTACAAAACCATTATCAGCAGCCTCAAAACCCATCGCTAGATTGCTACGAATAACGGAGACGTGCTCAGGGTGATGTTACTAACTAACTAACTTTCCGGCCATTGTTATAATTTTGGTTTAGTTTCAAGTGCAGACTACATCATGCCACCTTATATATTTGACGTTGGTTTGAAAGTAAACACCAAAGTGTTGCTGGATGTGCTGAAGAGTGTGGTGAGCCCCTGGTGCAAGTAGGTGGCCGCTGGTAGACCGTGGGTGTGGCAGCAGGACTCGGCACCGGCCCACAAGTTCAGAAGTATTGCTACGACTTTGTACGCTTATCTCACTGTCCCCTCCTACTCCAATTAGAACTTGTTGGACTACTTCGTTTGGTCATGCGTAAAGAACATCACCAAAATGACCTCCAACAATACCAAAGCAAATCTGATCGCCACCATTCGCCGAGTATTCGCTGAGCTCCCTCCGACACTTGTGGAAAAGGCATGTTTCCAGTTGCGAACATGTATCGAGGCGGTGATTAAGGTTGGAGGCTGCTACATTTAATAGATGTTAGCTCTACTATATAATCAAGTTACTTGAATTGATGTTTTCAATAAAAGTTTTAAAATAAAGGTATAGTCTTGTTTGAATGAAGGCGACAGCGTCATCGTTCCACCCGATACCCATCATATCCTTATGCAATTTTATGTAACTTGTATACTTACTTTCTGTATAAGGATGTAAGACTTGCCTCGCATTATCTTCTATTACAAGGCCTGGAATTTCAAGCCTTATCTTTACTATTGTATAAAAGTCATGGTGTGTGTGTGAGTTACTTCCTCATAAGTCTCGAAACATTTGGGTCTATTTTTTTTTGTTTGCAAATAATACGCAAAACTCATTTATATGTCTGGCAATGTTCTTAGATAGGTTTAGTAAAGAAATTCATCCGATAAGTATAAAAAAAAAACTATATTAAAAATAATTTTTCTCCTCTGAAAGATAAAAAAAAGAAATTTTACATGGGACTATTTTACGTTACACCGGCATAACATTGCTCGATGTTACATAAAATATTCCCCTGGAAAATGTCTTCTTTATATCTATAAGAGAAGAAAGACTATTCTTTAAGATCGTCAGGCTCAAATATCAGCTGATGTGTATAAACACGCACGGACGGAATTTGATGAACGACATTATCATTATTATTATTTCTATTTTTTTTTTCGCTAATTAGTCCACCAAGCAAATTATTCCTTTTAATATATAATAATCAATAGAAGACTGATTCTATAATAATACATATGCAATCTGCATGAATCAAAATATCATTTTTTATCTTATTGCATTAAAAGAAAACCCTGGGCATCCAGCTAGTACAAGCTCAAGCGTAAAAAACTCCTCTGTTCGGAAGTCTATCACACGCTAACGCCAACATAGTCGCATGTTCACATGCAGGGAGGTGACGATGTCTGAGTGGTTAACAATATAAACTGACAATTGAGTGTATCAAGTTCGAATTCAGTTCGTTCCGTAGATACAAATCACTTAGGGATGTTGGCAACGTTTACACTGTCCCTCATGTCAATATCACTTGTTCTGTTTAGTAAGAATTGTAACTGTATCGTTACCATAACACGTTGTATTCTCAGTCGCAAAGGCAAGAAAGAATAGAAAAAAAAAAAACTTCAACGTGCGTTTTTTGTTGTACAGCATTTATTTCCTCATTGTTACGGATGTGATGTCACCCACGTCTCGAACGTCATCGTCTCTTGGAACGTGCTCTCTCATTTTATAGCCTACTTTTTCCTTGTCGTTGCGTCATTTCGCTCACGGCTCGGTATTTGCATGTAGCCGCCCTCGTTATGTTACATAATAAGAAATATATCGGGGAAACGAATGCCAACAATAATTCTCTGATTCATGCGAAATTAGGGAATGATGCTCAACAACAACAATCACTATACTAAATACGGGATTGAAATAATAGGGACATAACAGGATCTTTAGTAGGCCGGAAATATAACATCTATAATATCAATCTAACCTGTCTGTTTAAATGTATGCCTGTATGTCTGTATGTATGTATGTATGTATGTATGTATGTATGTATGCCTAAAACTTTCGAGGAAGGCGACGGATTTTCACGAGATCAGTATCGCATTAAAGCTCGTCCCTTCGGAGGACAAATATCGAAAAATTGGTTAAAAATATTTATTCCTTCACCCTCAACTGGAGGGTCGCTTTTCTAGCCAATAATTTCAAAAGAAATCCCCTCTTTTCGACTGACTAGCCTTAATTTAAACCTTCGCCACGTCTGGTTTGGCGATGGATGCAGCGGCAGAGATGTCACTTTTTTTTACGTTCTTTTCTTCCTTCGCCGTACGGGTTCGAGCCTTCTTGCCTACTACTACTTTTTTTTTGCTCAACACACCCATCTGCACAACCGGGCAACGCCAGGCACCCAGGCTAGAACAAAAATAAAAAAAAGAATGAACTTTTTGGCCAACCCTGTATTCGAGAAAACGCCATGAACCAAATCAAACCAGGATAGGGCGTGATGATAACTTTGTAGCACCTATTTTACTTTGTCATGTCGTCTTTAATTGCTGTGTTAACAGTTTGTAGCGGTGTTTCCAATAGCACTTTGCAGAGAATAACTTATTTCCGACGATTCGTTAAAGCAAGACGAAGGCCGTGTGGTTATTTTGGCAAGTTCTACTCACAAAGGACACCTGGGTTGGTAGTTCTTCAATTTATTTTTATTTTTATCAAAGTTAGAGAGACACATTCGGTGATAAGATGTGTCGCCATCTTCGTTTCAAGTAACCAAAAGATTAAGTGCCACTGGCTGCACATTGCTTGTCTTAGACAATTAACGGCCACTTGGGAAGCGCTGGTTTTATTGCAAGCGATTCTATTGCCGAAGGCGTGGTTATTGCATCGGGTTTCTTTAGCTACGCTCCTTGCTCTGGCATTCCTTCCATTAGTGCGATATTAATGTCCAAGGGAAAGGAAATCGAAAAGTAGACATGGCACGATCACCTTCAAACTAGTTCCTTACTGTAAATCATTTACAAAAAAAAAAAAAAATCTTTTAGTATTATCCACCGTTAAGAAGTTTTATTTCTTTTTGGATATATCTTAAACTAAACAGAATTTTCATGAAGGAACTTTCTTTCCAAGAAATTCCTATATGTGGACAACAATAGCGCGGGTCTGCTTTCCCTACGAATAAAGCATGGTCGTTTTTATGTTCATGTTTCAAAGTTGTCCACTCAAATAATTTAATTCTATCAATTTAAGAAATTTAGACAGTGAACCTTTGCTTGACTTTTATCAGCCTCAAAACTTTCGGTTCCATTATCCTTTAGCCCTCACGTTCTACGAGCGATGTTTTTGACAAAGGTGGAAGAACTGCTGTTTTCCGGATCGGAATCCATCCACCTAGCACCCACCGTTATCTAATTCTTGACCTTGAGATAGTATTTATTTTTAAATCCTCACATCAAGTGGCTTTATATTATGTCCCAGGCGATTTCCATACAAAAACTAATCAGCTCTTCTCTATCTTCTATCTTCTTCTTCTTCTATCTATCTTCTTTTCTATCTATCTACTCTTCTATCTATATAAATAAAATGAACTCATTTTCCCCCTCTGAGTTTTACCTTAATAGGATTAGAAATCAAGACATTTCATTCGAATGTATTATGCACGGACTGCAGCACAATATCTCTGGTGTCTTATAGACCTATTACCTATCCACTTCCTCGATAATCTTAGATCCCTATATTTTTTCTGCTGTGAGTTCACCGCCAAAATCTGTTACAATCAATGGAAGTGGAAAATAGTAGCTAAAAGGTCAAGATTGAAAAGAAGAAACAACTATCTTGGTCTGGCGAAAGTCGTCTGCACACGTTTTTTTTTTCTCATGAGTTAATTTTAAATCATAGATAAAAAAAACATTATTTCTGCATTTTTTGGGGTACGTATGAATTTATGCCATACGCTAAAAGATGAAACTGGGGAGCTATAGGTTTTGGTTTTCATCCAACAGATGGCACACAAGTTATTACTATTTTTTTTACTTTTGAATCCTCTACTATATATTAAACGCAATATAATTGGTGGGGTGGCACAGTTACAGATTCTGACGCTTGGCTATTCGTGACGTCATTTCCGCTAAGAAGATTCTGCTTTCCAATTAGTCTGAATCTAAAACTCAGAGGGAGAGAATCGTAACATCACTTGTCCATTAAATTGAGCAAAGTTCCCACTCAACAAACGTCTGTATTTCTGTTAATATATTATTCATTTCACTGTGTTCGAGTCTTCTCGTAATTAATTTCAACGTTTACACCATAACAATAATAATCGATAGAGAATTGGTTCAATCATAGTAAATACGAAATCTCCATGAATTAAAATATATTTAAGCGTATTTCCTTACTGTGCAACGCCGGGTCATTTGTGTGCCACGCTTACATCCGAGTGGCTGCCTTTTAATTGTTATCGCCTTCCATTTCTTGTAATAAATAATATTACCAATAATTTCTTATAAATGTTGGTTTTGGTTTCGATTATAGCAGATGGCACTTCAGTAATCTATTTTTTTAGTAATAATTTTATCAAGAACTCTTCATAACTTTTGGTGCCTGTTTCGATTATAGCTGAAGGAATTAATATATATTTGTATCCGTATATTTTTCATAAGTTTTTGTTTCGGTTTTGATTCAAGCTGATACACGCAAGTCATATGGATATATATATATATATATATATATATATATATATATATATATATATATATATATACATATATATATATATATCCACTCGGTACTCCTGCGACCTTCACACACGGCCGCCTAGGCGCAGAGGTTGGACTAGTGGCTCCCAGTTCTCACACCTGCCACTGCTATCCTCACTCCATAGCCACAGGGCTTTTCACCTTGGCTCCTAACTTGCTTGCGCAGTTTAGGTGTAGTATCTGTCGCGCATCGGATAGACACCCTCTGAGCCTCCAATGCTCATGTCCAGTTCAGCGAACCCGCGACAACTAGCAGCAGAGGAGGTTGCAGCTTCTGGCCGAAAGAAATCTCAGTGAGGTTGACAGTCGCCCTATCGTGTCCGCGCGTACGGCTGTTCTTTCTGGATAAGGTTCCATAGCCTTTTAAGGAAAACTGCAAGACAGCAGTAGGATTTGAAATCAGAGTTCCTACCTCTTAGCCTTTTGCTGTGATAATGCCCACAAGGCAGTGGTGTTTGATTTTGGGGTTGGTTCCTCTAGTCTTCGCCTAACCAAGGGCACCCACAAGACAGTAGGGTAGAGGTTGGTAGTTTGCCAGGGCATGTCCACGCATCGGTGGGCAATAACGCATTACCTCTGGGGTCCCCTACTACTCCGAGATCTCCTACTATTTTAGCCTGGGGCCGCAAGGCACCCAGTTACCATGTGTGGCCAACGTGGGTGCACTGTAGGAGTCTTAATGATGGAGAGGCTATGTACTGGCAGGGAAGACTTATGCATAGCTGCTCCCTTTTCACCGTGAGGTTAGCCAGCGGTGTTAGCTGAAAGCGAGAAGCCATGCAAGCATGAACTTAACACTAACTTGTACCTAACACACTAGACACATCACATCCCCTCGTCGGATCAAGGAATATATATATATTTCGATTATTTTGCCATTATTGCATCTAACGCTTAAAATTGATTTCTCACTAGCAACAACCATCGATCTTCTCTGGGATTTTCATAGCAATAGGTCTTGCCAATATTCCAGTGCTTTCTGCATCCATCTACTTGAGATCTAGTTAGTGTTCTACCTCCTTAGTCTTTTCATCTTCTCCGAACCTCCAAGACCATTTTGTGTATAGAATCCATCATTTTGTGTGTGGGGGGGGAGCAGTGTTTGGTGTTTCTTGCAATTATTTCGTTAAATTAGGAAACATAGAGATTAAGGGAAAATGTTGGCATTTGTTTTAGCCAAAGAAGTATGTTTTGCAAATGTTTTGCAGGGGTGGGAGGACATATTGAATATCAGTCGAGATCCTGTCATGAAATATCGTTTAGTATAATAATGGATGATAAGAAGATTGAACGCAAGTTTGAACTAACGTGATATGGTATTTTATGTACACTCTTTCTAGTGGGTTATATAAAAGTTTTGGTGTGAGTTTAATGAAATTTTCTAGTTTGCCAGGTGAAGGTCAAACGACGGTATTAGGAATATGCATGCGTAACGTAATAGCTATTCGTTCATGTTTTAATTGTTAGCCTAGCAGCAAACATGTCTTTATATTTCAAGAATTTACGTCAAAGTATAAAGAAAACCGTAAGCTAAACGTTTTGGATTCGGTTCTCGGTCGTAGAACACTAGTCATTTTTTTTTAACTTTTAAAATCAATACTATGAGTTTGATAAAAAAAAAAAAAAATAATAATAATAATAATAATAATACGAAATCTGCATTAATTAAAATATAAAATTTAAAAGTATTTTACGACCGGGCAATACCGGGTGTCCTGTTAGTACTTTATATTATTCATATTTATTTTTTACAGTAAAACAATTTTTTAAATTTCTGCTGCGACAAAAAATAATTCCATTTAAAACTCTCAGATGATTCTGAATTTTTTAATGAATACTGATTGTATTATTTGAATTATTCGGACTACTGTCCTCATATTGAGTGTTATTCGTACACCGTTTCGGACGAAACACCCAACAGCCTTTTTTAAGTATATCTTGCCGAACCTGGAAACTGTTCTGTCGAACCCGAGAACTTGCAGGAACGGAACCTGTTATTTAATCACCTGAGATATCTGCTCGCGTTCAGGTAATCATAATCAGATATAATTTGAAGTATTTCGCAATTATATACTTAGTATCGCTCGTACTGAGAATTGAAACCTGGACCTCCAGAATGATTTCACTAACAACTAAATTTTACGTTATACGTAACGCCACTGGTTATTGTGGGGGCATGCTTCACTCGTGATTGAAATAAAGGGTTCCGTTCAAAATTCACAGCATATTCCCGAGTTAAACCGACGAATTCCTGAGTCATGTAATTATTGTGTCTGTTTATTTTTTTTACAAAAGAATTTATTATTGTTATTATTTATTATTTTGTTGACACCCAAAATACAATTGCCATTTGTTTTGGATTACATCGGCCAACACTAAAGATGAAAACTACAGTTCAAATAATCCACATAATCCAGTGCCGACGATGTTTTAATTCACCTACAGAGTGGAACGATAAATTTGTGAACAAAAATAAAACGACACTGCACCTTTATTTTAAAGCCTTTATTAAAAAAATCAATTTAGGTAACTTTATTATGTATTAAAGCTGGCATCTAATGAAAGTAGTCGACTTCACCCTAAATCATCGCCTCGGTACGGGCCCGGAACTGGATCGCCTCGGTACGGGCCCGGAACTGGGAGCATGCCTTTTTTTCCCAAGCGTCAGCTGGAGCTTAGCAAGTTGCGTCGGT
>NC_136494.1:30432886-30477886 GCF_053919585.1 Euprymna scolopes | reverse complement strand
ATATATATATATATATATATATATATATATATATATATATATATATATATATATATATGCAGAATAGAACGCACTCTAAGACAAATGTCAGTCCTACAGCTATATAATTGATTGTTGCAGGTCTACGAACTCAGTCATGGAATATATGTATATATATATATATATATATATATATATATATAAGCTCTATTTCCTATTTGGTTTTATCGAGCTTTTACCTCTGGCTGAGATAATTTTAAATTTTATAAATATTAATTCTTTAATATTTATAATATACTTTAATTTTACCATCTTGGATAATTTTGGTAAATTTAATTCTAATTTTTCTTTTATTTTATTATATATATATATATATATATATATATATATATATATATATATACATTGTATATATATATATATTGTGTATATATATGTACATTGTATATATATATATACATGGTATATGTATATATATATACATGGTATATGTATGTATATATATTGTATATATATGTATATATATTGAATATATATATATGTTATATATATATATTGTATATATATATTGTATATATATATACATATATATTATTATTATTATTATTATTATTATTATTATTATTATTATTATTTCAAAATATACTTACGACGGTATGCACAACTAAAGTTAAGCTTTCCTTTTTCAATTGTTAACAAAAACTTCATGCAGTTACCGTACATCAAAATATCGTGAACTTGTGTTTACAGGATTGTATAAACTCTGTAGTTCTTTTTCTCCATACCAAACAAAAAAATATTTTTTTTAATTTTGACCCTAACATATCTTGCGTTTGTGATCTGTTCAAAAGCAAAATCGAATAAAGAATTGAAAACGATTAATGATAATTCATTCAACAATAGGTAACCTTTAAATGTTATTAGGCAAGTTATCGAAAGAAAACTGAATTTTCTCAAATAAATGTCAATACGATGGCTTAATCAAGATATATTGGGTTACCGTGTTTAAAGTCAGTAACTTAAGAAGTTTAGCAGTAGAAGAATGCTATTTCGCTTCCAGTGTACGTGTTTTGTTCTCTATGAAACCGTTAACAGCATCCTCTCGGAAATATGTTCTATTCCCTCATCATTATAATAGCATGATTTACTCATTTAAATGTAGTTGCAGTGTTGACTACGTTAGTTGATCGACGTAAAAATTGAATAGTACAGACCAATACCAAATACCTAATAAAATCAGGAAATGGACATATCTACTACCGGATGTTCTAACACATTCTGGTCTTCCATAGTTAATCATTTGTTTAAAACCCGCTGTACATTGACTAATATACAATTCTGAGTCGTGATCATTCAAACTTTAATCTGAAAATCTTGGAGATTATTCACGTTCGTTTTAATAGACCTTCCCTTTGTAAACAGAAAGACATATGTTTTAGGTCTAAACTTAATTAGCCTGTAGGTGATTTTTTTTATATAATATAGATCGTAACGCAGCTTTAATCTTAAATATATAGTGTCGACATTGTTATTTTTTCTTATCGTTAATATATAACTCTGCTTTATTTTCGTACATAAAGTTTCCATCATATTTTTCTTCCCTTTTCATTATAAATAACATCCCTCTATACAGTTGTAGAGGGGTCAGAGGTAAACCGGTCGGCTGCACTATTTTCAACAAGTATTCCGTTCGTAATTTCAATATATATATATATATATATATATATATATATGTATATATATACACATATATATATGTGTGTGCGTGTGTGTGTGAAAATATTCCTTATTCACTTATTTTCTTTTTCATATATACCAATCCTTATTTAAGCCTTCCAATGTAATTACAGAACATATAATGAATGAATGGCAAAAGTCTATATTCCAAATTTTATGATGTTGACCATCTTACAATGTATTCCTTTAATTCAGTTGACACTTACAATTCTTGACAGTATCTGTTTCATAACACCAAATCAATAACTTAATTATTATGTCAATCAGGTAATCTCTTTTGTTCTTATCTCATCGGAAGTAATAGCAACCATTAAACCAGCATTAATAAATTAATTATTAAAACATTTCTGGTAGAATATACCTAAATTAATGGAATTTGTTAATACGAATATGTGGGTTATAGTGACTTTACTTCTTAATACCCAACGGCGTAACTATAAGGAATTTGCAGCTTCTCTTCCAATTTTCGGATTTTAAAATCATTTCGAACACATTTTATTTCCTTTTGATGGATAGAGAGTTGCTATTATTTTCTCATGAGTAAAAGACAACATAGATTCTCTAATTGATATATGATATAATAATTAAGCGATTGACTTGGCGCCTCGAAATAGATACTGTCAAGAATTGTAAGTGTAAACATAATTGAAGGAATAAATTGTAAGATGGTCAACATCATGCACTTTGGGCAATAGAATTTTGTCATTCATTCAATATATATATATATATATATATATATATATATAGAGAGAGAGAGAGAGAGAGATAGAGAGAGAGGGAGAGAGAGATAGATAGAGAGAGAGAGAGGGAGGGAGAGAGAGAGGTTTTTAATTACTAGTATACCATATTATTATTTTGTTGTTGTTATTCTTATTGTTATTATTATTGTTATTATATATTTATTATATTTTTTTATTTACATTTGATTATTTGATTGGTTGTTGGTTGGTTGTTTTTGTTTTACGGCATATCAACCCTTTTCAGGTTATTTAATGCCGAATCCAGTAATTTTGAAGAACATTTTTTTAATAGAATATATTTGTTTTTTGCAAGTCGGTTTCTATTTAAGTCATAGTTGGGACCCTAACAGGTACTTCCACTCCGGGTCAGATTGGACCTGGGAGCAATGGCAATTAAAGGGTGGCTCCACACTCCCCCAGACCCCGAGGGCTGGGGCCTCACAATCGGATATAGTTTAAGGTCATATCCAGGACCCATATTAGTATAAATAGTAACTGGACTGTGTCTAATTTTGTTTTTGGTGAAGTAGGTTTTTTCTCCATTGGAGAATTAGGTATTTAACGGCTGTCATGTTTTTAAATATCTTAAACAGCTACATGATAAGCAGCTAATGATCACTCTTCTATTTGATAATTTAAATTAAATCAGTTTTTCCGCTGTTATACAAACGAATACTCATGTATAATTAGGGAATGTTATATATATATATATATATATATATATATATATATATATATATATATATACTTCATTTACTCACATAAAATTAATATACGAAAGTATGAATTTATGCGGGAACTTTAAGTATTTACTTCAAAAGTGCTCAATACGTAGGTAGAGTTAGTTAGTTAGTTATAAAATATATATGGCGATAGAGTTACACTGAATATTCCGCGTTTCATCCACTCTAGGATTCTTCAGGCTTATACGCATAAGCCTGAAGAATCCTATAATGGATGAAACGGAATATTCAGTGTAGCTTTATTGCCATATATATTTTATAACTAACTATATATATATATATATATATATATATATATATGTGTGTGTGTGGGGGTGTGTGTGTGTGCGTGCCTGTGTGTGCGCGTGTGTGTGTGTAATTTCTAGTCTATAAATTCCGAGATTAGAATATAACCGATGAGACTGGCCAAGGAATAAGGTGTTTTAATGTATAGATTATTGTTCAATGATACAAAGAAATCGATAATTGAATCAGTTCCCAAGTAGACTAAAACTCTTTGTTAGAAAATAGACTTCCACTCAGGACAACCATTTTACACAATTAGGCCTCTTAGCAAGTCAGCGTAGCTGTTAAATATAATTGAGTTGATATACTTTTGTGTGTGTTTTGTTGGCGATTATTCTTGTTTATTTTTTTCTGGAATTTAGGGTAAATACTATCCGTGTAAGTAGTTCTGTCTCAGTAAAATGTTCATAGATATGATACGCTAATTAGTTTGAGTGGCAACATTTAAAAAGAAAATGGCTTAGGAAAGACAAAATGGCCGAATAAATGAACGAAAAGACATAAGAAATGTAAGAAGAGGGGGGAATAAAAACGGATGCAAAACGGGGTTTATAATGCTAGAATGGATGTAGAAAGGAGCGGTTATCCAGTTTCACCACGATATTATCAACTTCTTGTGAAATGAAAATAAACAAATTGGCGCAAAATATTTATTATATACTTACGTGTTAGGTTTCCAAAAGCCAATACATTCAAAATTATGAAAATTCATCAAGCATTTTTTTAAACCAGCAAAACACTAAAACAACGAAATATCTCGTCCGTCATTTTATGCTTACAGTGGTCTTTATCACAGCAAAAGGCTAAGAGATGACTTCAAATCCTACTGCTGACTTGCAGTTTTCCTTAAAAGGTTAAGAAACCTCATCCAGAAAGAAAAAGCGTAGCAGCGGACACGATAGGACGACTGTTTACTTCATTGAGATTACTTTCGGCCAGAAGCTGCGGCCTTTTCTGCTGCCAGTCGTCGTGGGTTCGCTCCACTGGAGGTTCTCTGCATTGGAGGTTCAGAGGGTGTCTATCTGATGCGCAACGGATACAGCACCTAAACTGCGCAAGTAAGCTTGGAGCCAAGGTGAAAAATCCTGTAGTGATGGTGTGAGACTACGCCAACACCGAGGGATAAAGTACTGAGGCCCGAACTAATCATCGTCAAGACTGGCGGACTGCATGATGACAGTAGGGTAAACAGCTAAGGGAGATAATTCAACACAAACTAATCATGATAACACCATCTAGAAATCGTTTACCGATTAAATTTGATTTAATTTCATAAAAGCCAAAAATACTCGATGAATTTAAGTACATTTTTTGGTTTACAGCCTTGTTAAAACCAAACATACACTACATAATGAGGTTTTGTTACAATCAATATTGATGTTAAACTGAATAAGCGCCAAGAAAAGCAACTACAGAAAAGGGAAGACAAGGGTCAGTGTAAATCCGCTTGAATGGAACAAAAACATTTCCAGAAAAAAAGCTAGGTTTTAGCTTTTTTTACCTTATATATGATTATTACGAATATGTAGAATATTAAATATTAACTATACACATTTTATTTATTTAATGTTATTGGTCCCCGACAAAGGAGATATTGGACCAAGTAATTCACTTCCGTTCGTCTGTTCGTTTTTTTTTTTTGTTTTTTTTTTTTTTTTGTTTTTTGTTTTTTGGGGTTTTTTGGAGTTTTTTGGGGGTTTTTTTGCAGTTATCTCAATAATCATGCCTTGGATTTTACTTTTTTTTTTTTTTACAATTTTGCGCAAACATTTGTCCTGGTGAACGTAAATTTTGTCCAGAACGGATTTTAAGATATACCTCTGGTTGTCCCCGTAAAGGCCATTATAGAAGTAAAATCACCACCGAATCGTTCAGTTTTCGTTGGTTCACACTTTTCTCAATAACCACGCCTTTGATTTATTTTAAATTTGGCACAAACATTAGTCATGGTGAAAGTAAACCTTGCATTTGTGAAGGAAGTCTCCACATGCTCAGCTTGTGTAATTTGAAAGTTACTACAGTTAATTGTAAAAGATCGCGGGGCTTTCTCTCGAAACTAACATTTGATTTCATTATGTCGTGAATCTGTATCTGATATTTTCTTAGCGATAAACAGTCTCTTTTATCGCTGCTATTTGTATTTCGCTGCAACTTAGACTTCTAGAAATTATGTCTACGTATTTAAAAAAATTATTTATTGGACAAGTTGTTTTTACAACAACAGGTGCAATATCTACGTATTTTAGAGAGCATACTTGTTTAAAATTATTCTGATATCTTTTTTTGTTATTTTTGCCCGTTCGGTTCTATTTAAAGCATTGTCGTTTGAAATGGTTACGTTTATAATAAAAGCAGATCTTTCCGGTTTAATTCATGATTTGATAGCCTTGTGTGTCTTTTTCGTAGAACACCTTTCCGTTCATTGTTATAGGTGAAGGTTCATGTTGTCACACATGTTTGACGATCTGTCAAGTTTCATCTCTCCCCAGACCTTCCAATAGATGTAGTTGCATACTGTGTTGTGGTAGGCAGTGTAGCGATTATTTGCTCGTAAGATTTTACATGACATTAGGTGCCATAAACTCTCAATCGCTAAATGCGAAACCTCCAGAGCAGCTTTACAAATTTGCTTGTAGAAATGCATGGGTGTGCGTTTGTGCGTACGCTTGCCTTTGGTGTTATCGTTTAAGGTTCCCAAATGCTCGAGGGTCTGCCAAGCGGCATTTTCATTCTAATGGACGTGTTTGCAGTTTTAGGCCTTAAAATATGTAAATTTCAGTTCTGGACCAGACAAAAAAAGAAATGACTACGTCCATCATTTGCGCCCCCCCAAGTTAAGCCTCCAAAGTCCACAAGGCCTTAACATATTAAAATTTGAGTTCAGCACAATGCAAAACTGCTAAATAGATATATACATAAAATTTTGAGCAAATATGGTAAAATTATCCCTAAAAATGAAGTGTTTTTATTAGACTTAAAAGAGACCCTGGAGCACACCCAAGAGTTATCGCGAAGTATAAACAAACAAAATTATATAGAAATCAGTTAGTTACAACTTTTCAGAAAGTTTTATAAAAATCCAAGGAATATTTTTTTTAATAATCACAAAAGTTTCAATTTTAGCCATTTTAACCCGAAAGACATCCCTAGGAGGGAAACGGCAGGTTTCCCGGAAAATCCGTTCTGTTACTTTTTATTCATCTAATGTTTAATTTTTGTACAAAATATCAAAAAAATCCAAGGCGTAGTTATTGAGAAAAGTGTGAGCAGACGGACAGACGAACGGACGAACGGGCAAGGGTGAATTTACAGACCTATCTTACTTTTGTCGGGGAATAAAAAAATTAAAAAAAGAAAGACGGTTATATGTTAGATTGTGTTATATCATTAATTTTAAATATATTTTCTGTACGTGCAAAGAAGAAAGCAGAAGTATAAAGTTTTGCGTGCACTTGAGACAATTAAATATACCAAACGTCAAACAGGGAATATAAACATTCATATATACTCGTAAATATATGAACACATTATATAAACTATAATACAACAATTGTAAAACTCTTTGCATGTAAACAAAGGAACTAAAGTATTATCTTAATCTCATGTCATAAAGAGAATCTGATGTCGCATTACATATTTCCTTTATATATACAGTAATACCCAGCGAGCCCAGGACGAGGCCATGGCGAGCCTATCTATAGGGTAATTGGAGGGCTATGCAACCTTCCTTCAAAGGAGGAAGTTTCCAAGGAATATCAAATTTACAAACGGTCGCCAGCCGCATATATATCTCGATCACGGGAAGATTACGTACAGTATCTAACATTCCCAAGTGGTTACCCATCTGGCCATAAGCAACCTTCATCTCGCTTAACTTCGGCGAGCTAACGAGAACCGATGTTACAACTCGATTATGCTTTGAAACAGAGCGTGAGATAAAATCGAACAAATAAATAATTTCCCTACTTCCAATCGAATAATTTGATATCATGTCAACAAATTCCGTTTATGCACATCGGTAGCTTTAATAATTAGCATCTTCTAAAAAAAAAAAAAAGAAAAAAATAGAACATATAGAACAGTGAAGAATCAACTTCACTGACAATATGGCGTCGCATTTTTTTAAAAATTACATAAAATTATCTGACGTCACTTTAACTATAAGCGAATAAAAAAATATCGATATTTACATATTTTATTAACGTGATATTTAGATAGTAAATCAAAATATCAATAAAAATATACATGACAAGAAGAATACCCGTTCTAGGACTGGTAAAATTACTTCACCGAACAGGAAAGATTTTGCATCAATTTAGTGTCCCCGTCGAAAGATGAAAATCAAAGTATAATAACCCTAATTCTTACGTCTAGAATCCTTAGTCTAATTAGAATCAAAATAACTGATCATTATTTGATTCTAGTAAACGTCTCAAATTTAATGCTTAAACTTAATATTTCTTAAGAAGTTCTAAACTTCAGAGCATTTCTAATGACAACGGACCAAATTCAATGCAAGTGTGATATATTTCAATTGTCATATTCATGCCGATATAATGCTTCTTAAAAGTATTTAAAACCCTGCAAAAAAAATGGGAAATGTTTGTTGATTTATGTCTAATGTTTACAAAAGTAGGACATGTCTTTACTTTTTTAGAAAGTAGCTACTCACTTTTTTTCCTTCTGCATAACACTAAATCAATCTAAATATAGCTCATATTACAATTCTTTACTCTCACTAGCTGAGCGTTCTAGATTTCATAATCATCAGTTAATTTCTTTAGAATTAATTCTGTAGTACAAATATAAACATACTTATCTTAAAACAGATTTAGAAATGAAATCAATTAAACCAATTTGTTATAAAACTATAACGTTTTATATTTTGAGGCTAACGGTATTTTAATTTCTATCTAAAAAGTTATAGTTTGTGAAATTTCTGTCTTGAAATACGTGAAACATTCAACAAAAGTTTAAAAGATAACAAGTGAAGCATGCATGGTCCCCCGTGAGTGCACAATGAACGAGGCATAAAGTTCAGAATTGTCCCCCCATTTAGCCCCAAAAGTCCCCAAGGCCTTAACATATTTAAAGTTGAGTCCAGCACCATGCAAAACTGCTAAATAGGCATACACAGAAAATTTTGGGCAAATATGGTAAAATGGTCCCTAAAAATGGAATGCTTTTATTAGACTTAAAAGAGACGCTGGAGCACACCCAAGAGTTATCGTGAAGTATAAACAAACAAAATTATATAGAAATCAGTTAGTTACAGCTTTTCAGAAAGTTTTATAAAAATCCAAGGAATATTGTTTTTTAATAATCACAAAAGTTACAAGTTTTAACCCGAAAGGCACCCCTAAGAGGGCAACCGGATTTTTCCCGGACTTGTTTTATTCATCTAATGCTTAATGTTTGTGCAAAATTTCCATAAATTCCATGGCGTAGTTATTGGAAAAAGGGCGGACAGCGGAACGGACGAACGGACAAGGGTGAATTTACAGGCCCACCTTTTGTCGGGGGACCAAAAATGGCAGTTGATTTGAGATTTTAAGCACTTCTAAATTCCTTTAAAATGTTCAACAATTTTGATCTAATTTATTTTTTATTTTTTCAACTATGAAAATAGACCATCATCATATGAAACTTCCATTGTTGACATTAGTTTCCCCGACATTTTCTAGTCAGATTTTTTTTTCTATAACGGCATCTAGGATTACAGCAGGGATCACATAAATGTCACTAACCGTCTAATTTAAAGTTATATTTCTGGAACGAACTGGATTCGAACTTAGGACATCCAGGTCGTCAGTTCGTGTCGTTTAGGATTAGACCACCATCACCTCCCATAAAATAGATAAAGGTACGTCACGTGTTTATGCAGAAGCAGAAATGCACTCCGGTTATTTTCATTTTTAAATTACATTATGTTTTAAATCCGAATTTAAAATATTTGGTGTTTACGGAAAATAGCGGTCTTCGCTGTAAAATTCTCTTATATATTACATTAATGCAAATCACATCCACTTTCTCAAACAATTAATGGTTGGAAGAAGTAGGGGGTTATTTCACTCGGTCATAGAAATCTACTTACACTCTCCTATCATTCATTAGGATATTTACTTCATTATTCAATTTTTAATTTCCTTATTTCGTGATATAATCACTCACCTATTACTACTCCCCTATAGAAATAATCACCGCTTGTATTTGTTTAAATTTTTAGTTTCCAGGTAATTTGATTGACTGTTCAGAATCATCTTTCAGAATTTTTCTAACGCTTTCAACATCCTTTCGCAAAAAAAACAAGATGACGTCTGGACATACTTCATTCATAAAAAAACAGCGACATAGTTAATTAAGTAGGTAGACTTAAATAAACCAAAAGATGATTCAAATTGCAATTAGCGAAGGAAATTAACGTGAAAAACATACACGTGGTTTCAAATTCTTCATTAGCATAGAAGATTAAAGAATTGTGTTTTTATTTTTGTTTTTACTGAAGTGTATAATTATGGTGCATTTACAGCTAAGGTTTTACATAAACGCAATTTTGTACTTCTCCGTGGCATTCTATCTGAAAAGTTTGGAACCGTCAACCAAATGATAATGGGCGCCATTATGATGCCTGTGATGCTTGACAAAGAACAGTGCGGACAATACGAGTAATGACTTCAGTAGACATTTTACCGTGGACGAAAACGAAGTTGACTTTTAAAAGCGTATTCTTTTTAATCTCCACTGAAATGTCATCCACTTTTCACGGACCTTTCGCGCTAACAATTTTCGTTCGCGCAACAAACAGGACAAACAAAAGTCTCTTTTTATTTCTTTTCTCACTATCAAACTACCGAATTGTCGGGGTTTTTAATGTTAAATACGAATGATTAACTAATTCACCTTCATGAAAATTTTGTTTACTTTCGGACTATAGAATAGATATTTTCCCCATAGTTCATCTTGTTGAGATGGAAACAAGCAAACGTGGAGCAGCATTAAATAGAGGAACACTTGGAAACGATTAATTTGGAATAAGCTTCCTAAGACGAAATGCACCTAACATGGATGCTTTATTTTTTTCTACTTCCTTTTGCAAAACTTAATTATGTTCTGCAAAATCCCAAACAAAAAACAACATCCCACATCTTCCCACTTTTTCCTTCTCCCAATTTCTATATCCGATATTTCCCGACTGTTTTTCTTTTTTTAACTTAAAATGTACCAAACATTAATACTGTAACTCTTTTTCCCACTTTCATTGAAAAGCTCATTCATGTTCTGCAGGACAGAGAACAAATACGATAAAATCCACTATAAAACAACCAAACAAAACACTACAAACTAGCGATCGAGAATACCAAGAGCTTGAAGAATAAAAACCTTCTACAAAATAACTGGATGCAATGTGAATACTATTTCCAAAATAACTGGATTCGACATTAAATAACATGAAAAGAGTTGATATGCCGTAAAACAAAACAACCAAAACTATTTGGAATATTGAAACTACTTGAACATTATTCTCACAACGTTTCACCCGATGTAACCTGCGGTCTTCTTCAGATGTATATTGTCTAACTTGAGGGTATTTCTGTTGAGCTTGAGATTTTGTGCATAATATCAAACCGAACCGTTTATGTAATCCACGAGGCGTATGTAACGTGGTCATGACGCTCGAGCCGTGTTCGTTAGAATTTAAACTTTTCTCGAACCCCCACGCCGTCTGATACTGTCGAAACGTCAGAAACAAGCAAAATAAAATAAATTCGATTCGGATTTTCTTTCTTTTTTAAACACGTTTATTATTTTCTATCTCTCCGCTTCCATACCAGCTTAAAAATTTCTCGCTTCTACTCCAATACCATATGCAGCCATTTCTTATACCTCCATCTTTTCGATGTAGACTTTGTTTCTCCTCCCACGTGGTGTGCATTTTTTCCTTTTCTTCTCTTGCAAACTCGCGCACACTTCCTAATTTTTCCCCGCTTACTGCTGCTAATATCCTCGTAAGCCAACTATCTTAGGGCTTCTATTGATATTTTCCCACGCGTTCACACGCGGTCTGTTACAGGTAGTTTGTTCCCTTTACTTAGTACTTTTATCCCTTACGCCACGGGTCGATACTAACAGATTCCTTGTTCGATAAAAAAAATTTCCAGCGTTTAACAAGATACACTTGAATAATGTTTGAGGTTACATTTGTCAGAACGTTGTTAGAACAAGATTTAAGATGAAAATTGTAGTCACAATAGTAACAATTAATTCAATGTATTCATTATTTAAGAAAATCCGAAACATACGTCTTCATAATTTTAGATATTTCCTTTTCATCTTTATTTATCCCAGTTATTTACTTACGTGATTGTCTGCATAGTCTGGCACAAGACTTTTAGATCTTGTTGATTAAATCTTCACACGCCAGACACCTAATAAAACTGATTAAATAACTAAAATTCTTCTGACATAGTTTAAGCAATCAACTTGTGAACAATTTGTTTTCATCATCCTGAACATGCCCATTATTTGTGGCAATTCAGCAATGCATTTAGATGGTGCGGGCAATGGTCCTGTTTTTATAACTTGGATCGGTAGAGAGCATGGGTTGTATAGCGGTGCATCCCCGATCCCGTTCGTTAAACATTGTGTCACATTCAGACGTGATAGAAGGTTTGGGGTTTGTACACAACTGGCCAACTAGTAGATGGTCTGCAACAAAAAAAAAAATAAAACCGGTTTTTATCAAACGGAAATGGAAACATATCGTTTTTGTCAGGGCAACAATTTTATCGGTTCCCACTGTAATTTAACGATTCCATTCATGGTGTGGTTTGTGTGTATTCGTGAGGTTAGGCTGCACGAAGACAAACTCAATTCATTTGACGTTTTATTTTTGTTTTATTTGACTTCAGTCGAAGTTCTTAGAAATCAAGGGGCACATGGGGATTACATTTGAACTCCATATGAAATACATAGATATTCGAATGTTCCATTAAAGTTCTTTATCTCTCAAACACTGAGTTTGTAAAGAAATTGAGAACATTATGTTCCTCTACCCAATAAACCATTTTCATATGTTGTGGTATATATTTCGTTTTGTTCTCTTGGTCTTACTGGATTCCAGGACAATAATTTATCTAGTCTGGTGGAGTATCCAGCTTCATGCTATTACTTGAAGTATCTAGTCTGGTGGAGTATCCAGCTTCATGCTATCACTTGGAGAGGGTGCACCATTCCTCGTAAAAGCTAATGTGAGTTAACGATAGTGAGATCTTATTTGGGCAGCGAATACTATGTGATTTTGAATATTAGATCCGGGTTTATTCTAGAGAAAAGGATCCTCATGCCAGGTTTTTTTTTTCTGACAAACCCGTTTACGGAGAAACCGAAGACATTCGAGGATAATTTCTAGTAGGTATTCAAGTCCCCTCCTGTGTGATGTTACGGGTTATAAAATATACAAATATCAACATGACGTTTCTGAATTTTGGAGATGAGGAGTGCTGAGTTTTACTATCTGGATTCATCGAAATACTGTCCGCATCTTAAGTGTGATTTTCAAATTTCAGAGTTGGCAAAAAGATTCCCGTCTACGAGAAAATACACCTGAAAAAGGTCGGCGGTTACATCGACAGAAACCTTGTTGAAAATCACACACAAGATGAGAACAGTAGTTCGATAAATCCAAATAATACGAAATATCAACATATCCTTACTAAATGTTATTTAATTTCATCTTTATTACATCTGCAATTTGATATCGCAATATTGCATGATAGAAAAAATGCAACTCAGAAACTTGTAACTTCAACCTGATACATACGGATTACCATATTATGCAAAAAGATTCGGCATTGAATTCTCGTGATTCAGAAAACATGCCCGTCGATTCTAACTAAAATATACTTACTGGTGAAGTAGTATTTCTTTATCAGATATAGTCCCCTTACTGTAAGCTAAATTAACGTGAAAACAACCCTTCGAATCAGAAATAACTTACCGATAGAATCATTACAGAGTATTCACGATTCGGTACGTATACAATTTACGACGCAGTCTCCTGCTCCTTCGTGTCGACATATTCGGGCGGTAACGTAAGCAGCCAGAAGATACCGAATCAGAGAGTGGCCGATGATTAATTCAAAACGCCGTGCTCCACTCTTCTAATATAAAGAGTGGTGTTTTTAAGAGAAATTCATCCTTAGATTATAGAAAGGATGGGGTATTTCATGTTGACATTTATTGAAAGTAATTTTTGGTTTTAAATTCTTTTATAATTTAATGTATTTCACGCTTTCATTAAAACTTGTTTTCTGACAGCTTATTGGATAATCGCTTCGGTTGCTTACGTAATCTGCTTGAAGATGCCGCGTTCAGCTGACGGAGATTAGATCGTACATTGGATTAATACACATTTAATTTTACATAGTTTTTAAAATATTGTTGATGACTGAAGTTCCTTCATTTTCTCGTCTCTTTTCTCTGTGATAATCGTCTCTAGTGGTTAAACATACACGTTTTCCTCTTCTATTTAAATTGTCTAGACGCAACCATGGCATCTTTTTTTAATCCAGCAAATGTACAAGTCAGATTTTTCTACTTTTCCAGTTTGGGGAAGAAAAAGTAACTAAACTCTGATCGCTCTAGTGTCACGTGCTTGCTTATTTGTCTCTTACCTGACGTTGGCTGTTATTTGAATGAAGTGTTTAAAGAAAATATACACTCAGAACAGAAGGTCACTAAAACACGCAGCGTTCAGACTGTTTCGTGATTTGTGAGATTTCTGTCAAAAAGTGTCCAGGGCGCTATCAGAGTCTGTGCACATGCAAGTTGATGTTGCTGGACTCGTTATCCATTTCTCTATCCTTCTCTTCTTCTCTCGTACGTGCACAAAAGTAATCTATCGTGTGTGTTGTATATTTTTACTAAACCATTATTAAAAACGAAACATCGGCGTCTGAGTGATTTTCTCAATGGAAAAACATTTTTTTTTAATTTCAGACGAGACCACACGTGCACAAGGGACAATACACGTTTCATGGTGATCGTACCAAACAAAGCATAAAGCCACTCTGTGTAAGGAGCTCATTTAAAGGTCAAAACCTAGCGAATATCTAGATCGATACCACAATTATTCCCTTGCCTAGAAACATCATTCGTGAATTTGAAGGAGTAAACAATAAAATATGGGAAGTGAGAATTTCGAGGCTGTTGAAAATAAACTCAAGGTCAATTTTAAGTTTCAATTAAATAGGAGTACTTTTTCCGAACTTTAAACTCCACTTCAACGTCTTCGTTATTTTCTACTAGTTATGATCATCATCTATTACAACTGCATCAACACCATTATCTATTACAACTTCATGTATCCTCCTCCTCCTCCTCCTCCTCCTCCTCCTCCTCATCATCATCATCATCATCATCATCATCACAATCTGTTGCTTACTCGTAAGAAGAAATTTAGAGCTCAACCGTGCACATTTTCTCTTGTCCAAAATCACCAAGTTCGAAACACGTGACCTCTTGTTCCTAATGCTGAAAAAATAAAACATTTGAAACGATTACATCATAAGTACAATTTTATTTCTAATTCGTTTCACGGCGTATTATATTCTTTCAAGTTATATAATGCCGAATTCAGTCAGTTTGGTAAATGAATATATCTTATAGATCTAAATATTCTTGAAGAATTAATATTAAACTTACATATAAAAATTATTGTAGTTTTCTTAAATTTGTTTTATATATTTTTCTTTCTAATAATATTCATATATAGTCATAATATATGTAATTTATAACTATCTATTATCTATCTTATTAGCATAGGTGCCCGGCCATGCCCGTGTGTTTGGAGGTGTGTGTTGAGCAAAAAGAAAATTGGCAGTAGGAAGACAGGCTCGAACCGTACCGCGAACGAGGAAAAAGAATAAAAAATGTGACGTCTTTGCTGTTACAACCAACGCCCACACGGAACTGACGTTGGTGTAAATTGAGGTTAGAAAATCGGAAAGAGAGGATGACTTTCGAAAATATCGGTAAAAAAAGCGACCACTCTCTGTAGAAAAGTACCCAGTTGAGGGTGAAGAAATAAATGTTTTAAGCCAATTTTTCGGTATTTGTCGCGTGAAGGGTCGAGATTCAAAACGATACTGATCTTGTGAAAATCCGTCGCATCTGTCGAAAGTTTTAGGCAGATATGCAAACATACATGCATACATTAATACATTGGCAGCTCAAATTTTCGACCCAAACCGATTTAAAAGCTTGAACTATATCTGAATACCCTTTATGTAAAATTTCAAATTTTTAAACCAGAAATTGTCTGGGTAATTTGGTAGAGAGCGCAGAGGTCAATTTTTTAAACTTTGACCCCTATTATGACCACTTAACATTTATTGTTTTGGGCTGAACTCAAGTTATTAAGTTAGATCCATGTCCAAGGAACCTATCTCTAAAATGTCAACTGTTTATAACCAAAATTGTCGGAGGAGTTTGGTAGAGTTTTCAAAGGTCAAATCGTTGAACATTGACCCGTGAACAGCCAAAATTCTGGCCGAAAACCGATCACAAAGATTTTCCCAAATCTCAGTAGCCTGTATATCAAATTTCGAGTCTGTAGACTAAAAATTGAGGGAATATTGGGTTGGGTAATGTACAGAGACACATACACACAGACCACACACACACACACGTTCACTTTTATAGATATACTAGCAATTGTTTGGTAGAGTTCTCAAAGGTCAAATCGTTGAACTTTACCCCTCAACAGGCAAATTTCTGGCCGACACCGATCACAAAAATCTTCCCAGATCTCAATACCCTGTATATCAAATTTCGAGTCAGTAGTTATTGCGTAGGGAAATATATATATAGACACACTCACAGACACGTTCACTTTTATAGATATGCTAGCATGGGTGCCCACCGTTGCCCGGGTATTTGGAGGTGTATGTTGAGCAAAAAAAAGAGGTCAATTTTTTAACTTTGTCCCTTATATAACCCCTTCAAATGTATTGTTTTGGGCTCAACTCAAGTTATTAAGTTAGATCGAGGCTCATGAAACCTAGATCGAAAATTTCAAGTGTGCAGATCCAATATTCTCGGAGGAGTTTGGTAGAGTTCTCAAAAGTCAAATCGTTGAACTTTGACTCCTTTACTCGCCAAATTTCTGGCCGAAACGGATCACATAGACCTTCCAAAATCTCAGTACCCTGTATATAAAATTTCGAGTCAGGAGACTTAAAATTGACAGAGCTATTGCGTAGGGAAATGTACACACACAGACACACACAGACAGACGCACAGACAGACAGATACACAGACACGTTCACTTTTATACATATATATATATATATATATATATATATATATACATATACATATATAAATAGATAGATAGATTATATTGGGCCCAATATATAGTAATGATTGAAAAAGTTTTAAAATATTACTCGAGAATCAAAACCAAAACGTTTAGCTTACGATTTACTTTTTCCTTTGATATCTATTTCGTTATCATGCATATTCGTAATGCCGCTGTTTGCTATTCACTTAGTAAAATTCATTTTTTTTAATTTTCCCACTTTTGCACCGAGTTTCCCCGGTTAAAACCCAAATAAAAAATTTTTTTTATGGGTTCGAATACCATATATATTAAGTGTCATGCCTCTGCATCAAAAACTGATAGCTGAGTTTGGTAGGCAAAACTGTTTCAACAAAAAGAAATATACGCATGTATCTATATATCTATAAAAGTGAAGTTGATATAAGACCTTTATCAATGTAGGAGAAACCCTTCATACCAATTGTCACTATCCAGCTCCCCTACTCCCCGGGGAGTTGGTCCCCATTTCTCCTTCACTCCTCACATTAAAAATCGGACTTTTGCCTAATTTCCTTGGTGGGGAAGCAAATAAATACCCTGTTGTCCTTGGCCTTCGGGCCGGGATCAAAGTGAAGTATCTTTTCTGATGCTACATTTAAGGTAATTTGTCTCGTCAATGGAGTTTGGGTCCCGTTTTGCCTTCTTTTCGGGGAGCTGGTTTAACCACACATTAAAAACGACCTTGTGTCACATTTTGCTTTCTTTGGGAGGCAAATAAATACTAATAAAAAAAGAGTTTTTTTTACGAGTATCAATACACAAAAAACTCACATTTATAGGAATATAGATACTTATCTATTGTGTAAAACTATTTCTTGCGGCATTTTATATAATGTTTAGTCTTACTTAAGTATTTGAATAATACTAATTTTTCTTGTTTATAATGACTTTATATTTTTTCTAATAAGACTCTGGAAAGATATTAGATTCCTTAATCGTGATTTCTTTCAGATAATTATTTTAAATAGTTTGTTCACTTGATTGGCTGTGTTGTTTTACCACATGTCATTCGGTTTAGGATTAATTGCATAATAAAAAGCAATGAAAGCGATTTCTTTAGTTTTTTTTTTATTTTTCATATAAAGTATAACATAAAATATGATTTAATTCGACATTAGTCCCAGGAGATCATTTGCTTCTGAGTTTCGTACTCCTTGATCTTACTATTAAAGAGGTTTAATTAAATTTTAAACGGAAGTCATTAGGTCGAAAGAAGTACCTAAAAATATTCCTTTAAGGAGAAGTTAGGAGACTTATCGAATAATGCACAGCTCAACAAATTGTTTTGGAGCTTATATAGAGTATAAAAAAAAGAAAAGAAAATGACAATATAAAAATATATACTAATCTATATATATATAGTAATTCGTTTATTCAATAAGGATGATACATCAATTAGGGGTGTAGGATAAGTAAATCTCTTCATAACATTGCATTTCGAAGCATAATGCTTCTCATCAGAAGAGCAAAGAAGGTGCTAGATAACATAATAGGGGTGCGACGTCTAGCGATGGATACATTAGGAGTGAAAGAACTTTGCAGTGAGAGGAAATGATAAAATATTAAAACTGTTTGGAGAGAGAATGGGAGAAGTAAAATGATTTCTCTGATAGAGGAGGAATATAGTTTTTATTATAAAATGAAAGCAGGTGTATACCATGTATGCCATGGGGGATTCAATATATTTGTGCTTATGCGTATCTATATTCACAAGAAGAATGTAGGAGAATTGTTTGAAAGAGGATTTTTATGTGATTATATGTATTTATGGGTTATAACTGTGAAGCTGGTTTACTTGAAATAGGGGACTTATGCTAGGTCCGTATGTATTAGTAAGGGTACTAAAATAAGAATTGGTCTTAAATAAGCAGTAAAACAATCAAGAGTCACTTTCATTTCAGAGAAAGTTATTTACCATAAATAAGGCTGATATTAAAAAAGCAAAACGTTTTCATTGAAAAAAAAAATGCTGTAGATATGTAGATATTTATTTCACGTGAACTCTACAGAACGCTGACTGCTTTGTTTTCCTGGTGAATATCCGGTGATAATTATTCCCGTTATAACCTTATGTGAATTAGTCTATGCCAGTCCAGATAGCAAGTATTAAAAACTGGCATGCCTTGTAGAAATATTGTTGTTCCACCAACTTCGTCGGATGTGTATCTTAGAATTCACCCCTTTCCGTTCGTCCCCAAACTTCTCAATAACTACTCATTACATTTTTCTGAAATTTTGCATGAAGTCAGACCTACCCAAAGGAGGAAATATAGCATTCCTTGATTTTTGATAAAAATTCTGGTTGCGTACCTAGTGTCAAAAAGGGTCCAAATGGCCAAAAAAAACAGCACTTTTCGGGACATAGAATCTTTTTAGATTATTAAATTTTGCTGAAAATTACCCAAGAGTAAGATCACATGAATATACATCTGGAAACGTAATATTTGAATCTGAGAAATTCTGGTTTGGTCCCCAGGGGGTCAAAAGGGATCAAAATAGCTCAAAATAGTATTTTACATGACATAGAATATTTCCGAATCATTTTATTTTGCTGAAAATTACCCAAAAGTAAAACCACATATACATCTGGAAACGTAATATTTGACCCTGGTAAAGTTTGAGGGCTTGAGCCTCAGGATATTTTCAGGGTAAAAAAACACATAATTTGGGGGCTGATTTTTATTCAAAACATGAAAATGGCATGAGTCGGGTGGGGGGCATATAGATTTTTACTTGTTATTATTCAAAACATGCTGTCCTTACAACTACATGAACTTTTGGGAGTTTTATCGTTAATAACTGGCTTCGAATAGTTGTGTACCCCGTTTACAATATTGCAAATATTTATTTGCTTCCCACGAAACCAAGATGTAGCATAATTTCGGAAAGGGGCCAAGTCAAGGCAGCGCCTACAAAAGGGGGGCACGCTTTCCAAGCAAAAATTGTCTGAGAATCCCCGTTATCATTCCTTAATATGTGTGTCTCAGTCAGCAGGAAATACACTCGCTCCATCCGAAAGCCTGTTGTCAAGGCTTTGTAGGCTAGACCTTCTAGGTAATACTCAGATGGCGTACCTCAGAGAGAGACTGAGCTAGTTGCTGGCCCAGTAACTGTCGAACTAATTGTTGCGAAAGGATTCTCAACTGAAACTCTTGCGCAGGCATCCAAGCAGCCGAAGCAGCGAGGAGGTGAATCCTGCGAGGTTAAAAATGAGGGAATATTAATATAGTCATTCACCTAATACCTTTAAAATATGACCATCTTCTGTGAATTTAAAACTCAATATGTATATGTGATGTTAGTCTCTTTTCTAGTGAAAAGAAACTTTTAAAAAACTACGCAGAATCTAAAAGTGTATTCTTATGTAACATTTACTGAGTCATACAATGGAAATGTAATGAATCTGTAAGTCATTTAATCTTTAAATTAGAGAGATCTGTGGTTCGGCGTTTAGATATATTGGATTGTAAGTATTTTCTTGTGGAATCCAGTTGAAGCTAGTTAAAGAGTTGCACAATATGATTCGATGTCTATTAATTTTAACGAGCGGGACATGTGGAAATTCCATAGGGGACTGATTCATATGTAATATATAGTTATGTTGGGATTTTGTAGATATTCAGCGTAAATAGAAACGCTCTGATATTAATGTTCCTATTTTGTAAAAACTGCAAAAGTATTTATCAAAGCTTTCACGGAGGTCCGGCGTAGCCAGATCATTATATATATATATATATATATATATATATATATATATATATATATATATATATATATATATATATATTGCGTATCAGATTATTAACGAGTTTACATTCTTTTTAATATTTAAGGAACAAGTGAATAAAAATCTATGAAACTTAGAGAAAGCGCTTACAATATTATTCAACTACCCCAGTCAGAAAATAAAAGTATTTAAAGCAGTATTAGCGAAACTATGGCAGAAGATATGACTATCTGTTGATTTCAGTGTGTCCAGTTATTAACGAGGTTGAGAAAAAACACAATATACAGATACCTTGTTTATTGAAATAATTTTTAAACATTAAATGAACTAGGAAAATGCTTAGAATAAAATAACTACATATCAATTTCTACGTTGACATAATTAGTAGGGGGTATGCGATCCTTTTTCATGAATGACTTGTGAAATACTTTGGTCCACGGAATTAATCAAATATGTGATTTCGTCAACAGTTATTCCTCGCGATACCTCTTGGAGAGCATCCCACAACTCATTTTTGCTCTTAAATTGGCGTTAACCTGCATAGAGGCGCCGATTCATGATACTTCAAAGGTTGCCAATTGGGTTCAAATCTGGTGAATTTGCAGACCACTCCATCTTCCGTAGCCCAAAGAACACCAGTTGTTGCAAATGCTCTTTGCTTTTGTTTTCTGCATGCGAGGGAGCATTATCCTGCATAAAAATAATGGTTCTTCTGAATGTCGACCTTTACTTCTTCAGCCATGGTTCAAAGTGCTCCTTCAGAAAAGCTATGTAAGCATTTGACGCGGTTTTTACGCTTTCTTGGGCTATCTATGGACCACCTAATGTACCTCCGATAATTCCAGTCCAAATTATTATCTGACCACCTTCTTGGTGCCTTAAACGCTGACGACGATGTCGTCCATATAGGACCCATCCCTCGCTCCAGTCATCTGAGCAATCAAGAGTGATAAAGTATCCGTGAACAAAACTTTGAAAAAATCAGTTTTCATGTTGTTCTCTGCCCATTTCAATCAGTTCTGTATATGATGTTCCTTTAATGGAGGCTTTGTGACAGGATTAACAGACTCTGCTATTTATTTTAAAAGGTGACATCGAGTAATGTTTGAGACATTCCTAAGTCCGGCTTGGTCAAAGACTTCTCGACTTGTCTGCCCATGGTTCCTAACAAGTTCACGTGTTATTTGGAGTAGAGAACGGCGTGAAACAACTCTAGATTGACCTTTATCAACTCTCTTCCGTACCTTCGTGGGGTCCTTGAAAAAGTTCCTCACAGTGTGATGGTACCTCCTTATCATATTCGACATTTCGAGGGTAATTTTAGCTGTTCCGTAATAGTACTCTTTTCAGAACTACTCAAACCCCCTTTACAGCCCATTTTATTTTCGAAACAAACTTCCTTGCAAATAATTTGACACACCTCAAATACCGTGGATTCAGCAATTACGATGGCAAGTTGTTTACATTGTGCGGGACAGTACGAAAATTTCACAGTACGTGCAGCTCAGCAGTGCCAACGTTCCCGAAGCTTTTGATACGAAACTACCGGTAAGTTTCTGAAACTGGTAAATAAATGTTATCTTGTTAATAATTTGACACGCAGCGTATATATATATATATATATATATATATATATATATATATATATATATATATATATATATATATGACATTAGTTCCTTCAACACTAACCGAAACGAAAACTACTGCACTCAGCTCTAAACGAAACCGGAACCAAAACTTATGAGGAATTTTTGGTAAAAGTATGTATGACAAAAAATGGAAATACATAACAATTAAACCATCCGGATATAAGTGTGGCACAGAAAATAACACACATGCTATCGTATTAATATATAGATTCTTGCCGGATCCGTATATATTATCAAAGAGTTTAGGTTCTATCGATATATTATAAAGTTGCGATTTCACAATTAAAAAAAAATATCTACATTACTTGGGTTCATCATCTTGAATCGAAACCGAATTTCAGTCTGTGTGGGTGTCAGGTCACGAATAGACTCCTATATAGTTGACTATTATAGAAAACTGGTCACATATAATGATAGAAGAGGTATCGAAACACAGAAATGGGTATGTTTGATCTGTAATAATGATGATTCATTAAAATTGTAGGGCCTGCGTTCGTGCTTGGTCTACAAAGTATGGAAATAAAAAATTTTAAAATTAAAAAATAAATTTACAAGTGTTTTTGATATAGATGTACATAATAATAGTTTGATAAGTATGTTTTAACTTAAATAGGGCTGGTATAATAAAATTGTGGGTTCTGCGTTCCCGCATGACCTCCATAGAATGGAAATAGGCACAAACTTTAATCAAGACGGTTCATATCTATCTGCGTAAGTATACTTTGATAATTATGTTTCAGTTTGGAGAAATATGGTATAAGAAAATTATGCGGTGTTCGTTCGCGCCTGACCTCCATAGAATGGAAATATCTCGCAAAGTTTAACGTGGTTATTTAATATAGCCCCACAGAATATTGTGATAAGTTTTTCAGTGTGAACAGGTATGATTTAATAAATTATGGGGTTGATCTATTTTATTTTTACTTTCATCATATTTTGCTTTGGTTTTGATACCCCCCAATTCGAAGCTATCTCTTTACAACCATTCCTTTTCATAACCTATCATACTTTCATAAATCAGGGTCCATTTTCTGTAGGCTGTTTTTGATCCCAGTCAACGAAGAGTACTTTTGCTAGTATATATATATATATGTATATATATAAACATACACATATATATCTATATATATATATATATATATATATATAATAGGACAACAAGAGTATGAAATGAAGACAGAAAACTATATATATAGGTTGATATAGAATGGATCATTTATTGAATAATGAAATACAGGCAAAATTTGGGGGATAGAGGCGATTCTTTATGCCAGGGCACTTCGAAGTCTATTGATTCTCATCAGAAGAGTAAGGAAGGTGCTAGGTAGCATGGGGAAGATGCGGCGTCTAGCGTAAGGTTCGTTAGGGATGAAAAAGATTAAGAGGAATTATAGAGTGTTGGAGGAAGCCTTTATTGGATTCTAAATAAATAAAGAGAAGTTTATTACATATAGTATGATATATAGGAATATAAATTGTCTTTAGCATAGTATTGGGTATATGTATTATGGCTAAATAGAGGGTGTATTGTTGCTGTGTGGTAATTTATTTCAACGGTTTATGGGGTGTCTATTTTCTATGGAGTAGGTAATTTTTTATTAATTCGGGGGCGGGTATGTAAGGTTGTAAAACTGAAAGTTAATATGCGGAAATATATTAATAAGTTTCTACTGTTATGATATAGGGAGTATGATCATAAGGGGTGGTCGGAGATTAGGGCGGCAATGACTATGAGTGCGTATGACTTGATGTAAAAGGTTAAGTATAAATATTGTTGTTAAAATGGGAAACCATAGCTACTTATGAGAGTGGTAAAATATGCCAAATAATAGTAGGGTAATTATAATAGTACGGAAGATTATATTAGTGGAAATTATAATAATAGTAGTAATAATAAAATTGAAAATAAATTAGATGTAAAATCGAATATGACAAAAAAAATGTAATTAAATAGATAAAAATGTAATTAAATAAATAAAATAAAAATAAAGGCAAAAATAAAAGTAAACAGTAGTTTGGTGTGTTGTCCAATAGTCTGTGTACACTCAGACGTCATATATTCATGTACAGAAACAGAACTCCCGCCTAATACAGCAATTAATAACCTGACAGCCCAAACACCGAGATAATCCACATAACCCTCTAAGCAATAGTACACAATCTGAACAACTGGCCACACAGCAGATAGGTATAAGCTCCACAGAACCGGAAGACAGAAACTCAGACCACCCCCAGATAAATGAAGAACCTCTAGATACACCGCGCACAAACCCTATAATACATACCTACATAGGATTGTCCTCCTTCCCGATAAAGGCCAAAATTGCAAACCATTTACAATCATTCTCAAAGGAGAACCCTAAAACAAAAACTACCCTATCTAACCTAGTTAGAAATATAAAAGAAAACAAAATAGACTTTACATTAAAATGGAAAATACTAAGAAAATCCAAGTCATACAGCCCAGGATCTAAATACTGCCTTCTATGTAACGCAGAGGCGAACGAGATTATAACGGCACCTAAAAAATTAAACATGATCAATTCAAAACAAGAGATAATTTGCAGTTGCAGGCACAAGAGAAACTTCAAATACGTAAATGCAATTAACCTCACTGAAAATTCACCACCGGAAGGAACTAGCTTATTGCGCTTCCTCGCCATCCATAAAATGCAACAATATCCATCTCTAACCGTTTCCCCTAGTATAGAACTATTGGACAACACCCCAAACGTATTTTTAACCACCTCTAATCTCCCGCGATCTGAAAAAAATCGCCATAAAAAACTTCAACTCTTTAATATTAAATATTAGCACACCCTCTTAACACACACCTTTACATAATTTTAAATAAATTTCCAACCTAGAATAGCCTGCATCTTGGCAATGCCCAATTAGCAATATATCCCGCTTAATCATAAACCTATAAACAACTTTGTCTAGCAAACCCTACCCCCGTAAACATGTACACTTAATACCTACCTGTTAAACTGCAACCAAATCACCAATTAGCACACGATGCAACGAGAATATAACCTAAACAATATAAAATCCAGACCCAATGAAAATATAGCTTAGAAACCACCTCACAGGGCTAAAAGGCTTAAAACCTAAATTTAGAACTACCTAACAACCACCCCTAAACACCATTGGCGAGCCCCCTCCCCAATAAGAAATTATTTAAAAATCAGCGTATTAGATTTACACTAAGCCCTCTGCCACCCAGTAGTAAATGTAACGAAAATATAACCTAAGTAAAGCTCCCCTGATTCAACCCAACCCACCCCGTCACCCATATAGACATATCCCCATCCCTATCCTACACCCTCCGACTACCAGCTAAGCGTTCCATCTAGATGCTAACTCCTACTTATAATATAACCTAGATTTGAACACAGTTGAAGGACTACAGCATTGGGTAATTTCCATTACAAGAGCCTCCGTTGAAAAAATGCAGTTTTTCGCCAGCCAAATTAGGAGGAATAGAATTCACCAGACTAAAACATCCACGGAAGGCACACCCCAAAAAGAATTTTTGAAGAAATATGGAAATTTAAAGGACTGCTATAAACTATACTTCTGGATCTCTTTGAGATTAGTACTACTACATAAAGTAGTTATGGCGATTCGATGGACCTGTACCGCGTGTTCATAAACGAGAAAGTATGTATTCAACTTTCTAAGACTTGCCTGTCTAAATAAACATAAATTTGATGGCCTTCTAATCGAACTTCAAGAAATTTAAAGTTTTAAGATGGACGCTTGAAACCATCGTTCCTAGTGAAACAATCCTTTAATTTAAACCCACGGGCCTTTTATTCACCGAGCTCTTACGCTTTCCCAACTTATTATACATCTATTGTTTTTTAATGCGGATATATGTATGTGTATGCATATATATGTGTGTGTGTATATATATATATATTCTCTATTTTACTTTATTTTATACGAGTCCACTCACCCCTTACTCCTCAAACCCATTTCCTGCTATTTTAACCCCCCCACCTGTATGTATCCCTTTCTTTTACGCACCCCTAATAATTTAGTATTAACAATATTTGCATTATTATTATTGGTAATGGTTGTGGTGATGTTGTAGGTAGTGGTAGAAGCATTGTTACTACTGCCTTTATTATTATCATTATTATTACTGCACGGTTTTTAACGCTATTACTATTGTTATTATTATTATTATTATTATTATTATTATTACTATTATTATTATTATTATTGTTTTATCATCATTGTTATTATTATAATCATCATTATAATTGATATCATTATTATGACCCCCCGTCATTGCTATCTAATTGCTACCATTATCTCCATCTTCACTGTCATTAAAAGTAATTTTGAATTTAATTTTATCACAACTATTGGTAGCATTATATTTAATGCTTAATTTTAATGTTTACTTTTAATTTTGCCTTCATTGTTATTTTATTTATTTTATTTGATTTTTCTTAATATTAATTTTTTTTCATATTCAATTTTACATCTAATTTATTTTCAATTTTATTATTACTACTATCTATTATTATGATTGTCATTACTATTATCGTCCGTACTATTATAATTACCCTACTATTATTTGGTATATTTTTACCACTCTCATAAGTAGCTATGGTTAATTACTCCCTCATTTTAACAACAATATGTATAAACCTCTTACATCAAGTCATACGCACTAATAGTCATTGCCACCCTAATCTCCGACCGCCCCCTTATGATCATACTCTCTATATCAAAACAGTAGAAGCGTATTAATATATTTCCGCATATTACCTTTCAGTTTTACAACCTTATATAACCCCCCGAAATTAATAAACAATTACCCACTCCATAAAAAATAGACACCCCCGATAAACCGCTGAAATAAATTACCACACAGCAAAAATACACCACCTATTTAGCCATAATACATATACCCCTTAATCTCAATACTATGTTAAAGACCATATATATTCTTATATATCATACTATATATAATAAGTTTCTCCTTATTTATTTAGAATTCAATAAAGCTTTCCCCAACACTCTATAATTCCTCTTAATCTTTTTCATCCCTAATGAACCTTACGCTAGACGCCGCATCTCCCCCATGCTTCCTAGCACTTTCTCTACTCTTCTGATGAGAAGCAATAGGCTTCGAAACGCCATGGCATAAAGAGTCGCCTCTATCCCCCAAATATTGCCTGTATCCCATTATTCAATAAATGATCCCTTCTATATCTACCTATATATAGTTTTGTGTCTTCATTTCATACTCTTGTTGTTATATTGTATAAGCTCCAATAATTATTGTTGAGCATGGCATTATCCGGATAAGTTTCCTTTTGTGCAATTGATCTTTCTCTTTTCCTTTTACATAAAGCTATATTTATATATGTGTATATATATGCATATATATATGTATACATATGCTTATATGTGTGTATATACATACACACACAGACACACACTTATATATATGCATATATGTGTGTATATATATACACACACGTAAGCATATGTATATATACATATATATGCATATATATACATATATATAAATATATATGTGTATATATATGTGTGTGTATGTGTATATATATACATATATATGTATATATACATATATACATATTTAAATATTTTTTGTGGGGTACAAAATTTTATTATGGCTATGTACAGATGAAATTTACACTTGTTCGAAAACATTATTTTAGATTGTGAAATTAAAAAATAAAAATAAATGTGTCAGCTGACCGGTTTCAAAGCTCGCTCAACAGAGCTAAAGTCGAGCTTAATTACGTTTTAAAAAAGAAAAGGGGGGGTGGACAATGAATCGGAGACGAAAAAGTAGAGGGGAAGAGGGGGGATTAATTATTAAATAGAAACTAGATTAAGCCCTAAGAGATTCTCTTTTTATTTGCAAAGAGAAGGTCTCAGAGTCTTAATATATATAGTTTCTAGAATTATAAGATGGTAAAGGGAGTGCGACTTGCTAAGAATGGAAAAAGTCTGCACTAAAATTCAAAGCACAAATACGATTATTTATAAGGTGCTCTCCTATAGATGAGCCATGGGTATTGTTCAAAACGTCCGAAGGTAGGTAGTTTCTATTTCGCATTTAAGATTGAACTTTTTTTTTACCCTATTATCTAATCTTTGAGACGTCTGCCCGACGTAGCACACACCGCAGCTACATTTAAATAAATAAATAATAGAATTGTTATGGTGGGTGGGGGGAAGAACGTCTATACAAATTGAAGACAAAATGGGTTTACAAGAAAAAACAACACGGGTATTTGATGCAAAGTAACATTGTTGTACGACAGAAGAAATTTGCTTGGCAAATCTTTCACTAATATTATCTAGCCAAGGTAGGTGTATGTAGATAGGGCATTTGTCGACATTTTATTGAAATTAGAGATTTTATTTTTAATCGTAGATTTCACGATTTGCAATGGAAAACCATTATTGCAAAGAGTCTTGGTAATAAATTTGACTTCATCATTTAATTTGGTGTCTGAACATATCATACAAGCTCTATGGATAAGTGTGTTGATGAGATTATGTTTTTGTTTGGTGGGGCAAAAAGAGTCCCAACGCGTGTAAAGACCAGTGAATGTAGGTTTACGATAGATAGAAGTCAAGAAAACGGATATGTTCAGACACCAAATTACCTACCTTCGGGCGTTTTGAACAATACCCATGGCTCATCTATAGGAGAGCACCTTATAAATAATCGTATTTGTGCTTTGAATTTTAATGTAGACTTTTTTTCCATTCTTAGCAAGTCGCACTCTCTTTACCATCTTAAAATTCTACAAACTATATATAGTAAGACTTTGAGACCTTCTCGTTGCAAGCAAAAAGAGAATCTCTTACGGCTTAATCTAGTTTCTATTCAATAATTAATCCACCCCCACTTTACCCCTACTTTTTCATCTCTGATTCTTTGTTCCCCCTTTTCTTTTTAAAACGTAATTAAGCTCGACTTTAGCTCTGTTGAGCGAGCTTTGAAACCGGTCAGCTGACACATTTATTTTTATTTTTTAATTTCACAATCTAAAATATTTTCGAACAAGTTTACATAGCCATAATATATACATATGCATATATACATAAATATATGTGTGTGTATGTCTGTATATATATGTATGTATATATACATATATATATATTCATATGTATATATGCATACATATATATGCACATAAATAAATAGATATATGTGTACATATATATATATATATATATATATATATATATATATATTTAATTTAGTTCCTTTAGGTATAATCGAATCCGAAACCAAAACTTATGAAGAAGTCTTGATAAAAGTATGTATAAAAAAATAAATTACTAAGGTGCAATCAGCTAAAATCGAAATCGAAAACAAGACTTATGAATAATTCTTGGTAAAATTATTTATTAAAAAATAGATTACTTAAGTGCCATCAGCTATAATCGAAAGTGGAACCAAAATTATTAAGATTTCTTGGTAAAATTTTGTTAATTTACGAAATGAAATGGCTTGAGTTCCATCAGCTATTATCAAAACCGGAGCCAAAACTTATGAAGAATTCCTGGTAAAATGATTTATTTCAAGAAATAGAAGTACATAACAATTAAACGACCCGGATGTAAGCGTTACACAGAAATATCACACGCTCTAGATGCAGAATTTTTGCAGGACTGACTGAGTATTGGGTAATTACATTGCTATGAAACATATGATGAGTTACGTTATCTGTAATTTCTTATTAAACAACAGAAATACTAGGACTATTGCAAGCCCCCATACTGTCAACGAACCTGGGATGAGGTTGTGGTCTCAGAAAAAAAAAACACCCTTCTCACAATCACTACTATTTTTTTATTTTACATGGGCATCACCACTTCTCAAGGCCTTGAGGCCACTCAAGGATAAGGGTTAAAGAGTGTACAGTAGAAATTGGACAATAAAGTAATCGTTAGTAATGGAAATTTGGTGAATTTATTAACTACATGGAACGGCTCATAAAAAACATGTTTACGTTTGACTTGAAGACAAACATATTGTAGTCAGCTGGAAAGCAGACAAACGGAAACAATTCTATTCATGTGCATAATAGTTGACGGGGTGTATTTATTTAGAACCGATATCATAGCCAGTGATTAGTATTTTACTAAGGGGATCACTGTTTATCAAGTCACAAAACGCCATTGAAAATATAAGGGTTCATAAGCCTCAGGTGGCCGGTGAGACATTATCGCGCTGATTTGTGTTGGTGGATATTTTGGTAGGATTTTATTATTTATTAATGAGACTTGTTTATATTAGACTTGAAAACAATCACGTTATCGTCAGCTGGGATGCAGTAGTGTGTTTCACATGCGAGTAATTTTCGGAAGGAACAGTTTTTGCGTGAAATTTTCGTTTAGTTTTCGGAACAGATAGAGAGTAATGAAAATTGTTGACGAGTGTAAGTTGCCAATGTTTTTTATAATGGAAGACAATAGAATGAAGCTCAGTCAAACACCTGACATGAATAAAAAGCAGAGATAGATTCGTAACATCTCTTTGTGAAAAAGAAGGAGTAGGGACAAGAAAAAGAATGTCAACACTAGATTTCGAAGTTGTTTTTTTTTACATTATCAAGGCAGGAAATGACGCTCTGAGTAAACCCAGTTTCTGACAAAACCTGTTTGTCATATTCATGCATATCAGCATGACTATTTGCTTGTATTAATTTTGCTCCTGTATTTATTAAATCTATTATCTTGCTATTTCAACCGTAATTCAATATTCAAATCTCAATTTTATAATTGGTTATTCTATTTTAATTTTTTACGCGAGAGTTTCTTATTGCGAGAACGTCGATAAACGTTTCTGCTTCCGCGCAACACTCGTCTAAATATTAAGATATGATTTCTTTGTTGGTTAGAGCTTAATTCGATTTTCATTTTTATCGTCGGTCCTCTGAGATTATCTCATTCGTATGCAACGCACGTGCAATCCAAACACGCGTAGCCAATCGGCGTAATGTACACGCTTTGTGTTACTTGGTGTTCCTACTTTGAACGTACGTGCCAACCAGCCAACTTTCATCGCCTGTTTTATAGCCGAACCATCTCTGCCACTTTGCGAGCTTCGCGTTGCACAAGTGAACGGGAAGCCAAGCGAGAGTATTACTTTTACAATGAGCCCCCCCAAAAAAAGTAAATAAATAATAATAGACGAAAACTCGCTCTCATATTCAAATAAGTTCTCGTCTTTTAAATCCAATTTATCCGAATCTTATCAGAATTCACAGGTGCGCTAAATTAAGCGCTTATCGGCTGATGATAGCAACCTAATCCAAATAATAAATGGAGTTAGAAAGAAGTTACACTGCTTGGCATAGATAGATGGTATAGTGTTATCTAGACAGATGCACGTGACGTTGGAATAGTACATATATGTTGTTTAAAACTCTAACTTAATTAAATACTAGCTATCCCTTATCAACGCTGCCCAGGAGGTTAGGTAACGTTGTTTTAGTATCGATGATGACAGGTTGTTTGGGACCATCTTTCTACAAGATAAATGATCCAAACGTTGATAGTAAAACAATTAATTATTGTAGTGAAAAGACAATTATATAACTGCAAATATTAAACGTAATTGCTCCAGCATATATCCAATTCAAAAAAAAAAAGCTTTAAGTTATAAAGAATTCCTGTTAATAATTATTAGGATAAATCTAGCTAGGGTCAGTTATGGTCGTTTTTCTCATGACTGAAGAATTCAAAGTGATTCCTTATGTTTTAGGAAGCGATTCTTGTATCTAGGTAATTCGTTCTTATCACGCTTGGCTTTACATATAAGCGTTCAAATGATCGTGATCATCCTGTAAAAAAAATTGCAACATTACAAAACTCATACCTACTCAAATAGGTTTTCGTCTTCCAATGTTTAATACCCAAAGAATGGAAAAGGGGTTTAAAACATCGATATAACATAATACGATATCATGTGTGCTATTTTCTGTGCCACGCTCGTATCAGAGTCGTTTAATTATATTAGTAATAAATAATTTTACCAATTCTTCTTCTAAAGTTTTGGTTCCTGTTTCGATTATAGTTGATGGCACTCCAGTAATCTATTTTTTTATGTAAAATATTTTATCGAAATTCTTCATACATTTAGGTATCGGTTATAGCTGAAGGAACTCAAGTTATATATATATATATATATATATATATATATATATATATATATATATATATATATATATATATATATATATAAAGCTGGGTGTCTGTGTATGAGTGTGTGTATGTGTGTGTGGTCACGAATAGGCTCCTATATGGGTGACTATTTAAAAAAAAACTGATTACATATAATGATAGAAGATTTATCGAGACACAGGAATGGTTATGTTTGATCTGAAAGAACGGTGGTTCATAACAATTGTGGAGTCTGTGTTCGCGCCTGGTCCACAAAGTATGGAAATAAAAAAATTAAAATAAAAAAAACGTTTACAAGTATTTTTGATATAGATATACATAATAATATTTTGATAAGTATGTTTTAACTTATATAGGGATGGTATAATAAAATTGTGTGGTCTGCGTTCGCGCCTGTCCTCCATAGAATGGAAATAGGCACACACTTTAATAAAGACTTTTTATATCTATCTGCATAAGTATACTTTGATAATTATGTTTCAGTTTGAAGAAATATGGTATAATAAAATTATGGGGTGTTCGTTTGCACCTGACCTTCATAGAATGGAAATATGTCACAAAGTTGAACAAGGTTTTTTAATATAGATCCACAGAATATTGTGGTAAGTGTTTCAGTGTGAACAGGTATGGTATAATAAATTATGGGGTTTAACTATTTTACTTTTACTTTCATCATGTATTGCTTTGATTTTCATACCCCATATTCAACCCAAATTTACAACCCTTCCTTTTCATACTTTCATAAATCCGAGTCCACTTTTTGAACCCAGTCAACGACGAGTACTTTTACTAGTATATATATATTGAAATCACAATTTATAATATATAAAAATAGATAGCATATTAACACTATAATAATATATACGAAATCACCATGCGCGCTACTGCCAGGATCGCCAGGAAAACCATTCTTTCCTCCCTGGGGAACGGCGGCTCCATCTTGAACACAAAATAACCTTCGTCGAGATCGAGCGGACATTCGGCATCGATGCGAGCCGTTACCCCCCCCCCCGACGTACTCCAATAAGAGCTGGATCCGGCTGCAACTAAAAAACGCGTGCCCGATCGTCACAGCGCGGACAGAAGCCACTCGTGTGTTCTTTATACCGGCAGAGTTTGTCGAGAAGAGGCAGCGCGTTTCGGACCAGTCGCCAGGTGAGGGAAACTACACTTTGATCTCGGCCAAAAGGCCAAGTTATTGTACCTATTTACTATGCCTCCCCACGGGACAGAGTTAGACACCAGGGTCGTTTTTTAACGTGGAGAAAAGGTACAAAAATAAAAATTGTCTCAGTCGTGAAGGATTTCTCCTCCACCGAAAGAGAACAAGAAATAGAAGTGCAGCATCTGAAGAACAGATACTACACTTTGAGATATTAAATCTTTTATTCATGTTAAAAAATACAGTCAAAATCAACGATGAACAAAAAACTTAGGCACATGGCAAACTCAATAGGGGGGATTTTGGGGGTCGTTGGTCATCCTTGTCACTCCAGAACTAAACAAAGTCAAAAGTTTCTCCCAGCTAGTATATTCTTTCACCATAATACCGCATTCACCCTTTCATATTCCAGTTTTTATGTACCTATTTACTATGCCTCCCCACGGGACAGAGTTAGACACCAGGGTTGTTTCTTAACGTGGAGAAAAGGTACAAAAATAAAAATTGTCCCAGTCGTGAAGACTTTCTCCTCCAGCAAAAGGCCATGTTATTGTAGCTCTTCTGTTAAAACTGCATAATTATTTACCTAAGCTAGAAGGGGCGTCTGGCGTAGACCGGTTGCAAAATACGCTTTAATATGATATTTTGATTTATGCAAGATTTCGTATATATTATTATAGAGTCATTTTTATCGATTCTTATATATTTTACAGTTGTATTTAAGAAAAAAGAAAAACACATATCAATATGACTAGGGCGCATCAGATTCACTTGAAACCGTGACATTAATTCATAAAGAAAAATATTATAAGTATATACATATAACTTGATTTCCTTCAGCTATATCTGAATCCGAAATCAACATTCATGGAGAATTATTGGTAAAATTATTTATTACAATAAATGGAATGTGATAACAATTAAACGATAGTCACTCGGAAGAAAAAAAAGCAAGCGTGACAAACAAAATAACACACACGCTATCGTATTAATATATAAATAAGTGTATATAATGTTATATAGGTTGCTTCATTATTATTATTATCATTATTATTATCATTATTATTATTATTATTATTATTATTATTATTATTATTGTTGTTGTTGTTATTGTTCGTTGTTAGGAAGTCTTATTAAAAGTGAGTCTTAGAGAGTTTTATTAAGAGAGATGTTGGTTTCTGTGTTCGTGTTATGAAGAGATTCACACACACACACACATATATATATATATATATATATATATATATATATATATAATGTTCATACTTAGAAGTGTAGTAGAAGCTCTTAGAGTGAGGAGACAGTGTTGAGACAATCTTAGTGTTCACATTGAAGATATGAGATGTAGAGGCATTGTGTATGTGAATACATTTTAAAACACAGGATATATAAGACATATAATGACAATTTCACTTTACCTTTTGGTAGAATTACAACACAAATACGACGTTTATAAAAGCACATGATGACACGTTTATTTCCATGGACCGGTCGGTGCTTTTCTTAGTCAGGAATTCAAAGTTTTACATTCTATGTTTCAAAGGTGACCGTCTCGCTTCCAGACGTTCGACTGTGAATCTCTGGACTCCAGACTGTCGTCTATCGTCCTCCTACTCTCTCTGCTTAACTCTAAAGTTTCTAACTATATTGAGAACTTCCCATTTTCCATTACGTCATACCCATGTTAAAACATGTGTCATCTTTCACGTGTTCTGAAAATGCGTGTCCAAAATCTTTTCCTTTGTTTACAAAATGAATTTTAACCTATATTTCCAGTAACCTATATTTCCAATATGTTAAAACATGTTTATTAAATTATCCTATAGTTGCATTCCTCAATTCAATTTCATATATAGAGACGAATATTGGCTGAAGAGAGCTTGATAAGGATACCTTAAACGGTCCTTATTATCGGGCTTGAAACCGACGGTACCAATGATTTGTCTCATCTAACAACTTTCTGTACACAATATATAAATACGCTCTAGCATTTCGGATTTTCCTTTTAATTGAGCACTCTGCTGGATTTCTTTTTCCAAAAAACTAATCATATATATATATATATATATATATATATATATATATATATATATATATATATATACTCCGTTGCTTTTCTTACCGTTCTACTAAAATATCGTAACTTTCAAGTCCAATGTAAACAAGTTCTTGTTAAACCGCCGTCTTAAATAATAAAATTCTAACCAACTTACACTATTAACGATTAATGCTCCTTTACTATCGAGTTGCCTTGGGCCATTGTAATTGGTGACCCCCTTGTTAAAAAGGAAACTGATGTGCATCTATAACACTGAAAATACTACTCTTACTGGTTATATAAAGAAGGGGGTGACTTCATATAATCTCGCATATTGATGTAATAACTCTCATTTTCTTTCACACTATATTTCCGTGGGAAAAATTATATATTTATTTCATTTTATATCTGCTCGTATATTTCTTCTCTTTCAAAGGCTTTTGTTTCTACATTTTTTTTTATTTTGCTATCTTAACGTATACTTTATTTTTATGAAACCCTTTTCAAGCGTGTTTGTACTTTGAGCCTTGTGCGATGAACGTTAAGCCTAATAAATCTGAATTACATACTGTTTGCATGTGTAAGTTTTATTCGTTGTCATATCATCCCCTCATGCATTACTCCCTCCTTTGAATGGAACTGTAACACTAGATCGTTTGTCACATATATAAACAGAAATATGCTCCTTCCAAAAGTAAACTTCAAACGTTAAAGAGCTACGAAAATGGGAGTGGTACCATTACAACGAGTCGCCTTTTATGCTTTTTTTTTATATCACCACCATTCTTAATTTCTTTTTGCTAGAGATTGGATTGTGGTTGTGCATTACCGCCCGGGGCGTACTTCGTCACTGACATCTCTGTAGTCATTCTGAAATCGACAAAATGTATCCAACAATGCTAACATCAGTAACGTCAGTATTTGCAACAGAAATCTTATACTTTCAGGTCATGCATGTATGAAGTCAGTCACCATAATAACGCAACTCACAATCCCACAATGCAATCTAACCTATTCTGTCGGAATAAAAAACAAGAGACATTAATATTAGAACGCGTCATATATATATATATGTAGTTATATATATATATATATATATATATATATATATATATATGGATATATATATACATGGATATATATATGGATATTTATATATATATATATATATATATATATATATATATATATAGTGGAAATGGTAATAAATAAAAACTGAAGAAAGTGCTCAATACTGTTGTAGAGCAAATATGCGTTTTATTTTTTATATTACCGTATCTTTCTGCTAAGTTACATTATTGTTTCAGCTACCCGGCCGTTTTTTTTGCCGTCTGTAGCTTCCTCAGACTTTTACAGAAATGTTCATTATTATGGGATGAAAGAGTGAAAGAGTGAATGAACCCCCCCCCCCCGACCTCATTAACTCTTTCACTGTTTCACATGTTTCTGTTACCGAATCGTATAAACCATCCAGCAAATTCGTCAGACTTTAACAGCAGTGGTTATTATGATTTGAAAAAAACTATATGAAAAGAAGACGAAGGCATACATGGGGGGATTTCAATTTTGATTGGACAACATTTTGGTTTTAAGATTTAATAATTAAATAACTTCGAAAAGAGGTGAAGTGGAGTTTGAAAAAATCTTCAACTAAACACGACATGGAACAAAATATAGGGAGATAGAGGGTGGATAAGAAGAAAGGAGGGAAGGATGTAAGATTCATAAGATTTTGTAGGCCGGTGTAGGGGGAGAGAGGTAAGGGATAATGGAAAAAGCGAAGTACAAGCAGAACAAGTAGGTAGCGATCACAAGTGAACTGTCGGGATGTCGCGGTGTCATATGGAATTTGACACATTAAAGATGTATGCGTATTGGAGGGGCGTTGTTTGCAGTAACTAAGATATGTCCTCTTAAAGTAAGTTTAGTTAAATCCAAGTTAAGTGGTTTACCTATTTAAATGCATTTGCTATAAACCGTTTCTAAGAAATAAAGTAAATTAAGTTTAACATTGCTGGGCATAGATTGAATAGGTATAAAACATAAAATTGTGCATGTATGCAGATATACATTACGATAATAATAATAATAATAATAATAATAATAATAATAATAATAATAATAATAATAATAATAATAATAATAATAAGCAGTTACAAGAAAGAAACTTTTTTCATGGAATCTGCGGTTAGATTTAGGCTCAGATAGAGAGTGTGAGATTGTTGATAATTGTTTTAGCTAGTTGAGTGTTTTTTTGTTTTGTGTGTGTGTGTGTGTGTGTGTGAAAGTCCGACCATGGATTGGAGCTCAAACGAGTATCTGCCATGAAAATAACGACAGAGCAGAAACAACGTCTCTGATGTGGGAAAGAGGTTGGAGGAAAAAGAAAAGGGGCATCATCTACTAGATTTCGAAGCCGGTTTTGAATAAGAAAGAAAATACTTAAAACATAGAGAGAAAGAGAAAAAGAGAAAGAGAGGGGAAGAGAAAGAGGGAGAGCGTGAAATCGATCTATTACTTTTTCCTTTTTATGAAAGGAAGCTAGTACCAAGATAGGAAAAAAGAGAGATAGTAGGTAAAAATTTAACCTGAAGAAATAAGATACTGTTGAAGATCGTCTTTTGTTACAGAATGATATTTAAATAAGTGGTTTTTGGCAAAATCATTTGAAAGTCATTTTTTTTTTCGGTGATAAAACTAATAAAAGTAAAATAATTGGGATTGTTCGATCAGGAAACGTCGTTTTCGAAATTGTTTTTCTCGTTTACTACAAGCTTATTTTTTCTCCAAATGTTTCACTATCAAATACGACCATTTTCTTTTAAAGATACAGAATTAAACTCTTAAATGATTCATTCTTCATTTTTTAAAAAAAAATGTTGTTGTTTTGTTTTTTGTTGTTATTTTTTATTTTTAGAAAAAAGATTTTTTATTCGTCATGGCTAATAATCGAAACATTCCATTTTCTTTTTTCAAATGAAATACACAGCTTGTTTTTTTTTTTTTTAAATATAAATGTAAATATAATAAACTGCCAATTAATTATAACTGACACTAATTAAATTCGTAGAATACTATATTGCAACATATAAATAAATAAAATAAATCTGTGTATTTGTCACCGGAAGTTGAGGATAGAGACGCCATTTTGAATTGATTTCCATTTTAATTTCAATGATTGCGTTATCGAGCATTGAAGCCGATGAAAACGCTTGGAAATTGATTGAAAACCGGTGTAAATAAAAAAATGCATCTGCTATAAAATTAGTAAGCGATGAGTACAAAAAATAAAACTTGAAACAGAAAAAGATCAAAATATTCCTAGTCCATCAATAAAAATAGCAAAGGAAAAAACCTGTTGACAGGGGTAAATATAGAAAGTCAAAAATTGTTACGACATAATATAGTGATTAAAAAAACATGAACCAAGAAGCACGTTTTTATATTATATAGGAAAATAAGAATAAATTCAAAAACCATAACACAATATTAATTTATTTTTTATTTCGGGCTATTATTCTCATTTTCATTAGTTATTGTTTTTATCTTTACTGTTTTTTTTTTCCACGACGTTTCGGCCAACTATTCCTCTGGCCTTCGTCAAAGCTGAGAATAATAGTCCGAAATAAAAATAAATTAACATATATAGAATTTTTTTTAAAGCCAAAGACAATGCGGAGAAAGACAGGAATTATGAAAGTAAAAAAAGAAAAACAAACAAACGTAGACGGGTATGCTTGAGTAGAGGCGTGTCTAGCCTTATTCGTCTATCTTTCCTCACCTCAATGTATAATTATTTATAACCAAGTTGCTGGTATGCCCGGTGTATGTAAAGTCCGTGGGTGGTATGGAACTTTGATTAATTTCGAGAGAAAGGGACCTCTCTTTTTCAAAAGACAAAAGTGGATTCAAGATGACGGAAAAGAAAAAGGCCTCTTGAATCCACTTTTGTCTTTTGAAAAAGAGAGGTCCTTTGCTCTCGAAATTAATCAAAGTTCCATACCACCCACGGACTTTACATACACCGGACATACCAGCAAATTGGTTATAAATAATTATACATTGAGGTGAGAACGGATAGACGAATAAAGGCTACACACTCCTCTACTCAAGCATGCCGTCTACATTTGTTTGTTTTTCTTTCTTTACTTTCATAATTCCGGTCTTTCTCCGCATTGTCTTTGGCTTAAAAAAAGTCTATATATTTCTTTACCAACAATGCTTCAAGAAAACTACTACCTACTCTTAAATTAATATATATAATGTTCATCTCGAAAATGAATTCCAATTAAGGAATAATATATATGTATATATATATATATATATATATATATATATATATATATATATATATATACGATAACACAATGTTTTCAAAGATTACAACGCATTGAATTGCACCCGGCGTTCATTCCACGACCTGAAAGAGGAACCCTTAAGTAAAACTTAAAATACCTTCATCAACCATAACAACGTTTAGAATCCTCTTTAGCATCAATCTTCACACAGTGGCGATGTGTTTATCTAATCAGCTAATAATTCCTGTAGAGCAATGGTTCATACTATTTGGAGTGGTCGCATAGTTTTAAACTGGATTTTATCCACATTAAAATGGCATTGTCTACCCCCGACATCGTGGGGAGGTAAGTAAATAAAAACCAATCTTAAATCTTGAATGAATTACGAAAATAAAAGATAGAAACTATGTGCACGCCGTCAGCTTTAGAAACTAAACACACACACACACACACAGAAATTGGCTACCAGAATCAAATAGCGCTAACTCACATCTAAATCTATCAATGATAACCAGAAATAGATAAACTTTACTTTATTATATAGAAAAAGAAGAAGAAAAACACTATAACTGTTTGAATGAGAAGGATATGCTTTAATAGAACAGTTTTAGTGACACCTTAAAGATCAAGAGTTACTTCAAATCTGATGTTCATGAAACAACATAAATTCTGCCTGGAGGGGGATTCTGTCTTCCTTTTAGCTGACAATATGAACAAGTAAAAGAAAAAGTGGCCGTTACTCAGGAACATCAGTGAAGTTGGCGGCAGTCGAGTACAAGGGAGTTAGATGTAACGAGAGAAACAGAAACGCTGCGAAAAAGGTACGTTCTCCCTGCCGTGCTAGAAAGCTACTATCGCCCGAAAGTATCCTGTACCTCTACAAAGCCACCATTCTCCCATGCATGAAGTATTGTTGTCACATTTGGACTGGTGCATCTGCTATTAGTCTCTCACTCCTAAACAGGGTTCAAAAGAGTCGCCAACCTGATAGGCCCTGAACCGTCATCTAAGCTTCAGCCTCTACCCCATCGACCTAATGTAGCATCCCTGTTCTACAAGTATTTCAATGGTGAATGCTCTGACGAACTGCAAGCACTTGTGCCCCCTCGACGTAAGTATCCCCGACAAACCCGGCAAGCAGCAAACTCTCACCCCTTCACAGTTGAGATCCCTAGATGTAAGAGAGCCTTCTACTCCAGTAGTTTCTTCCCCAGAACCGCTGGACTTTGGAATTCCCTTCCGAGTTCCTACTTCCCCAACTGTACTGACATGCAGAAGTTAAAGCATAACGTGAACCGGCATCTTGCTGCCCAACTCCCCACATAGTACCCCTGTAACTTACGTCCCTGATAGTAGCCCCCTACAGCAAAGTGGTAATGTTCCTTGTTTGGGGTGAAATTGCAATAAAAAAATGTCTTTCTGTCAGTCTGTCTATTTGTCTTTCTTTCCACCGCATTCTCTCTGCTCGTCCATTCGTAGAGAGATAAACTATCGCTCTAATTTATGGGATTGTCTCTATCTTTAAATATTTTTGAAAAGTCAATATTTACGTTTCGTTAGTTTGTGTAAATGGACATTAGCAATCTGAGTTAAGATCTGTGACACGGGTGTATAATCGTTAATCGATACGACAGCGTGTATAACACTTGTACTTACTAAACATGTTATTATTTAGCTTTTACTTAGTAAGTTATACCCGTCATAATCACAGTTCATTTCGTGTGCACAATCCCTAGTAACTATATATTTCCTTTTGTTTATACCTTTGTTGATATTAAAAATATGAACTTCCATCCAAAAGCTTTGACACAAATCAGGTGTGGGTTTGATGAAGTTGTATTTTTATTTTTATTTCTTTATTATTTTTTTGTGTGGCACGAACGTGATTTGAATTTGATTCGAGCTTGATACATCAAGGTTTCCGAATTTGTCAATAACCACTTCATGTGTAATTTGGAAGAGGAAGTCATATAGTGTTCATATGAATTTTATTCCATTTTTATTTAAATTTATGTAAACTCGTAAGGAATTAAAATGGAGTCGCTCTTCAACAACTCCGCAATGACAGCGACAATAGTCAGCTTCTCAGATGCCAAAAGTTTTAGAGCCTGCTTTCCCCAAGTCACCTTTCATAAAGCAGTTCTTCTGCTCATATGCAAATTAATGTCACCTAAAAAAAATATCTAACTATGAACATAAATTATTTACCCACTGGGAATGAACTGCCTAATATGCAGAAACGATCCACATTAAAAAAAAAAATGCTAATTTATTCTCAATTAATCCGGTAATAAATTGGTATACAGGGTGACCCAAAAAACGGGCCCCAGCTCTAATTAGGCCCCGTTCTTTAGTGTTGTGTCCATATAAAATGAAACCATGGTAATAACTAGTTTATTATATTCAAAACATCACATCGAAACACTAGGGTATTTGCCCTTTTTTTTTCTCCGTTCTACAGCAGATGTTCTACATGGCCTCCATTTAGCTTTCGTTCTTTTTTAGGTCACCCTGTATTAATAAGTAATATACATATCTCATGAATATAGAAACTTACCCAGATATAGTTACGTTTAACACACCACTGTGCGGCGATTCGAGACATTTATGGCCCCCGAATCATGACGTGTTCTCATATAACATACTTTTGCTTATTTACATTTTGTTATTTATACTAGTGTATTTGTCTTGATTACTCCCGGCCTGTATAGCAACAACGATAGCGTTTAATACCCATTTATTTTTTAAACACGAATTTAAAAATGTAACATTTTGTCTACACGCTTAATAAAAAGACCAATAAATTTTAGTTTTGAAATAATTCTCGAAAGGTAATAGCTAAACTTTTTTCGACGAGAATTTCGAAAATAATTTTTGTCCAAGGTGTCCAGCAATGAAGTGATTATTAGTCGAATAGGTGTATGTAGATATAAAATTACTTAAAACTAATCATGTATAAGATAATGAAACGCTTCCTAAATGATCAAGTGTTTTCGTAAATCATGCGTAATAAATGCCTGTTTATAAAAGCTCTGAAAAGAAATATAGTGGATGTCATTTTCGGCATCATTCTTGTAATAGAAGTAGATCGCCGAGTCAAGTATTTGCTATCTTCTCGGAGTGAGACTACGATAATTATACAACTCTCGTGCTATGTAGTTCTTTGTATATATATATATATATATATATATATATATATATATATATATATATATATATATATATATATATATTTATAAATTTACATGATTTCGACACTGGGCATATGTTCGGATAAATGGTTAATTAAAACCAGAAGTCGTCGTAAGGCGATGTAATAAATAGTTACCTTTCACAGAGGAAACCAGTTCGCAAACCTCAAATGATCTGAGGACTGGTTTCCTCTATGAAAAGCAACTATTTATTAAGCCGCCTGACAACAACATCTGGTTTAAACCGATGATTTATCCGAAACCTTACCATGTCCAGTGTTGTTGCAATCATGTAAATTCGTTTATATATATATATATATATATATATTAGTGATCGGACGCTTCCAATATTTTTCCGATTCCGATTCAATTATCGATCTCGATTCCGATTCTCTATAAATCTCTAAATATTCAACTATAAAACTGTTATTTTGCCCCGATTACTGTAAAACACATCTTAAATTTCCGTGTATTTTCTCAAACCAAAATCAAATAAAAAAAAAATAATTTAAGAAATCGGTTTTGGTATCGGAAAATAGGCTCAATTTTTTCTGATTCCGATACTCCAGTAAGCTCCGATTTTTCCGATTCCCGATTCCGATTATCCTCTTAACACTAATATATATATATATATATATGTGTGTGTGTGTGTGTGTGTGTGTGTGTGTGTGTGTGTGTGTGTTTAACCGTACAAAACTTATAAATTGCTTTAAAGAATATAGCTGGCAAAACCCAAGGGGCCTCTTTCGCCAACAACTCACCATGAGTTAATCGTTGAATTGTGCAAAACTCAAAAATATAAACATCACAAGAGAAATGAGAGTTAACAGGGTGTGTGCTTAAATTTTATCGATTGAGAAAAAACGAAAGAGAAACGGTTGGGAATATGAATAAAATAAAATATTTACAAATCTATAAAATATTTACAATTATATAAAATGTTTACAATTATAGAAAATATTTACAATTATATAAAATACTTTCAATTATATAAATTATTTACAATTATATAAAATATGTACAAGCATATAAAATATTTACAATTATGTAAAATATTTACAATTATATAAAATATTTTCAATTATATAAAATATTTACAATTATATAAAATGTTTACAATTATATAAAATATTTACAATTATATAAAAGATTTACAGTTATATAAAATATTTACACTTATATAAAATATGCGTATGAGTGGGGACATAGAGGAGAGTTAAGATGTCCCTCCAAATCAGTATAATACTTGGCGAATTCTCTCCGTAAACAGAACTGAAACTGACTCCAAAATCCACAAGTGATTCTGAGAATCAGCCCGGTGTAAAATTCTAAAACACTCCATTTAATACACAGTGGCATTTGCTGGATTTTCATTGAGGTGTTGGCCAATGGCAGATTCCAAGGTAGAAGAGGAGAGGTAGGAGCGACAAGGCATGTCCAATCTTATTTTTGCTGGAATATTATTATAAATAAGAGTCTACAAATTTAAGAAGGCTCGACCCACATAGGCAGCAGCACGCTGACAATTGAATTCGTCAACTACATTACTGTTTGTGATGTTCTCGTTGAAACCTGCGATAATACTTATGAAAATGGAGTCAAAATCGAGAGGCGCCTCTTATACTTCTATAAGAAAGGTTATTTTTCTAAAGAGATATGCGATAAAATAAGGCCTTCTGGTTCACTGACACCTAGATTCTATGGTCGTCCTAAAATACATAAGAAAGATATCCCGCTTAGATATATATTTCTATGACGGGGTCTGTCTAACACTCCTTAGCCCAATGACTATTGACGGTTATAGAACCGGTCCAGGCTCTATACACTAAATATTGCATTCCCGACTCGTTTAGGTTTGTTGAACATA
>NC_136494.1:30397886-30430386 GCF_053919585.1 Euprymna scolopes | reverse complement strand
ACATGCATATCAAAATTTGACACGTATTTCCAGCATTATACACAAGCAACTATTTTTACCCGCTAAAAACCAAATCGAATTTGTTCCACAAGAGCGAATCCCCTATATATGAAAGTTCAAGTTTATAAACCAAAGATGTACAGTTGTATACAAAGTTTAGGTAATGCATTTCCCAAAACTACAAAAGTTGTGTGTATGTAAAGAAGCATCCTTCCACAAATTAAAGATAAGTAATAAAAAGATGTATATATTCTAATCACATGGTAATTCTTCTGAACTCCATAAACGAAAATCCAGTTACTATTATCTGGTATACGATAGACAATTACTTTCTGCTGACTCGCAAATATTTTTCAAAAGTAAATGTTACACTAAGTTGTCATCGTGCAATTTTCGAAATGTTTCACTACATCAGTGTATTATAGTGACAAACCGCTGAGATAATGGATGATTTTACATACAATAGTGCCATATAAGTGTGTTTAAACATACATATTTATCGTAAAATACGCTTACATATGATAATTTAATTTATTTTTTCAGATATTCTAACTATCTATTCTTTGTTAGGACGAAATTCTTTTTTAATGTTTTCCTTATTTTTAGCACAATCATAATTTTACACTAACTTTTACTAATATTTGATTAATACATACAATACTAAACAGGTTTGTTTTAAGTGTTTTCTATACTTACCGTTTTCTGTTTGTGCCAAATAGACTATTTCATTTCAAAACGCTTTCAAAATTAGATTTTTTATACGATTATTTTTTTTTTATTGTTACTATGTGTAAAATAATGTGTGTGTGTTTTTTTATTATCTACGGCGAAATATTTGTTTTTAATTTTCGGGCTTTTTTCCCATTATATTTTAACTGGTTTTACAAACACAAGCCAGTAAAAGGAATTACATTTTTATTAACCTGCTCATAAAGTGACATAATTATTAAACATGGAACATCGCAACAATTTTTGTTTCTTCTTATAGCACACATTGCTTTAATTTTCAAAAACAAAGTCGAACAAATTCCTAATAAAGAAGTAACGCCATTTTCCTCGGAGACCAGCTAATCTTTCGTGATCCTGTCCACACCGACAAGAACAGCCGCTGGACGCGACGGTCTCGGCTTAATCGACAGGTGGTGTTATGGTGGACATACTTATTTTTAACAGGATTCACCACTTATCAAGGCCCGGGGACCACTCGAGGATAAGGGTAAATGGGTCACATTAGTCATTTTGATTATAGCGTAGTAAACATAAGTAGCGGAAATTTTGTAAATTGAATTACTTGGGAGGATGGTTCATCAAGAACTTGTTTACATTGGACTTGAAGACAATCAGGTTGTAGTCAGATGGAAAGCAGGCAAACGAAAAAGAGTTCCACAGGCACGCAGTTCTAAGAAAGAAGCTTTGTTCGTGGAATCTACATTTAGATTTAGGCAGAGATAATGAGTGAGGAGAATTATTTATAGTGGTTTTGGCTAGACGATTGTTTTTCGTGACATTTGATGAGGGGGGCATAGATTGAAACTCAGATAAACATTTGCCATGAAAATAACGATAAAGCAGAGACAGCGTCGCAACGTCTCTTCTGTGGTAAAGAGGTGGCAAGGAAAAGAAAAATGCATTCCCCACTAAGCTACGAACAAAGTCAGTCTCAGAATATATGTAAATGCCATCTATCCTTCCAATTTGTTTATTCTATACCTGCCTTCCCCCTTATTTCCTTCTCACACGCCTACACATGCATTTTATTCCTGTCTCTTTCGTCTGTTAAAAAGCGATCCTAAAACCAAACCAGCGTCTGCATTGTTTTTGGGCCAACAACCAAGAAACAGAAGCTCAGTACGAGTATTGGGGAAATCTTGGCTAAAATGGAGATTCACTGATGTATGAAGTTATACACCCGCGACGGTAAAAGTATACTACAATCCTGTGTAGACGAGTCTCCATAAAGATCTAAATATAAAGTCGTGGCCTTCATGTGTGTGTATGCGTGTGTGTATGTGTCTGTGTGTGCTACTCTCCTACAACCCAATACCAAGGCCATGATGTGTGTATATACACGCACCATTAGACCGCTCACGACCAAAACTGTTATGATGATGCCCCCACCTAGGTATAGTGTACATCTGTTTCCAAGGTAAAGATCAAAGTTGAAAGTAATAGCTTATGTATATATACTATCCTAAAACCCACACAGTTGGGGCGATCATGACCAACCTGATATGATGATGCCTGCAACCTTGAGATAGTGCACACTATATTTCAAGATCAACGTCAAAGGTAAAGGTCGGGACTTTGCCGTACGCTCGAGTACCCCCGAAGTAAGTATCCGAATATACAGCAAAGTTCTGTGCGAAGTGGAGGTATCTTTGCTAGTTAGTATATATTAAGATATTTGTGTAAACTTTCTTTGGTGCAGACTTATTTAGCAACGGGTGCCACGGATTGCCACCATAGTCGCATCACAAGTATAAAATATATTCATGGGGAGCATGCCATGCAGAATTTATTTTTGGAAAATGAATTCTTCGAAGCCTTTTAAAAAAAAGAAAGATAACGATATAGCAAATATTGCCGCAAAAACGCCTTGTTAATGAAAGAATATGGTTGCGTCAGTTGTGCAAACAGCTAATGGGGATGTTCTTACGTCGCTTTTAATATTAACTATTACACTTTAAACGGAGTTTTTATAACTGACATAATCATATTGTACGAGACGGTGAAGTAACGATCCTACATGTAGTCGTTGTCCCTAACGTTGCTTTCTTAAACAGAGTTGAGGAAAAAGAAGCTAAATAATACGACATGAAAAATGAGAAACTCGGACATTCCAGTATTGCCAAAAGAATTCCAAAATCTCTGCTCAGTAAATTAAGTGCAAGAATGATACAACCAATAGCCTTAAAGGGGCAATTAAAGCACTAAAAAGACTTTCGGTTGCAGTCTTTGAAATAATGAATATTCAATAGAATATTTTATCTGAAGCAAAATCGAAACGATAATATATATTTTTAAGTAAGCGACGACGCAACGTTGAGCCTGGTCAGTAATAAATGGGTGACCATGTGGATCTTTCAGATACTGCATGTGTTCTCCGCTTATCTCGGCATTGTTTCCAGTCGTCCTGGACTCCTCCTTGCTACTGGACTCAAACAGTGCCGATTCAGGAGAGGTATGGTTGGTGATTGCGCATCCCTTGCCTCACAGTTACATGCGCAGCTGCCCCTACAGATGGTATCCTTTATCTTTCGAGACGGAATGGTGGGTTAATATATATATATATATACATATCTAAAATTCAAAGACATATATTAGCATACACAGATTCATTTGTCGATGTAAGAAAAGGCTATAATTTCAGATTGTTAGCTCCTTATAACAAGGTATTAGGCTTCAAAATATCTTGATATAAAGAGCATATAACACCCCTTGTTCTTATTAAATCGGCAAATAAATCTATGTATCTCAAAATAGGGCTTTGTCTAGTATATCAAGGTATTATTATATTTTAGCGCAACTTTACCTGTTGAGCTTTACGCATCTTGATGGGTCCTCATATAAAAAGTCTTCAATTTTCTTTAACCCTTTTCTAATTATATATATATATATATATATATATATATATATATATACTCTTTTCTAATTATATATATATGCCCTTATCTAATTATATATATATATATATATATATATATATATATATATATATATATATATATACATATATATACTTCCCATCTTAATCATATCCTAGGCACTATATAATCCACTACCGATTGCAGAAATCCCGGACTAACGTCATCTTTCAAATCCGACCACCGCCCTTTCTTACACAGACGCTCGATATCATCAAAAAAGGTACATTTGAACAGAAATATTTCTCTGAACCTTGCGGTTTAAGCTCGCTCAATATTATAATGAAGGATTACTTTAAAAAGGAAAATTTATGCAAACCTAGTGGTAAAAGCTACCCTCAACTTTTTTTGCACCGAAACTCGCGTTTAAAATCCGCTCAATATTACCACAAATGATAACTTTAAACAAAAATATGTTCTCTAGACACGCGATTAAACACCCCTTGATATGAAAACAAAGGCTCCTCGCCAAACAGAAATATTTTTATGAACCCCCCGATTAAAACAGTAGTATCACAAAATGCAGTTGCCCAAAAGAAATACTTTTCTTTTATCTTGTCGTTGTTAAATTAAAGATGCCTTTCTTCAAATGAATGAAAACCGATCAGTTAAAATCTATCTTGTGCTTTCAATTCTTCCTTGGTACCAGAAGCTTATTTGCATTATATCAGAAGTTACCGTTTAATTTCGTGGGGAATTTGCAAATTTTTAAGGTTTGATTTGTAATGCATACAATTTATTGATGTTTCGTATTTTATATATATATATATATATATATATATATATATATATATATATATATATCGAAGCGCTTATCTCTGCCCTAAAATTTAGTAATGTTAATTTTTTCATTATGACATAAGTAACAAGAAAAGTTTGAAGATTGAAAAATTTTAGTTTTTCCTCAAATATACCATTAATAAATTAGAATACAAATTTATTAATAAGCTTCGGGTATGAATTTAATTTTATTTCATACTATTTTAAAACAGCTTCCAATTTTTACATTTTATATTTAAGCTCTTAACCATTTTCTAAAATTAAATAGTAAATACATATTAAATATTATATGTAATTAATTATGGCAAATCGAATAACTTCTTTTCTAGTGTCGCATGTCAAATGTATATCGGCAGAGCGGTTGTCGCTTATTTTAACCACTCTCTTGTTCTTTCTTTCTTTCTCTTTCTATCTCTACCGATTTTTCTAATATGTTTCTTTCTTTTTATCGTTTCTTTTCCTCAACTCCCCCTCTCTCCCTCTTTCTGTCTATTTCCCCATGCAAGTTCTACTAATCCCCCTTTTCATATCCGCACCCCTCACTCTATTCCCTTGTCATTCCCAATCAATCTATTCCAATCCACTTAACTTTCCTGCCATAACCTCCATTCAGCCTCTAACCAGCCACTATTAAGAACAATCGCTTGACGTAAAAGTAAGCGACTATTCCACCCGTCCACCAAACACCAAACACCAAACACCAAAAATAGATCTTTGGTCACTTAGGGTCACTCATATGTAGTTGTACGCTTTTATTTTTTGCTTTCATTTATAACTTGAACTTCTGTTTTCGTCGCTTCACGAGGTCATCTGTTATTTATAACGAGATGACCGAAACATGTTCTTAACGTTTGTAGGGGGGGGATTTGGATTCTCCTAATCATTATCAAAATCCTTAGCCGAATAGTCTTGTTGGGAAATATCGCGAACTAACACGAGACTAGAGACTGTCTAATTCAGCAGTCGATAATACCTATAAACTTTCTTTGTATTGACTTTCTTGGACGTCACATTCTTTTCTACCTAAAACTGTTGTTCGAGACGTTATGACCCTTTTCTAGGACCACAAGAACTGAGGACAAGGATTTGAGAATTAACATTGAAATGTCTCATTTAAAATTTCTAAGTCTGCCACAAGAATTAGCAACAGGATATTAGTACTAACAATGTAGTATTGAAAAGACCCGACTCATAACATTTTTTTACATGGAACTTACCACTTATCAAGGCCCAGAAGTCACTCGGCTATAAGGGTTATTGCGTGTATAGTAATCAATGGGATATTATCGTAGTAATCGTTAGTAATGGAGATTTGATAAAGTGTCTTATTTACGGGGGGGGGGCTTATCAGGAATTTATTTATGTTGGACTTGAAGGCATCCAAGTTGTAGTCAGGTGGAAAACAGGAAAACGGAAGAGAGTTCCACAGTCGTGCACTTCTGAGAAAGAAGATTTGTTCGTGGAATCTACATTTGGAACAACACTGTTCCATAGGCAATGCAAATCATTAAAAACTTAAGGAGTGGAATTTAAAATCCAAAATGAAAGCGGATCAATGAGGTCTAAGTTAGGGGGAGAGTTTTACAATCACACTAGATAATGTATGCACTAAAAAGGAATGGAACGGGACAGAGAATCAGTAGAGAGGGTAAAGGAATAAGGAAAATGACGAAGGAAAATATGAGGTGTCAAGTTACTTAGAGTAAGAAAAAGATAGCTTGAAAAAAGAGGAAAACGATAAAAGATAAATAAATAAATAGATTCAGAAAGATTATACTTTAGAAAAAAAACATTATATACATTGGTAGAAAAATTAGATAAAGATAATATCGAGGAAAAATTTGTGTATGAAAAAACTTGAAATTATCTAAAAAAAAATTACGAAAAACTACTAATATTAGTCTCTATCACTGATACTGAGCCTTAAATCTGGATGAGGTTTTTCTCTTTATATATATTTCTGTATTTATATTTCTACTTATGTGAATTGGATTTTTTTTTTTTATCTTTACTTTGCTGAGAATGCAGTTAGGAGATTCGAAGTTCCTATCCGTCGCGGTTACCACCTGACGAAGGCCAGAGGAAGTTGGCCGAAACGTTGTAAACCAATAAAAAGATTAAAAAAAAACAACAACTAATAAAGATGAGACTAATAGTCCGAAATAAAATAAAGTTAATCTTTACTTTTATTGCGAATGTTGGTCTTATATAGAAACCACTACATTATTAAACGTCAATTTCTTTTATTGATTTGCATAGTTCGGTTACTTACAATTCAGATAATAGTAGCCTTACACCACGCTACGCATAAAAAACTGCCGAGAGCTTGGCCCCGAAACATTGCGCATTCTCTCCCAATGAACTAACATAATCTGTGAACTGAGGTATAACTCCCCCAATTAAAAACAGTCTACAATATTTTTACGAATGAATCAGTACAATAAGAAGGTGATAAAACGATGTATATTTCTATTCTGAATATTCGACACTAACTTAAAGCTCAAAGAATATACTTCACATTTGAAAACTGTCGTTTGAATACACTCCATTAAACAGACGAATCATCAAGCATTTTTGTCTTCGTTTTCGATTTTTAATCTAAATATATATATATATATATATATATATATATATATATAGAGAGAGAGAGAGAGAGCGAGAGAGAGAGAGAGAGAGAGAGAGAGAAAGAGATGGTTTCTGTTTCCCGGTTCGAATCTATCGACCGGTGTTAATCGTGTCACCCTGCACTGATCATTCTCGAAAGGACGAAACAGTAGTGCCCTTATGTATATAATAATTATTATAGTACATAATTCTGTCAGCCTCTTAAGGGGGCCCGTTTCTTATCGATGAGCACTTTCCGTTAAAATAAAGTCGGTCAATTTAGCCATATGATGATTAGATAACTTCGACAGACGTTAAAAACATTTAAAAATAAATGTTTAAATTTCAACAGTATTGCTCGCGCTAAACGGTGGCCGAATGGATTAGGCCCTTGCTAATGGAGCCAGGGATGGCTTCAGTCGCCGGGTTTGAATCTATCGACCGGTGTTAATCTTGACACTCCTCACTTATGATTCCCAAAAGAATGAAAAAATAGTCTCTGTGGATATTTAAAAATTATTATAATAAATATAATATATATATATATATATATATATATATATATATATATATATATATTTATTTATTTACCAGTGGTGAAAAAACCGGACTAGAGTGCTCAATGTGTAGTCAGAGCAGTATATAGGAAATTTATTACTGTGAGTCGACGATGCTAGTTGGATATTTCCTCTCTCTGAGGATCTTCCTCTAGCTAAAAAAAAAATGTAAACTCATTCTGGACTCACAGTAATAAATTTCATATATATATATATATATATATATATATATATATATATATACACACACACACAATTATTCGAGCAAAGTACATAACCTTTTTATCAAATGTTTTGTTTTGTTTCTATCACTTTGTCTATCAATTTGGGAAAAAAAAAGTTGCTTTATATCGTTAATTTTCTACACATAAGGAAGGCGCTTGTAAGAAATCATTTGCATTATGATTTTCTTTCGTAGTTAAATATAAATCAAAACTGTCTTCTGAGTTCAGTTAACTTTTAACGCCGACTTTCATTCCCCTCAAGAGTGCGCCGTTTCATCCGCCATTCGTTCGCCATCGCCGAACGATTTATTTTCCGTTTTATTTGTTAATCTGACGGGCGAATGCGATCAAAATAGGAGAAACACTAAAAATTATGATTTACAGAAGAGTATGAATAGAGGAATTACCCTCTTGTTACCGACGGTTCAAATGGAAGCGTGGAAAATACACACAGGAGGAAGAACCCGACAAACGGTTTCTTATATTAGAATTTATTCTATATCTATGATTTTTTTTAACATAGAACGGAACAATTCCTACGCAAAACAAAATCATATCCAATATATTTCTATAGATATTTCTTTTTGATATTCAAAGTGCACCTTTCAATCTTAAGTCAGAGAAATATAACTCTTTCTCGACTGGAGCAGCTTTTTTTTACCATCCAAATTATATTTCTGTGTATATATATATATATATATATATATATATATATATATATATATATATATATATATGTATGTATGTATGTATATATATATATGTATATATATGTATGTATATATATATATATATATATATATATATATAATACTAAAACTCTATGGAGATTGTATGTTTGCAATCAGATTTCCGGTTTTCAACATCCGGTTGCGCATGCGTAAATAGCAACGTCTTCAATCCGTTATTCCAATTCCGGAATTTTTATATCGCTTTTAATACAAACAATTTCATTTAATTTGATCAAATAGTTAACAAATAATACATAGATTCATAGATAATTATAATATATATTATAAAATCTATTTATCTATGAATCTATTAATAATATGAAATATTACCCTATACAATTTATGGAAAGAAAACACCTCTCACTTTCCCTCTAATAGATTTCAACACTCCTACTCCCTCTGTTTTCGTTACGTACGCGAGAAATAGTTACGTGTATGTGTGAGAGAGAGAAAAAGGTAGCGATGTAAAACTGGATAGAGTTATCCCCCTTAACTAATGCAGACCTTTTTACTAGAGGGCGTTATTACAAAAAAATTTCTTTTTCTTCTTCCCATGTTTTTTAAAGTCGTCTGCTTACATTTCCAAACGGAAAGCTGAATCGGTAAATGCACACATTTCTATTACATTAAATAGTGTTTTCCTTTACACAATGGGTACTGAATGTTTGCTTAAATTAAATGAAAAAAGTTACATTTTATTTTCATTTTCTATTTAAAAAGCCATTATTAACATGTGGAGAGTGTTTTTTTTTTATTATTCTGTACTTTCAACTAACAATTTCATTTAAAAGATGATATATCAAAATTTGAATTTAACTATAATAAGGATTATGATACTTGTTCAGTGCATATTTACCTATAAGTATGACCAACCACTTATAATTCAGTAACTGTAATTTTAAAAAAATAACAATTATAATAAACAGAACGACTCATAGAAATCTATCTATATTCTTTTTTCATTTTAATATACTTTCATAGAAATGCTTCTGTTATGTAAAAAAAAACTATTTTCTTTATGCCACAAGTGTCACGCTCATACATGAATTCCATAGCTAATATAACGTACTGACCCAACGGGTCACGGGTGGTCTAGTATATATATATATATATGAGAGAGAGAGTGAAAAAAATTAATAATTGTGAATCAGTTTCAAAACGAAAATCAAACAGAATCAATTTGAGTATACGATCGTTTCGGAAATGATGTTCATTTTAATTAAAATTGACAATAATTGACAAAGGTTTTGTCTTGAGACATAATCTCGTCACCAGCAAAAAGATGGGGGTGGGGGTGTTAAGACACCAAAATAAAACTAGCGTCTTTGTCGTAAGGCGCATGTTTGTTATTGAATTCCATCATAAACTTTGTTTTAAGTTCAGTCAGTATATCTTTGGGCGTGCTGCTGTATCTTGTCTCCGAATGGTTGAACTGATTATTTACAGGTTTTATATACTCGCTACTTAATTTAGCTGAAAGAATGCGAAGCTCGCGGTTTGTTTACAAACATACGTTTGAGCACTTTACGAGTGGCGGACGGGTGTTTATTTAAATAGACACGCGGACAGATTAATTGCAGCCACCGCTTCCGTAATCAGGGGTAGAACTGCCGACTGTCATCACGACAGTTCTAGGTTCGATCCTCGGCTTGGGATAGGTGTTAGTCTAGCGGCACTGATGAGTTGTGAAACAACGAAACAGGACTGTATGTCAATGACTAAAATATATTTTATATATATATATATATATATATATATATATATATATATATATATATATATATATATATATGGGGTGTCCAGGATAAAAATATCTAAAAGTAAAATCCATTTAATTTCAGCAGGGTGTAATGAAAAGAGTAGGATATTATTTTATTCAATTTAGGAAAATCAAATTACCATAAGTCACTACAATAAAATTACTGTTTTAGTCTTATAAGACATCATCAAGTGACAATAAACTTTTAATCGTAATTAAAAAAAAATGACCTCGAATCAGAACAGAAGTTTTTTCGCCTGACGATGTCTTTTAAGATTGAAACAGTATTTTTTGTATCAACTATGGTAATTTGTTCATCTAAATTGAATATTATATATTATACACACACACATATATTTACACACACACACACACACACACTTATATATATATATATATATATATATATATATATATATAGAGAGAGAGAGAGAGAGAGAGAGAGAGAGAGAGCTTAAAGCGTAAGAGGAAAAGAGAAAGTTCAATTCCACAAGAAGAGACTTATCTGGATAATGCCAAGCTCAACAATTATCATTGGAGCTTATACAATAGGATAACAAGAGTATGAAATGAAGTCACAAAACTATATATTGGTGGATATAGAATGGATCATTTATTGAATAATGGAATACAAGCAAAGTTTGGGGGATAGAAGGGACTCTTTATACAGAGGCATTCCGAAGCCTAATGCTTCTCATCAGAAGAGTAGAGAAGGTGCTAGGTAGCATGGTGGAGATGCGGCGTCTAGCGTAGTGTTCATTACGCGCGAAAAAGAGTGGAATTATAGAATGATGAGGAAGCTTTATTGAATTCTAAATAAAGGATGAGCATGTTATATATAGTATGGTGTAGAAAAGTGTATATGGTCTTTAACATAGTGTTGAGTTTATTTTTAAATTTAAGGGGGTTATGTTTTGGGGTTAAATTGGGGGTATACTGTGGCTGCGTGCTAATTCTATTTCAACGGTTTGTGGGGTTCTATTATCTATGGAGTGGTATTTTTGAAAGGTGCAACCGATACGGCAAATAGCAGCTATAAAATCGCGTATAATTTTGGGAGGGGTAGTTGCAAGGTTATAATATTGATTTTCAGAGCTCGGTATCTGTTAGGTACTATGCGGCAATATTTCTAAGTTTCTTCTGTTATGATATAGGGAGTGTGGATATAAGGGGGCGGTAGGAGATATGATGGCAATGTATATGGGTGCGTTTAACTTGATGAAAAACGAGTAAGGATACATATAATTGGCGTGGTGGAAGAGTAAGGAGACATTTACTACTTATAAAAGTGGTAATAATACCAATAATATATATATATATATATATATATATATATATATATATATATAAAAATTGCTTATATAAGGACTAGCGACCCACTAATTAGAGTTCAAAAGAAGCGGACGTCTAGTCTAGTGGAAAATAAAATTACAGGCTGATCTTAAAATTTAGAGACCCGTGTGAAATATGTCTGAATGAGAAATTTAAAATTCTAAAAATTAAGAACCAAAATCTATTAAACTGTAGAAATTAAATAGATAATAACTGTATACACATAATTAAATTTACTTAAAGATGAGGCATAAAAAGGTATTAATCGAAATAATCTAATCTAAAAAATACTTCAAGCACCCACGTATTAAAATAAGCTCAATTATTAATTCGACACATCAAAAAAAAAAAAAAAACGAAAAAAAACACACCGATAGGACGGGGAAGAGAAGTCAGCAGGTAATTGGCTGATAAAATTGTAAATCTTGCTGGTTACCGAGCTAAGTTAAAAATCACATGTGTAAATAAAAAGGCCAGGTACCACGAATTTATACAACCTGTCGACTCACTACGGGTATGAAACATTTTAAGTTAAGAAATTTTAAAATCACTACTGTATATTAGGTACAATATAATAAGCGATAGAGAACTAGCTCTATAATAATAAGTACGAAATCTATTAAAATATAATATTTGATTATATTTTACCACCAGTAACGCAATAAAATGAAAAGAACATTTGTTTATTAGTTTATTTTTATTTCGGATTATTATTCTCATCTTTATAAGTTGTTGTTTTTGATCTTTTTTTAATCTTTTATTGGTTTTGTTTATTCACAACGTTTCGGCCAGCTATTCCTCTGGCCTTCGTCAGGTGGTAACCGCGACGGATAGGAACTTCGAATCTCCTAACTGCATTCTCAGCCATCACTGCCAATATAATAAGCGATAGAGAACTAGCTCTATGAAAATAATAATCGGGGCCCGTGGCACAGTTGATAGAGACGTTGAATCTCTACAGTTCCAGATGAACATTGTCTGAAGATAGCGGTTTCAAGCCAACCCAAAGTGTGCCAGAGGTTAATTGGCCAAAATGTGGTGAGACGACAACAACTACGGATGGCAGTGATGGCTGAGAATGCAGTCAGGAGATTCGAAGTTCCTATCCGTCGCGGTTACCACCTGACGAAGGCCAGAGGAATAGTTAGCCGAAACGTTGTGAATAAACAATCCAATATAAGATCAAAAACAGATAAAAAATAAACAACAACTAATAAAGATGAGATTAATAGTCCGAAATAAAAATAAATTAATATATAATGCTCATCTCAAAAATGAATTCCAATTAAGGAATAATATATATATACCAATCGGTACGGACCCGGCTATAGAAGATCAGATACATAAACGTGGAGCCCTTCGGGGCCCGTGGCGCAGTTGATAAAGACGTTGAATCTCTACAGTTCCAGATGAACATTGTCTGAAGATAGCGGTTTCCAGCCAACCCAAAGCGTGCCAGAGGTTAATTGGCCAAAATGTGGTGAGACGACAACAACTACGGATGGCAATGATGGCTGAGAATGCAGTTAGGAGATTCGAAGTTCCTATCCGTCGCGGTTACCACCTGACGAAGGCCAGAGGAATAGTTGGCCGAAACGTTGTGAATAAACAAAACCAATAAAAGATCAAAAACAACAACTAATAAAGATGAGAATAATAGTCCGAAATAAAAATAAATTAATATATATAATGTTCATCTCAAAAATGAATTCCAATTAAGGAATAATATATATATATAACATTTGTTTATTTTTATACATTTTTATTTAAATAAAAAAAAAACATAATTTCAAATGTACTTACTCAGACCGGGCTTTTTAGCGTAATCTATACTTTCACAGAAGGGAACCATCGTATTCTTTCATTTTAGATATTATTTCAAGTTAAATTTAATGTTTACGATATCTTTATTAAATTGTGCGGTAAAAGTACGGAATAGTTTTTTAAAAGCCCGACCTTTATTCTAAATAAGTGCTTGTAAAAATCAACACAACTATTAATGTTTTTCTTTCCAAAATAAAATAAAATAAAAATGATAAAAATAACAAAATAATTCGTTTCAATCAATGCCACTCGTATTTAAAAACAAGGCCGATAGCTTATTAGTCGCGTGCTCTCCTGTAATGAATGAATGCGTGAATGTAGGATTGAAATGAAATTCGTAAAGATAAACTAAAATGACCGAAAAATGGGCTAAAATGACTAAATAAAGAAAAAGTAAATGACTTAGAATGACTTTAATGAACTTTAATGAACTTAATTGAATGATCTTAAGATTGACTTGAATGCTTATAAAATAACTGGAATCCTTCAAAAACAACTTGAATGAGCTGGAGAATGACTTGAATAGCTTTGAGACTGACTGGTTGTAAAGTGGTGGATCATTTTACATTAAATTAATACGGAAAAGTGATCCCCCACTTTATATCACAAAATTACAAACATAAGTACAGCATGTAGTAAGAACAGATACTACACTTTGATCTTGGCCAACAGGCCAAGAAAAGGATATTTATTTGCTCCCCCACTGAGAAAACTAGGCACAAGGCCGATTTTTAATGTTGGGAGTGAAGGAGAAATGGGGACCAGCTCCCCAGGGCTTGGGGAGCTGGATATTGACAATTGGTATGAAGAGTTGCTCCTACATTGACCAAGGTCTTATATGAGAGGTTGCCCCCACATATGGTATTTGCTTGCAGTATCTGCCGGAACAGATGGTATTTATTTGCTCCCCCACTGAGCAAATTAGGCACAAGGCCGTTTTTAATGTGAGGTAAAAACCAGCTCCCCTAAAAGTAGGCAAAAAGGGGGCACTCTGGTTACCAAAAATAATAATTGTCCCAGTATAGAGGGTTTCCCCTCCATTGACTGGTACAAATTATCTTAAGTGCAGCATCTGCCGGAACAGATGGTATTTATTTGCTCCCCCACTGAGCAAATTAGGCACAAGGCCGTTTTTAATGTGAGGTAAAAACCAGCTCCCCTAAAAGTAGGCAAAAAGGGGGCACTCTGGTTACCAAAAATAATAATTGTCCCAGTATAGAGGGTTTCGCCTCCATTGACTGGTACAAACCATCTTAAGTGCAGCATCTGCCGGAACAGATGGTGTTTATTTGCTTCCCCACTGAGCAAATTAGGCACAAGGCCGTTTTAAATGTGAGGTAAAAACCAGCTCCCCTAAAAGTAGGCAAAAAGGGGGCACTCTGGTTACCAAAAATAATAATTGTCCCAGTATAGAGGGTTTCCCCTCCATTGACCGGTACAAATTATCTTAAGTGCAGCATCTGCCGGAACAGATGGTATTTATTTGCTCCCCCACAGAGCAAATTAGGCACAAGGCCGTTTTTAATGTGAGGTAAAAACCAGCTCCCCTAAAAGTAGGCAAAAAGGGGGCACTCTGGTTACCAAAAATAATAATTGTCCCAGTATAGGGGGTTTCCCCTCCATTGACCGGTACAAATTATCTTAAGTGCAGCATCTGCCGGAACAGATACTACACTTTGAGCTTGGCCAAAAGACCACGAAAAGCTTAAAAAGCTAAGAGCAGCATCTATTAACAACAGACCTTTGATCTTAACCAAAAAGGGCAAGCACAAAAGTGTTACGGACAGACCGACCGACAGACCGACTGACCGACCGACGGACCGACGGAGTGACTTATAGAGACGCTTGCATGCGACTTAAAATGGGTTATGTAAATCGAAGAAAAATAAATAAATAAATATAAATAAAAAGCGAAAAGATTCATTCGCTTTCCTGTCTTTTATTTATTTATTTTTTTACTTTCAGTCAGTTTCCGTTTTTGCATAAACCACTATTTTGAACTTCATTTTGGTTTTATGGCTGGAAAATATCAACATGACGTAAGTATGTGATAAATATTCGTTCGAAGAAGATAATGTAGTCGTTTGCATGAAGCAGTTCCATGGTAAAATGTTCCACAAAACTAGTATTCTTGTAAAGGAACTTTCGCCATGAAAATTCTTTCGGGCGTTAGGTACATCGACAAAGAAAGGAAAACGCTTTTCAGTTATGGTAAATAAGACGAGTAAAAAACCAACGTGGGGAAGCACTTTAATTAAAATACCTTCTCATCAAAATGCTGAATACAGTCTCGTATCGCGTACTGCATCTACAATAGCACAATACTCCGCTCAGTATGCGCATTTTCCTAGTTGATGATGAAAAAAGTTTGCGCCACTTGTATATCCCCCACAAAGATCAAAAAATATATGCGGTATCTTATATTAGAATTCCATGAACAAAGCTTCTCAGATAGTAATGCACGTTTGCTGAACTTTCTTCAGTTTTCCTGCTTTCCTACTGATTACAATGTAGTCGTCTTCAAGTTCAATGTAAACAAATACTTAAGTAATCCAATTTCCAAATTTCCAAGCTTAACGATTACTACCGTATTATTCCCATTGATCACTGTACACTCATTAATCCTTATCCTCGAGTGGCTTCCGGGCATTTATAAGTGGTGACTCCTATGTAAAAAAAAATAATCGTAAAATGTTTTAGTTCGGAAGAAAACTAGACGCCCTATGTTTCCATAGATTGCTTCCTTTTCGACATTAAAAGTGTAAATTGTTCATAATGTAATTTAATATTTTGTGCAAATAAATATTTCAAAGTGCAGTATTCTTTTGGTCCTTAGTCAGAGATAGAGAAAATCGTTCCGGGCTAAAATAGCAATATAGTAGCATCCATTGTGTATACCTGTAATATATATATATATATATATATATATATATATATATATATATATATATATATATATATATATAAGAATTAAATTCACAATATATATATATGTATATGTATATATATATGTATGTATATATATATATATATGTATATATATATGTATGTATATACATACATATATGTATGTATATATACATATATATAAGAATTAAATTCACAATATATATATATGTATATGTATATATATGTATGTATATATATATGTATATATGTATGTATATACATATACATATATGTATATGTATACATATACACACACACACACACACACACATATATATATATATATATAAATATATAATAATTAATTCACAATATTGTAATCAAAACAAGGAATACGAGACAAAGAGAGAAAAATTCCTTATTGCATGGATTTTCAAAGATAGGGCTCTTCTCCTCAGAGGAAAAAAAAACGTTAGCAAAAGAAATATATAGAAAAAATATATAATTCTGCTAGTTTGCGTAGTTTTTAAAAACGGTACTTATTAAAGTTTTTGAAGGAAAATAAAAGTTTATAGGAAAATAAAAACAACTCAGCAATACCCAATAATTAGAATTGCAGAAATCCAGTGAGAGTATGAGGTTCGTATTGAGTAGATCCAATAAGAGATTCATTACGTGTTCTTTGGAGTCTCTTTAAAAATATCTAGGAGAGGGGAGAATAGTAAAATAGGAGATGTCCAATTACTAAGTGTAAAAGAATGTTGTTTGAAGTGGGGGGAGGGTAGTAAAAGAAGAAATAAAAAAGAATAAAGGAAATACTAGGCTCTATCACTGATATAGAGAAGTTCAAGATCTGAATAAAGTTGTTTTTCTATAAATATATTTCTCTATAGTTATAATTCATCTCTTTCGAATTTTAAAACCTTTTCTTTAATTCTGAAATTTTCTTATGTTATATATATATATATATATATATATATATATATATATATATATATATCATATATATGCATAAATATATGTATATATGTTTATATATGTATGTATATATATATAAATATGTATAGATATGTGTATATATATGTGTATATATGCATATGTATTTATATGTATATATATGTATATATGTCTATATCTATATACATATATGTATATATGTCTATATCTATATACATATATGTGTGTATATATATGTATGTATACATATATGTATATATATTTATATATATATGTATATATTTATATATACATATATATATATATGTATATATGTATATAATATGTATATATGTATATGTGTATATGTATGTATATATTTATATATATTTAGATATATGTGTATATGCATATTTCTATATATGTATATATATGCATATGTATGTATATAAATATATTTATATATATATATAAATATATATATATATGTATATATATATTTATATATATATATAAATATATATATAAATATATATATAAATATATATATAAATATATATATATAAATATATGTATATATATATATACATATATATATATATATATATATATATATATATATATATATATATATATATATATATATATATCGTTATTGTGGTTTATAAAAGAGAAAACACTTGTGGGGGCCGCCTCACCTTGCCGGTTGTAAATTACGCTTAAATATATTGTAACCCATGCAAATTTCGTATTTATTATTACAAAGTTAATTCTTTATTTAATATTAAAGAAATTTTTACTCGTCAAGTATTTCTGTACGCATTAATGATCAATCTAAACACAATTGTAACTCGTTATAAACCATCCTTGGTATATGCTTACTATTCCAATCTTATATGGCCAGTGGTTAAAGAATATATAGGTTAAACACGCACATACAGCTACTGTGTATTTATACAGAATATTATAAAGAATCTATTCCTTACGGCTAGAGCAGTTATTTTATTTTTTTATTAAAACCAATAAATCGAATCAGTTTTAAAAGAAATTGACATTCGGAAAATCGCATAATTTAATACAAAATTCAAATATTTAAATTTTTAGATAGGAAGCTATATCCATTTCATACATATTAGCAATCTTTGAAATGCTACAACTGTTATGATAGGAATATTTATTAATTAACGTCTAACATCTATATACAGCATAATCAGGTTGATAACCGACTCCCTATAGACCACAGAAGTTAATCAACACTGATGATGTTAGAAAGATTTCTAAAAACGTAAAGTAAAATACCCAGCAAAAAAGAGAAGATAAAAATAAGGAATTGTATTCAGTTGGCGATGGAGAGAGACAAAAAAGAAAGGAGAAGAAATAAATCATATATAAATGGGATGAACAAGATAGATAGACCGAGATAGATACACGCAGGGAGGGTGAAAGGGGGGCAGAGAGGGTGGGAGGAAGAGGAGGGAAGAGATTAAACAGAAGGAAAGGGTAGAAAGAAAGAGAGGATAAAGTGTACACAAGGGGGGGAAGGAAAATGAAACGTACGCAAGAACAACGAATAACATACAGAAACAAGAAAAAAAGTCGAAATGAACGCAATTAGGCAATAGTTGTTTGCAAAAGAATAATTATCAAAAAAAAAATAATAATGAAAAAGAAAAAATGGTGAAAATGTAGAAAACGATGGAGGACAATTGGGAACAAGATGGTTGACCAATTGTGAATTCTAAGTGCTTCCCGTTTATCTTGTACTTGTTTCCAATCATCTAGCACTCCTCTTGACACTGCACTCAAGCAGTGTCGATTCAGGAGATATGTGGTTGGTGATTGTGCAACATTTGCCTCATAATAACTCGCGCAGCTACCCTTACAGGGGGTATCATTATCGAGGCTAAATCGAGGCATCATCACCTATGATCCAAATATTATAATCGGAGATATCTAACTGACCATGTAGAATGTCAAGTTTTGCTATCTCTGCTTATTCTTACAAAAACTACAAAGAAAGTCATTATAGCGCACATTACTGAAGATTAGACCCAGCAATAGTATTCACAATCATCGATTAATTAGTTTTAGAGTTTACCGATTATAAACAGATGAGTATCGGCGGAAGAGAGCTTAATATGGGAGACCTAAAACGGTTTTCTTATAAAGTTTGAAACCGATGGTACCGATGATTTATCTCATCTCTTTTTTTTTTAAATATATATACAGTAGCATCTAAAAATAAGGGAGAAAATTTTAAAACCTAATATTTGTTAGAAATAACAACTGTGAAAAGCTGAAATTTTGACAACTGGTAGTCGTTATCATCCATAATAACATACAAAAATTTGAATAATTTGCAAAGGATAGAGAATGAATTGTAGCAATTATGTATTTATTTTCAAAATAGGAACGTCCAAAAGTAAGAGACAGAATTGAGAAAAGCAATGTAAACAGCCAAAAAACAATAAAAATACATGTATAATAAATATTTAGTAAATGAACCCTTGCTCTCAATGACAGCTACACATCTTCGACTACAAGAAAGAATCAGTTCTTGACAATCCTCGATAGTAACTTTAGACCATTCTTCTTGAAGCTACACCCACAAATCCTTTGTGTTAGTGGGATTTCTTTCCATAACTTTCACTCCTAAGGTCTTCCAAAGATTTTCTATTAGATTTAAGTCAGGACTTTGCGGTGGCCAATCCATAATTTCTAAATCTTTTCGCTAGGATAACTCATAAGCACCTTTGCCTTCTGACATGGGGCATTATCTTTCATAAAGTTAGCCCTATCGAAACCTGAATTCTGTATGATTAGCACAACATTATCTTGAGCAATGTTTTTATAGATATGCGTGTTTACACGAGTTTGTAACTGGACAAAATGCGTTGTACCTTGGTTAGAAAACATTTCAAATACCATGTGGCTTCCGCCCCCAAACTTGACAATTTTCTTAGTACACTTTTCACTCAATGTTTCATCAATACGTCTCTTTACATTGCGTTTTCCATCATTTCCAGATAAATTAAACTTGCTTTAATTACTGAAAAATAATTTTGCCCAATTTCCTTATGTCCAAATTACATACCTGTTTACAAACTCTAGTCAGTATCCTTGTAGAATTTAACAACCCTGCCTACAACACTCGTGGAACGTTCCACTTTCTCTAAAATCTCTGTAATGGTGTGCTTTTCCTTGTGTAGCTTCACAATAGCTTATCTCACAGAGTAATCAAGTTTTTGGCCTTTCGCCATGGTGTCGGCTGATGCGATATATCTTGTTTCTATAATATAAATCTAACTTGTCTATTTAAATGTGTGTAGGTTTGTATGTCTGCCTAAAACTTTCGACAACGGGGACGGATTTTCACGAGATCGGTATCGCATTGAAAATCGGCCCTTCGGACGACAAATATCGAAAAATTGTCTACAAACATTAATCCTTACATTCTCAATTGGCCACTCATCTACAAGGAGTGGTCGTTTTTTTAGTTGATACTTTCCAAATTCATCCCTTCTTTTCGATTGACTAGCATTAATTCAAACCTTTGCCATTTCCGGTTTTGCGATATACGCAACGGCAAAGACGTTACGTTTTTTCACGTTCTTTTTCTCCTTCACGGTACAGGTTCGAGCCTGCCTCCCTACATCCACTTTTGTTTTTTGTTGCTCGACACACGCCTCCAAACACCCAAACAACGCCGGGCATCCAAGCTAGTAATATAATAAATCAGAAAATTACGTAGACACAATAATTTTAAGTAAATCACCCCAGTCAAAGAAAGAATTTCATCTAGTTTACTAATTTTTTCTGCTGACAAAAAAAATAAAATAAAAAGTTGGTAGCCATATTGTTTCATACTGGATTTGCTTGAAACAGGAACAATTATTCAAGAGTAGTATTATTAAAATATAATGTTATATTTATTACTAAAATATAATGTTATATTTTTATTAGTTCCTCGTCACCATTTTTTCTGTATTTCTCTTCTGCATGTTCGGGGTCAGGCGAATCCAAGATAGCAGTGAGACTGACGTTCAATCTGCAGGAAAAACAGGACAATTTTAATTTGTTCTTTTTCAGGCATGCGCAACTATTATCACGCAAACGTTTATTAATTCGTTATTTTTCTCGTATATTCTTTAATTGTGTATTCCCATCATGTTTTAAATTTCAATGTTGTATTGTTTACTATTTTTGTTTCTGCCTGTTCAAATCAAGCTTGTGGATGGCATTAAACTGTATCGTGTGACGAGGTTCAAATTTTGGACCTTTGATGAGCATGGTCACCACTACTACCAAGTCCGTTCTTATTCGATGGGTAAATACATATAAGGATCGCGTCTATGTTATAAATAGAAACTACTGTTTATAGAACACTTATTTATAGAAAACATGTCTTCAAAATAGGTTGATCTATAAAACACGTCTATGTTTCGATATAAAATGACCCAACGACCGTTGACATGCCGTCAAACCAAACAAATAACCAATAAAGTTAGTGAAAATGCAATCTTATCTTGGCACTCTATTACCTTGTTCTGATTTCGGTACGAAACTTTGCACGTATTCCACCCACTTTCCTAAAAAGAGTACGTCTAAAAGGAATACCAAATGCACAAGGAGTTCCGAGTCGCGTACGTCTTCAGCTTAGGATAGATAGTTTTTACTACGTAATTTTACAAGGAGTTTTTACCATCCTCCCATATGGAAAGCATGGTATTCTCAAATATTCATCCACATATTGACTTATATTGCTTAACTTCGTTCAGCATACGACTCGACTTCGAGATAACTGTACGAGCCCATTCCACCATGGACAGCTATCCATTTTCGATTCTTGGCAACTCTCAATATCGCAATAATGATGTTTTTTGTTCCTCCGGCTTATTACTAATCTTTACTATTTATAATCAACATCATCCCCATCATCATCAGGACGGGCTCCTTGCCCGTACTAATGTGACTCTTCCTCTAGAGAATTTTCCGTCTTCCATCAGCTGCCTCAGATCTTCAGGTTCATAGTTGGCGTCGTGTGCTATTTGCTTGAGGTATCTAGATCTAGGTCTTCCTTTTCTTGCGCGTCCGTGCCGTGGAATCCATAGCAATACATTTCTCACTAATCCATGCTTGCCCCTCAGACAATGACCGGCAAATTGATGGCGTCTCTCCCTGATGGTATTAGATATGGCAGGTAGGTTGCCATAAAGTTGCTGCTTCGTGGGAGGATTTTGCTGAGATATATCTAATGTTGTTCGATGAATACAGGTGTATGTTTTAGACGGCTCATAAACCCCTATGCTATTTTTAATACTGAGCGATAATAGGCTGAACTCTTTCTTATACAAATACTATCAGGAGGATCCCATATTGTTCGGAATTGAAAGAGGATCAGAACTATATACTCTAAAAGGTGAATGTTTCTAGAGAATATAAAAATAACAAGCGGGACCAAAGTCGGATGTGTGTTCGGCTATAGTGAGATGATTATAACAACGTTAGTTTTTTTAGCGGAATCTTTTAGAAATCAAGAATTACCATCCTCCCATATACCATCTTGTATTAACAAATTGTCACCCATCTGTTATTGATAAGTCTCAACGTTGCTTAACTGATCCAACGAGAATATATGTGTGAACGTGGTTTGCTTGGTTGTTTTGTTTTACGACAAATGAAGCCGAATCTAGTTATTTTGGAAATCGTATTAATGTTGCATCCAGTTATTTTGTTGAAGGCTTTTGTTTTCCAACTTCTATTTATCTTTAATCGCTAGTTTTTAGTGTTTGGTTTGGTTTGGTTGCATTATTGTCCTGCAGAACATGAATGAGTTTTGCAATGTAAGAGGGAAAGGGGTTACAGTATTCATTTTTAGTACATTTTAAGTTAGGAAACCAGTCAGGAAGTAGCGGGTGATAGAAAGAGAAAGGGGGAATGGGGAGAAAGAAAAAAGGGAAAGATGGGTTGTTTTATTATGTATGTGTTTTTTTTTTTCATCATAAAGTCATAAAGTTGGGTGTATTTCGTCTGAGGAAGCCAGTATCTTCAGACAGCCTGATCTGGTAGCGCCAGTAAGCGTGATTATGCTAAGTATCCCATTGTTGCGCGCATTATATACAGAAAATAAATTGCTTTCTTGATTGATTAGTTTTTAATCTTCTTAGCTAGTTCAAAACCGCAAAAGGTTATTTATCGCGGATTCTTATGCGTAGGTTACTTGCAGCAATATTGGGTCGTATAGATTTTCAATACAAAAACAAATGTTTAATAGACGTTAGACGACGTTACACGAAAGGAATCACACGGTATCACATTTGTGCTTGTGTGTTCAATAAACGTGTACTTGGGCTTTCTTAACAGTGAGTGATCAAGCAACAATTCAATTAAATAAAATACATACGTGCGGGCTTAGTTCTTTCCATCGTCCCCCCCCCACCGTGCGTGGTCGCTAATTTTTATTGTTGGATCCTTCAGTGGCTTTGATCTTCTGTTACTCAAGACGAATAAAATTCATGCATGGAAACATAGGGGGGAGAGAGACTGAAATTTTTTACCTTATAAAATATAAACTAAAATTAAATTATTATTTATTGTTGATGATTTAAACGTTTTATTGAGGAGAGAAGATTCTTCTGCGAGGAGAGACAAACACTTAATCCCTTATAAAAGATTATCTTAAATTAATTACTTCTTCTTTATTTTCGTTACTTAATTTAAAATTGCCCGATAAAATAAAATGACTACAATATGGTTGCGTTAAGTCTAACGTAAACAAGTTTTTGATGAACCGTTCCATATAAGTTAACAAATTTACCAAATTTAACGATTACTATATTGTTCAATTTCTACTGTACACTCTTTAACCCTTATCCTCGAGTGGCTTCTTGGCCTTGATAAGTGATGCTGCCTATGTAAAAAAAAAATAAATAAATAAAATAAAATTCACTCGATTCCTACTTTGTTGCTTTCTGGCTTACCCCAACATGAACAGCCTCAAATCTCTGCTGAAAACGTCATTCAACAAACTTCCACCGGCTTCGTGCATTGTTTTACTATGAAGCTAACCATTGACCCTATCGTTTTAATCGCATAGTGCACTGTATTTATTTCCGTTCGTCGCCAGGCCGTCCTGATATGTACTCCATAAAACGATCTAAAAATTCATACTTAATCTGACTTAATATTCTATTTCTACCCACTTTTCATCACATACAATTAATATGTTGTTTTCCCGGTAACTACCGTATGAGCATTAATCTTTATCCTCAGGTGGCTTTAGGGCCTTGATAAGTAATGACTCCCAGGGAAAAAAATTTACTGGCGTAGAGTATCTATATATAACTATTATATTGATTCTAATTTCTCCTAATCTTTTATAACTGTTTCTCAGGGTTGTTCCTACCGCTCCTACAATTACTGTTATTTAAGCGTGCGGGCAACACCTTGTAACCCTGCTTGTTAATACTAGTTTGAGATAATGCAACAAATTTCACACTGGTAACTTCACTCCCTTAAAGTGTCAGCCTATCAACTATTCTAGCCACCACCACAGAAACTCTTTCGTAATCGATTCGTAATTTTAGATCGGCGGTCATGTGTATCACAGTTTGTGAGTCGAAGCACGGGAGGGAACAGCTGAACGCCTATTAATTTAACGCTATGTTCGGGTGACAGCAAAGGGGAAGAGGGTTTCTGATTCAACGGCAGCGCTTCGATAACTTCAACGGACATTATAAAAGTGTTTTTGTGTCGCTAACTATGGCTACAAATCTCAGCTGACAAGGAGAAGACTAAGAATTCAACCACGGCCAACGCAAATGCCGAAGCATTTTAGATGTGTAGTCCAACGAATTACGATGCTCAGACCTATTTATAAAGTGTAATTGTCCTCAAATAGGGTCTCAACAACAGATCCAAGGCTCCTGTATTCTCCTTCTATACGTATAATGTAATTATTTTCTTTTTATAGAAAACTAGCAGGGAAACCCGACGTTAGCCGGGATTGAATGATCATCAACAAATATTTCACACTCCTATATTTTATTGTCATCGAAATCCGTGAAATCGCCTGGGAGGAAGCTTCATATGCCTCCATGCCGTAACGTAGTCCAAAATATATGTTATTCTACATTGCACTCTAGAGAACCCACTGTTTCTTTTATAAAATTATTTTATATAAATTCCTTCTAGTTAACGGAAAAAAAAATCATTAAGAAATTTACGTGCAATTTTTGACTCATGTAAGGCAAAAAAAAAAAAAGTAAATTTTCAAGTCTTCTACAATTCTTTGCAGTTAAGGAAAAGAAGAATTAAGAAATTGACCTGCGAAGTTTGAACCCACAGACCACGCCTCGCAGAAAAAAAGACAAAGAAAAAACACGCTATCAACTTACCTACAGTAGAATTTTAAGAGCCCGTTGCTCTTTCGTTGTTACTAAGCGAGTATATGGAAAAATGGCTTTACCAATGATAATTAAAATAACTGTTTCGATTATAGATTAGCGGTAATTATCTAGGGTATTCTGAGACAAAACTTAACTAAGGTCACTCCCAGATTTATACCCTAAAGTTCTGTAAATTCTAAGGAAAATCTGTTCAGTCGTTTCGTGCCCGTAAGAAACGAACTCACACAGAGAGACAAAGTTGCATTTATATAATTATAGAGATATTCCAGACACAGCATGAAGTCAGTTAATGAAAATATATTATTATTTATTTATTTTTATTTTTTTTGGTGTTCGGCATTATGCATTTTTCGAATTCTTTTTGTATTATTTTCCCTTTCTTCTATACAAACCAGTATTATTTACGCGAAATATTATTATTATTATTATTAGTAGTAGTAGTAGTAGTATCATAGTTCTTTATAATTTTCTATGAAAATAAAGATGGTATTTGTTTTGCCATCTAATTAACTTACGTGATGTTAATGTGCAACGATATTCGTAGGTAAAATAGATGGTAATATTCGTAAAAAAAAAGAATCTTCATTTCTCTAAATTCTCAGGGAGATATTGAAAATAGCGAATTATTATTCATGATTTAATTTGAATTTGCAAATATCTTGACCATAGGAACCCCGTTTAGGCTCATCTGTGTTTATTTGAATCGTTTTCATTATTGTTATCTGGTGTATCTTCGTAGCAATTACTGTGATTTCAATCTCTCCCATCTTTTTTTTTTAAGTGTTTCTATATTGTTTCGGACGCTCATACTTTCATAATTCCATCTTAACTTTCTTCATCTTCCATATCTCTTTGAGTTCATTAGGCAGTTTTGCTCCGCTTCTCTATCTGATGGATATTCATTCTGTGGCCTGATGGAATGGCCAAATATATGATTTGGCAGGACTTTCACTTCTTGTTAATAATAATAATAATAATAATAATAATAATAATAATAATAATAATTATTATTATTATTATTATTATTATTATCATTATCATTATCATTATCATTATTATTATTATTATCATTATCATTATCATTATCATTATCATTATCATTATTATTATTATCATTATCATTATCATTATCATTATTATTATTATTATTATTATTATTATTGTTGTTGTTGTTGTTGTTGTTGTTGTTGTTGTTGTTATTATTATTATTATTATTATTATTATTATTATTATTATCTGGAGTAAGATTTTGTCTGTCGAAGGGCCATATAATAAGAAGGCTAGCTGGTTGGAAGAGGTCAGAGAAAGGTTATCAGGAATGTAGCAGATGAAGAACGTCGACATAACCATTGATGACGCGAAGGCTGGCATACGAGGGATGACAAAGTGATGGGATTCTGGTTTAAACAGTGTCAATGCCTTTATCCACCTGTAGCGTCTGCTCTGCAAAGGGTCGTAAAGTCGGGAAATGTCCCTGTTTGAACAACAACAATGATTAGGAAAGATCCTCCAAAAGGAACAGATGCCAATAATCAGAGAGCAATTATATGTCTACCACTAATGTGGAAACTGTTGACTGGAATTTTTGCGGAAAAAATTTATGAACATCTTGAGAGTAATGGTGTTTTTCCTAAGGAAGAGAAAGGGTGTCAGAAAGGCTCAAGAGGTACCTAAGAGCAACTACTAATTGATAAAGCATTAATGCAAGATGCAAAGAAGAAGAGGAATCTGAGCTCAGCATTGATCGATTACAAAAAAGCTTATGACATGTTTCCTCATTCATGGATACGTGAAACTATTGATGATGAAGTTTGCTGAGAATGTGGTAGGGCTTTTGGAGACAAGTATGACTCAATGGAAAACGGTGCTGGCATCAAACAGAGAGAAGATGGGGCATGTTGGCATTAAACGTGGAATATGCTAAGGATATTCGTTATCTCCACTTCTTTTTGTAATGATAATGATGTCACTGAGCATCCTCTTGAAGAGAGAAAAACTGGGATATAGTTTGGATCTGGTGACAAACGCCTCAACCATCTACTGTTTATGGATGATTTGAAAATACTCAGTAGAAATGAAAAGGAAATGGAGAGACTGGTAGAACTTGTGGAGATATACTCAGAAAACATTGGGATGGAGTTTGGGATTAGTAAATGTGTGGTACTGGTGATGAAAAGAGGAGTAAAGGTTTATTCGAATGGAATAGTGCTGCCAAATGGATAAATCATGAAAGAAATAGAAGATACAGGGTATAAGTATTTGGGAGTGCTGGAGGGTGTAGGCATCATGAACAAAGAAATCAAGGAGAAGGTCAGGAAAGAGTATCTTAGAAGAGTGAAACTAATTGCAAAGTAAAAACTGTATGGAGGAAATCTAATGAAAGCAGTGAATGCATGGGAAGTCAGTGTTTTGAGATACAACGCAGGAATTTTGGAATGGTCTAACAAGGAGTTGCGTGCCATGGATATCAAAACAAGAAAAGTTTTAGCAATGTTTGGTATATTTCACATTCGAATAGTGTAGCAAGGCTGTATCAAAAGAGGAAAGATGGTGGGAGAGGATTGAAAAGTGTAGAAGATTGTGTTAGAGCCGAGGAGATGTCGTTGAAGGAGCATGTAGTTAGAAGTGAGGAGTGGATGCTTAAGGTTGTGACCAATGAAATGGAGGTATGTGAGACTACGGCTGATTATGTGAAACGTATGGATAGAGAAAGGGCAAAGGAACTGGTTAGGAAGAAAATGCATGGAAGTTTCTTCCAGGATATAGCAGAAGTTGCTGATGAAAGATCATGGCAATGCCAGAGCTGGGTATATGGCTAATATTACTGAAGCTTTTGTGTGTGCAGCACAAGAGCAGGCATTAGCAACACGATTATTAAAAAAAGTGGTTCTAGGAGAGGAAGTTGCTGCAGAATGCCGGATTTGTGGTAAGACCTCAGAGTCAATTGCACCGCAAAAGACACGATCGCATGGGTCTCCGGATATATTGGGAGGTGTGTAGAAGGTTGGGGTGAAGTGTGCTGGAAAATGGTTTGAAAAGGTGCGGATTGTAAGGTAGAGGTATGATGGGACAAAAGTGTCAAAACGACCAAGCAATTGGAACATAATCGTTCGGACTTGGTCGTCATTGAGAAAGTCTAAAAAAATGGCAGATTTTAGACTTTTTAATACCCTGGGACAGGAATGTGAGAGAGAAGGAGAATGAGAAGCGGAGCAATTATGCTCCATTTGCCTTGGAGATAAGGTGTATATACAGGGTTAAAACACAAATAATCCCGGTTATAGTTGGTACACTAGGAGTAGTATCAAGTCGTCTGGAAGGACAATCGAAAAAACTACAAATCCCGATGATATAGGTGGCCTTTTCCTCAATTGTAGGTACCACTAACATCCTTAGAAAAAACGTTGATCTTTGAAGCTCCTGGTTTCGAGCCGGGATTAAGGGAAATCCTCTGGAAATGAATATACAAAATAAATGAGATACGTTGATAAACAAAATCAGGATTATTATTATTATTATTATTATTATTATTATTATTATTATTATTATTATTATTATTATTATTATTATTATTATTATTATTATTATTATTATTTTTATTATTATTATTATTATTATTATTATTATTATTATTATTACAATGAAGTATAATTATTCTTAATTATCTCTACCATTTTATAAATGCAACTTTGTCGGTGTGTGAGTTTGTTCCTTTTAGACTCCGAAACGGCTGAATAGATTTTCTTTAAAATTTACCAACCTTTAGTTTATAAGCCTGGGAGTGATCTTAGTTAAGTTTTGTCCCAGAATACCTCCCATAATTTCAGATAAAATAATTTTATAAAAGAAACAGTAGGTTCTCTAGAGTGCAATATAGAATAATATATATTTTGAAATAAGTTACTGCATGGAGGCATGTGAAGCTTCCTTCCGGGCGATTTAAACAGATTTCGATAGAAATACTAATATAGGAGTGTGAAATATTCGTTGATTATCATTCAATCCCGGACAACGTCGGGTTTCCCTGCTAGTTTTCTATAGAAGTAAAGGTAGTTTATATTTTGCCATCTAATAAACCTACATGTTTTAATGTATACATATACACGAAACTTTAATAGATGGCAACATTCGTAGAAAAACATCATCCTTTCTCTAAATCCTCGCGGAGAAATTCAACAGAGTATTGTAGAGTGATTTATTCCTTACGCTAAATTTTATTTTCAAATATCTGGACTAATGAAATCCATTTAGATCCATGCGTGTTTAGCCTTGATTTCCTAGCTTCCTTATGTTTGTCGATGACGTTAGAGTGTTTTTCCTCCTTTTTATTTGCTCGGACATACAAGAATCCGTGCGATAAGATGCTTTCATTCTACCAGAAGCCTCTGGACGAAGATGGCAAAATATTTGCATGTTTGGATTTCTACAACTTGGACAAAACTTTCTCTTGTGATAATATTATTTTTCTCCTTAAGAAAAAATCCGGAAATATTATCCAATCGGACGGAAAACTCATTTTCGCCGACAACCGCAAAACGCAAACACTTGAAATGGCAAGGTCTCAAGAGTCGCTGGAGAAGAAATATTGTAATAATCTCAGCCCGATATATCCGATAACAGCACACTTAACTGTATGGATGAATTTGCAGGCAAATATTTGATATTTTTACGCATACTGATTATGCCCACGTTGGGCATCCATATATTCAATATTATAACACTGATAACACAACTCGTTTATACCACTTTCTTGCATTGTTCATACGGCATGCCAAATAATAATTTAAATATCTGATTTTTTTTTGTATTATTTAGATTAATTGGACAATTTCTCTTATGTTGACTGTTATCTGCACAATTTTTCGATCGATGAAACCTCCAACCTTCGTCAAGTGTAAAAATTGCCATGTTTTGACAAGAAAAAAAACGGGGTAGCTCTGAACTCTAAGATTTCGAATTATTGGATCTAGTTGAAAATAAGTTTACATAAAATATAAAGATAATTTAATTATCAGGAGCCATAGAAGTATAATTACTAACGTATTATGAATTGTTTTTAGTCTTCCGACAAAAGGAGGGTGGGCCTGTAAACTCACCCTTGTCCGTCTGTCCGTCCGTTCGTCTGTCCGAACTTTTCTTAATAACTACGCCTTGGAATGTTTTGAAAATTTCCACAAACATTAAGTACGATATGAGTAAAAAAGTAACGGAACACATTTTCCGGGAAAACACCGGTTGCCCCCCCCCTAGTTGTGCCTTTCGGGTTAAAATGGCTAACATTTACAATTTTGCGCTTATTAAAACATGTCTTGGATTTTTATAAAACTTTCTGACTGATTTCTATATTTTGTTTTCGATAACCCTTGGGTGTGCACCAGGGACTCTTTTACAGCTAATAAAAACACTCGATTTTTGGGACTGTTTTACCATATTTGTCCAAAATTCTCTGTGCATGTCAGTTTTGCAGTTTTGCATGGTGTTGAACTCAAATTTAAATACGTTAAGGCCGTGGGGACTTTGGGGACTAAATGAAGAGGGTGCAAATGATGGACTTAGTCATTTCTTTTTTTTGCGTGGTGTAGAACTCAAATTTACATATGTTAAGGCCTAAAAGTACACCGTTTGTTCATTTTCACCAGGATTCGACGTTCCGTGGGGACTTTTGGAGGCTTAATAGGGGGGGGTACATTTTGAAGTTAGTCATTTTTATGCCTCGTTCACTGTGAACTCACGGGGACCATGCATACTTCGCTTGTAATTAAATCTAACAAGCAAGCGTAAGTCCTTAAAAAAACAATATTTACGTAACTAAGAGGTTGCTAGTTTTAATATGGTTAACCACGCTTCTTTTACGAGGTATAGATTTTTTAAAATTATTTTGCAACATGTTATTACCATAACTGATAGGAGATAAAAAGGGTGAAGCAAAGGAGAAAAGGACAAAGGTAAAAAGAGGAAGGAAAGGGAAGGGAAGATAAAAATCTAAGTAGTTTATATCTAAGAAGAAAAAAAAAACAGACCTAGTAAAGGGGAACAACTCCTGAAAATGGGGTTACTATTTGGGATTATTTCCCTTGAGAATAATGGGTATTTCTTATTTCCTTTATTAATCTTTATTAATTCATCTGAATAATAAAACATTCTAACCTCATCTCAATAACTCAGAACCTTTTATGATTTCTTATATTCTATTTTTATTGGTGAATTATTTACGTCGCAAAGTAAAGTTATTTTATCAACAAATCTGATATTTCAAATGCAACAAATATAAAGCAGTTTAACACAAAATTAATTAAAACCTTTTTACAGCATAACACGACAACCACTTTTATTTATTCTGAAATGATTTTTAAAGAGCGTCGACATTTGTAATGAATAAATATTTATATTTTTACCGAATTTATACAAATTCAATTGCTTGTGTTTTATTGTTTTCTGTTATCGAATGTATTTGTGCGTGTCATAATTTGTTTATTTTCTCTGTGCTACTTGTTTGTACAAAACAATTAAAAAATGTTGATTAGGAATACGTTTCCCCTCTTCAATCCGATGCCCTCGGATCGAGAGGAACACGAATATACATTTTAAGTGTATTTATGCACAGACATATGTGCCGTCGTTGGTAGGGCTTCAGATTAAAAAAAATAAAATTATTGGCTTCGAATATCCTTAGGTCTTGCGGCGTTGATAAGTCGAATAACGAGTTAACACGTATCCATGGATATTCGTTTTATTCCAAAAGTTATCTCGTATATTCATTCCGCCATTCCGCAGATGTTGATGGTGCGAGACTCTAAAAAAATAATCTGTCA
>NC_136494.1:30362886-30395386 GCF_053919585.1 Euprymna scolopes | reverse complement strand
GCACACATCCATCCATACATACATACCCAATACATATAACACATACAAACATATACAAATATATACATACACACATGCACACATATATGCATGTATGCACACACATATATACAAACATATACAAATGCATACACACATATACGTATATATTCACATGCGTATACGTACACCCGTATGCACATGCACATAAACATAAAGTTACCTACATATACCTACACATACATATATATGCACTTATACGCATACATATATATGCATATATACATATACATACATACACAAAAAACATATATACGTATATACATAGAAACATACATAAACATATATACACAAAAAATAAATAAATAAATATAAATATATATATGCACACATAAATATATACATGCATATACAGATAGATATACATACACATACGTACACTGGTACATATATTAACATACATACATACATACATATATACGTACATGCATACATACATACATGCATACATACATACAGATATGCATATATTGAATGATGGCAAATCAATTATCACATGCTTCCAGCATTTCAGGACTACACGCGTGACATTTTTCCATCGCCACGGACAATTTTTTATAGATAAATGCCTGAGCAAGTATCTATACAAAGATAATGTTACAGATTTTTAGCTTTGTACGACAGCTAAGTCTCTCTCTCGGTTCAAAATGTTGAGATCTAGCAACAAGCATGAGCAAGATAGGCAGCAGCAAGTCAAACTGCAGACCAGCTTAATGCAGGTACTGGTTTCCCGCTTTATGTTTTTTTTAAATCAGAGATTTGCTTCAGTCAGAGGGGTTGCCTTAACAAGGCTTTTGGGAGTCTTCGCAACCCCACACACACATCGAAATAAACATATTCACGTACACATACAAGCATGCATACATAAAGATGCACGCAAACATACATATGCAAGAACACATACAAACACACATGAGAACATACACACACATACATGCATACATACACGCATGTACATACATATGCACGTACACGTACACATACACGTACATGTAGAATATGCATGAAGGAGCATTCATGATGAAAATGATGATAGTTGTTACGAGTAGGTGAATTCAACTTGAATAAAAGAGTAAAACAATCCAAAATACACAGCACATAGAGTAGAAAGACGTTCGCTTGGCCTCTAGTTCAGCTTTTAAATTGAAGATGCGTTCATGACGGCCACATCCTCAACGTTCATTACGACGAAGATGATGGTTGTTACGAATAGGTGAATTCAACATGAATAAAAGAGTAAAACAATCCAAAATACACCGCACATAGAATAAACAGACTTTCGCTTCGCCGCTAGTACAGCTTTTAAATTGAAGATGTGTTCACAACGGCACACATCCTCAATACATACATACATACATACATACATACATACATACATACATACATACATATATACATATATTCAAACGGACAGGTGAGATTTATATTATAGACTAGTAGGCCGTCCGCCGGTGCCCGGTCGTAAATGATAGGCCTGACTAACACGTTGGAATTTAAATAATTTATCTTCGTCCTTTTTATTATTTATCGCCATTTCTTTAGCAGCAATATTGTATTTATTTTTTTAAGTTTATAACTCACTTATTTTCTTTTAATCGTCGTAAAGTAAAGTTGTATCTGTGGCTCGACCGTTCGTTGTTTTTTCGCTTGTATGATGTATTTTATTTTTAAATCTGAAGAGAAGATTAAATATTTTAGTTCCTTGCTCAAGAACATTCTACACGAAACATTGTAATATTTGCATGTCTTCGCACACCTTAATCTCATGTCTGTATTATTTAAGTTTCCAATAATGGTTCGATAATGATAGACAAAATCTATGTTTACTTTTGGGATGTGCTGTTATTATTTTGATACTGTTATGCATTTGCAGTGTCTAAATTCTTCGGCTTCTTCTTCTTCTTCTTATTATTATTATTATTATTATTATTATTATTATTATTATTATTATTATTATTATATGCTTGAAAGAAGCTCCACACAGGTATTCAAAGATCTCATTGAATACAGTCTGTGGTGTTCCCTGGAAGCTGACTGACAACAACCCTCCCCAGATTTTCCAGTACTCTTCACCTCTTTCGATAACATTAGCAAATAAATTTGCATTATCGCAACAGCTGTTTGCCATTGGTTTCTCGTTGGCAGCGGCCATTGGTCTTTTCTGGAATTTGAGTGGCAATACGCCTCTCCAAGGTCCCAGTTCTCTTCTCACTTATACAGGGGAGGTCTGGTTAGTGCTCCCTCCTCCGTCTTTTCTTCCTCCTTGACTAAATAGCTTTTCGGTCTCATTCTTTGGGGGGGGGAGAGGGGGCAGTAATGTGGTTATGCGGGTGGTGTTAAAGAACTTATGTGTATGCAGCTTCAATGTTCTTGGTTCCATGTAGCGCTTCATGTTTTGTTTCTGTAGCAGTTTGTCTGGTCTGCGCTTTTGGTTCGTGTGTGTTAGTTTCAATATTCAAGGGTTTTCCTTGCTATTTCAGCTGTTTCATTATTTATTCTCGTCTTTGGGATTCCTCAAGTTTTGACAAGCTTCTGGGCTTGACCGTTACTCCTGATCTTAAATGGAACACGTACATCAAATATGTTGTCAAGGCCGCTGGAAAAATGGCGGGATCTTTCTATCGATCCAGTAGATATCTCACTGCTGATGAATATCTATATAAGAGCCAATTACGTCCAAGGATGGAATACTGTTGCCACATCTGGGCAGGAGCTGCTAGAAAGGACTTGTCCTGCCTTGATAGAGTTCAAAATAGACTTCGTAGCCTCGTAAGAGATGTCCTTTTGTCTTCCCTGCAACCTCTATCTCACAAAAGAGATGTTGCGAGGTTGTCTCTGATGTCCCATTATTTTCATGGAAAGTGTTCGACTGAGCTTCAATCTATGGTCCCCCCTCGCCAAACTTTCACAAGAAACACTCGTCTATTTGAAAACACTATCAATAATTCCCCCCCACTCTTTATCTGTGCCTAAACCTAAACGTAGATTCCATGAACAAAGCTTCTTTCTAAGAACCGCACGCCTGTGGAATTGTCTTCCGTTTTCCTGCTTTCCGGCTGAATACAATATGGTTGTCTTCAAGTCTGACGTAAATAAGTTCTTGATGAGCCGTTCCATATAAGTTAACAAATTTACCGAATTTTCATTACTAATCATTGCTATATTGTCCAATTTCCACTGTATACTCTTTATCCCTTATCTTCGAGTGGCCTCTTGGCCTTGATAATGTGGTGATGCCTGTGTAAAAAACAAAGAAAAAAGTAATTCCTCTGGTTCCAATTTCTCACATTCTTCTACTATTACCTCTTCTTCTTCTTCTTCTTCTTCTTATTATTATTATTATTATTATTATTATTATTATTATTATTATTTACATTTTTTCTCGATCTTCCAGCAATTTCCGCTAGATTCCGGAAGTTCCCAAATGGCAGTTTTTGTAGTACCTCAACATTGCAATAGATCCCAATTTTCCCAATCTACTTGTCAAATCCTTTTGTTACACTCCCCAGACCTTCTATCACAATAGGTGCAACTTCTACATTTTTCAGCTTGGTACTTTTCGACATGCTCTATTTCTTTCCCCGTCATTTTCACATCAGCTGGCACCGGCACTTCTATATCAATGAGTATTGCTTTGTGCTTATTGCTCATATTTACTTGCCTCCCCACGACATAAGGGGCAGGCTCAAAGTCGGTTTTTATGTGGGGGAAATCCAGCTCCCAGAAAAGGGGCACTCTGGATAAAACGATTTCTCCTCCACTGACTGAGGACAGAAAAGATGATGTGTTTCATCAGAACAGATATTACACTGTGATATTTGCCCGAATGAAGTATAATTATTAGTGTTGGGACGATTAATCGGAAAAGGTATCGGTATCGGAAAAATTTGTACGGATTTTCCGATGCCAAAACGATTCTTTTAATTGTCTTTTTTATTTGATTTTGTTTAAACTAAAATCTTCCATTGCTGGTAATAATAACATAATAAATATTTATTGATTTTAAACCACCAGTGAAGCTAAAATCGATAGAAGTATATTTGTATGTTTACTAAAATATTTGCATATTACCATGTGTGTGTTTTACGGTAATTTAGAGATTTATAAAGAACCGAAATCAGAATCGGTAATTGTATCGGAATCGGGAATCTAGTACGGAATAGGTAATTGCATCGGAATCGGGAAAAATATTGGAATCGTCCCATTACTAATACTTATTCTTAATTACGTTATATTGTAGTAATCATATATAATCAACACACGTGTTTGTAATGTATACAGGCACACAGAACAAAAATAAATGGCAAAACTCGTAGGCAAAAAGAATCATCCCTTCTCTAAATGCTCACGGAGACATTTGATAAAGTACTTTATATTTTATGTTAAATTTGTATTTGCAAATATCTGGATTATATGAAAAGCATTTTTGATCCATCTGTGTTTAGTGTTGAAATTTTAACGATAAATCAATTTCCCTGTGTTTGTACATGACATTAGAGTTTTATTCTTCTTGTTTGTTTTGCTCGAACATGCAAGAAGCCGTGCAATATTTATTCCACTAGAAGCCTCTGAACAAATGGGAGCCAACATTTGAAGAGTCTTTCCCCAACTCGAGAAAAACTTTCTCTTGTGATAATATTATATTTCTATTATTTGGATTCTTTGAACTGCTGTTCTCATCTGGAGTGTTATTTTCACAACGTTTAAGTCGATGTAATTTCCGGCCTTCTTCGGGAATAACTTGTCGAATGTTTCTATCGAACTCAGGAATTTAGACGAATCTTAGAACGGAATCTTTTATTTAATTTATTGTTTTAGGGTATCAATTTCTAAAACATATCTGAAGCATTCCGATACAAAACTTACTGTAAGAACACTTCCAAACACATCAAGTGAAAATTAAAGAAATTGACCTATCTTAGCTATTTTCGAGTGCATAATGACACGAATACACACACATACGCGCGCAAAATTCCATGTATATAATAGTATATCTATCTATCTATCTATCTATCTATCTATCTGCATACACACACGCATATATATATTATTATTATTATTATTATTATTATTATTATTATTATTATTATTATTATTTCGTTTTCTTATTATTTTACAGAAAAGCTCCATCGTAACAATATATATATATATATATATATATATATATATATATATATATATATATATATATATATATATATATATATATATATATATATATATATATATATTGTTACGATGGAGCTTTTCTGTAAAATAATAAGAAAACAAAATAATAAAAAAATAAAACAGTTAAAAAATGTGCTACAGTATTCTAGGCGGTCCTAATAAATAAATATCAAAAGTTTTCATTCACGAAATAGCTTAAAAGCCAGAGTATAGTCTTAAAAATTTTAGAAGTATCTAGAAGTTTTATAATTATCAAGAATGTCCCAGATGTTCTGCAATAATCTAGAATGGGTTGTGGTGTCATACAAATAGGTGTGGAAAGGGAAGCAGATCAGAAATCAGTTCGAACCTGATTAGGTAACTCCGGTCCTCGATTCGTGGATAAGTCCAGCAAAGGAATCAAAAACTAAAAAAAGGGGGGATAATACATCCCCTCAACCCACTTCCAGTCTGCAGAAAATGCTTACTGGACCAGTGGTAAATAGAATTTTGGAGATTTTCACATTGATCAAACACTTAAAAGAAAAACAAAAAAATGGAATCTTAATGTCACTGAATTTCGTTATTAATAGAGTAAATAGTCACTTGAAGTTTTGCCTGCTGGCTGTTTTTATTTTTGACTATCATCCTTCTCCCTTTTAACATTCTCCTTCTCGCAAGTTTTTATTTTTTTATTTTACCTGTGTTCCACCAATCCGTCATATTTTTTTAGCTTCGATAGTAGTAGTCCTGAACAACTGTATCTTTTGTTTACAAAACTTTTTCCTTTGTTTTATAATTGTTGTACATGTTTTGACAAGCTCCTGTGCTTGATTTTTACTCCCGATCTGAAATGGAACACGTATATCAAATCCATTGCCAAGGTCGCTAAAAAATTGTGAGATCCTTCTACCCATCTAGTAGATATCTCACTCCTGATGTCATTCTCTACCTATATAAAAGCCAGGTTCGGCCAACGATGGAGTACTGTTGCTACATCTGGGCAGGAGCTGCTAGTAGCAGCTTATCCTATCTTGACAAAGTTTAAAATAGACGTCATAGCTTACTGGGGCATGCTCTTTTCTTTTCCTTGCAACCTCTTTCCCACAGAAGAGACGGTGAGAGCCTGTCTCTGCTTTATCGTTAATGTCGTGGCAAGTGCTCATCTGAACTTCAATCTATGGTCTCCCCTCACCAGACTTTCACAAAAAACACTTGTCTAGCCAGAACCACTATCAACAATTTCCCACACTCTTTATATGTACCTACACCTAAATGTAGATTCCATGGACAAAGATTCTATCTTAGAACTGAACGTCTGTGGAACTATCTTCCGTTTGCCTGCCTTTCAGCTGACTACAATCTGATTGTCTTCAAGTCCAACGTAAACAAGTTCTTGATGAACCGTCCTCCTAAGTAATCCAATTTAGAAAATGCCTATTACTTATGTTTACTACGCTATAATCACAATAACTAATATATACCCATTAACTCTTATCCTGGTCTCCGGGCCTTGAAAAGTAGTGAAACCTATGTAAAAAAAATATTTGTGCACAAACCTTTTCGTTCATCTTGTTATTTTTGCAAATTAAAGAAAATTTCAATTTTATATTTTTAGTTGTTACCTCCTGGAGGTAGCAATATATATATATATATATATATATATATATATATATATATATATATATATATATATATATATATATATATATATATATATATATATATATATATATATATATACATGTTGACAAAAAAACGGGTCCAACTCTAATTAATAAAGTGTACACGGGGCCCGTTTTTGGGGGTAACCCTGTATGAGAGAGCGATAGCGAGATAAATAGAAGGAAAATATGTTAGCAATTTCCCTAATACAAGAAACTCAGTTACTGTAAAGATAATACATCCAGGCAATGAATTTGCGACACATCAAAGAATACAAATAATATGTTTGTGAAATTATTATTTATTTTGAAATCTTCATGACATAAAAAATGGTGGAAATTAACCCACACGAGTAATTTCGATTTTCTAAAGCTTTCTGTTTTACTAGCAGTTTGCCCTGTCGTAAAATACGCTTAAATATGACATTTTAATTTATGCGTATTTCGTGTTTAATATCGTTATTATGGAACTAATTCTTTATTATTATATTGTACCCAATATATTGTAGTGCAAACCGGCGTAAGAAGCTTGTAAAATATGCTTAAATCTGCTATTTTAATTCATGCATATTTTGTATTTATTATTTTAGAGACAATATTCTATTGATTATTATATCGCACCCAATATGTAGTAATGATTGGCGATTGTATGCAAATGTCGAGCCCCGTGCGACGTGACGTGCCGGTAAGGAAAAAGAAATAATATAAAGCAAGGAAAGTGTTCGAAGACCGATAATCACGTTCAGAACCATAATAATTACGTTAGAGATCACGATCACATTTGTAAAGACAGTCACATTAGAGACGTTTGTGATGTACTTGCAATAACCCTTATCCCTGAGTGGCTTCCGGGCCTTGATAAGTGATGATCACTGTGTAAAAAAAAAAAAAAAAAAAAAAAAAAAAACGTAACCGCCATAACGTACGGCGGAGGAATAAGAATATTTGTTTTTCTTCAAACCTGAAGCAGTAGTTGATATCGGTCTTCATTTCTTGTATAATCATATTAAAGTCAACGCTATATTAGTCGGATTTTTAAAAATCTTATTTAAGCGATGGATTTTTATTTATTTTTAATATATTTTTCTCCATGACGATTTGGCAACGCTTTTTTTATCCTTTGTCTAACAGGCTTATCCCGGGCTTTGTTTCGCGAAACATGAAGGGAACCTAACGGTATTACATCATTAAATACAATACCTTATTCTATCCATACTTACCCTATTCTTTTTTGATAAAGCACTCTGGTTAATTTCTCTTATATCATAAAATATCCACTATATATATTCTTGTAATTCTTATTGTACTATAGGATTTTCCAATGTTAAACCAGAATAAGATTGAAATGTGTTGTGTTAGCGACTAATAATATTTTTAAATACTCATTTGAAAACTGATTAATTTTCTGGCTTGTAGAAATACAGGATAACATGAGAAATCACGTTAACTTCTTGATTACATTAAATGATTTAAATAGAAAGGTGACGTTTTTCTAAATCATTTAAATATCCGGACTTCTGTTCTCAAGTTGAGTGTCATTTTCACTAGGTTTCGGCGGATGTAACCTTCGTGTATCTTGTTGAACTCTGGAATGGTTCTATCAAACTCGGAAATTTGTATTGAATTTCGAACGGAACCTTTTTTTTTTATTTCACGCGGTTAACATTCTCTCGTTCCGTCAGCTATGTTATTCGTAATTGTATTTTTCGATCGCCCACACTGAGGAGTGAACCTTCAACCTTCAGGAGAATATCACTTTTACAACTGATTTTTCAAATAGTCTAACCACTTGCACCCACTGCTCCGCAGTTCGGCAGAACCATTACCGAGTTCGGCAAGTTACACCTGAAAAAGGTCGGATGTTACATGGACTGATACGTTAGAAAAATAACACTCAAGATATAAACAGCAGTGCGAATATTCCAAATAATAGGAATAACCAATCCTCATCTTAAACATTCATAAACGTTTTTTTTTTTCCGAATTTTACATATTATATTTCCGCGGTTGAATCTATTAAAAATATATCAACTTTGAAGAGGTTTGTTGTGTATTTCTAAAGTTTTAGCGAGACATACAAAGAACCATTTGCCTTTTTATATAATAGAAGTCTTATTATTTAATGGTATAATGCATTTGATGATTACCCGTACAACTGCTCGATATTGGGACTTTTTTTTTATAGTTATTGGTTTAATGAACCGTCATATCTTCAGAAGTATTTTGATTCTTTTATCTTTTTTTTACTAAATCTATTTGCTTTGAAAGAGATTTCATTATACAATTTCGTCGTGACAATCCTCCCGTACTATTAAATATTTAAAAAAAAAATATTTCATTTGCAAAAATCAATAACATACACAACAGCCGTTTACTTTTGAATCTTTCTGAGAAAATGCTCAATCGATCATTGTTACAGATTCGTCATCGCGCTTTTTAGCTCCAAAATGTTTGGTTATATTTAATTCTTCTATAATCGTGCTCGATGAAATTTGTAAAACGTTATAACCACATGAATAAAAACACACAAATGAATGTTGAGAAGTCAAAAACCCATTAACTAGGGTTAGAGGGTAAAATGATATTGTCTTTCCTATATTTATTTATGATTTTCTAGTTAGATGCTACTGGACACTTTCTATCTTTCTTTCGTTCTCTCTCTCTCTCTCTTTCTCTCTTGCTCTCTCCTCCACTCTCTTTAAATGAATAAAAAAATAAATAAATAAACATAACTTAAAGGAAAACAACGTAAGAATCGATTGAAGGTGTAAAGTTACACACGTTTACACACACGCGTTATAATGTAGACATTTTGGACGCAACATCTCGTAGCAGAGTGCGTCGCAAAAAACATAAGATAAGAAATAACTCAACTCCTTGCTTTTTTTTGTAACAAAGACATTTATTTCCGGGTAATTCCTGAATAAAACGTGATCGTCTGTCTTCTCTCTGACTTTTGTCCTCCCTTACGTCATTCACGTCTCTAACGTGATCGTCCTCTCTTACGTGATCTCTCCTCTTTTTTATAGCCTTTGCCTTTTTCCTTACCGTGACGTACTTCCCCCATTTGCATACGCGCTTCCGCGCTGTTACAAAGCGAACAATAGAATTACTTTAAATAAGAATACAGCAAGAAACACAGAGTTATGGGTGAAAGACAAAGGGGGTTATTTACAAGGGAATACAGGTGACATAAGAGTTACTCGACATCTTGTCTTATTCTCTTCCTGTCTTTTTTTCTTCTCTCTCAGTCACTTAAAAGGGTATAGTTCATTTCATCTATGAAGGGATGTTAGGTTATTCCATTACATTACCTTCCTCCCAAGCTAAATTCTTCCATAGAATTTTGCTTCTACCATGTTTTTCCTTCTCAAACTTTGTCCAAAAATTCGGTCCTTTTCCTTTCACTTCTCTTCACCATTTGTGTTTGCCGATTTTTTACTTTTGGAGAGTGACTGGATTTCTGAGTTACTGGTACTTCCTTGTTTGGAGGTTGTATATGGAAAGTGTCATATAGCACTCCCATTGGTAACTCTTGGTTTCTGACTGTTTCTATGTATCGGAGTCTCAGTTGGTTAATATGTTTTTTTGCGGAAAAATGTTTGCCCTTTTATAATGTAAACCATTCTCCCAATTCTTCTTGAGATTATGCCTTCTTCCCAAAAACTCTTCAGTGGCCGATAATTTTTGAAGAAAACTTTATCCCCGTCATTGTAAGTCTTGTACCTTCCATTATCCTTGATACTTTTTTTTTTTACTTTTTCTCTTGGGATTAACCGGTCGAACACCGAACGTACCTTCCTGGCAAACATAATTTCAGCTGGGGATAATTTAGCATTTACATTTGGATTTGGATTTGGTGTTATCCTAAATATTGCTAAGAATTTTTTAATGCTTTTTTCTTCTGTGTCGATGTTATTATTCTTTTTTAAGGCTCGTTTAAAAGTATCGACAAATCTTTCCGCTTGTCCGTTTGATCGAGGGTCAAAAGTAGGTGTTGTAATGGCCAGGGTCTCACAGTAGTTCTTGAATTCTTGACCTGTGAACATAGTGCCATTATCACTTACATTTGTTTTCGGAACTCCGAACCGATTAAATACCTCGTCCAGTGCTTTGATTGTGTTTGTGTAGGGTGTTTGCATTTTAAAATTTCTGACCATTTTGACATACTATCTGCGATTACTACGTAATAATATCCCTTCAGAGGTCCTTCAGAGGTCGATATAAATGCGTGCCCAGGATACATCTGTTTAAGGCCAAGGTTGCGTCCGTATGGGGGAAGATCTTGGGCTAGTTGGCAACGTCTACATAATTTCACAATTTTCTCAATTTTCTGATCCATCCCAGGCCAGTATGTGAATCCTCTCATTAGGGCCTTCATTCTGGAGATTCCAGGATATCCCATGTGGAATTCGATTAGGATTTTTTTTTTTGTAATACTTGCGGTATTACCACTCTGTATGCGTACATCAGAGTTTCATCACACATAGAAAATGGAAACAAACACAGAGATGAAACACTACGGTGATGCAGTTGGGACTGGAGATTGGCAGACAGTGCGAAAACTAATAAGTTAAGAAGTATTATAGACCCTATGAAAATGAGAGGCTTGTTGTTTTTTTATCACACCCGATGTGGCAATGCTATTACATATGAACGAATAAGTAGCGTCATATTACTTACGGATAGTTAGAAGTGCATGTAGTACACTTACCAGAAGGAAATATTAATAAAAGAAAATGGAGTTATAGTTAAATATACTTGGCTATATGAAATACGACAATTGTACATAAGACGATAATTAACTAAAAAAATTCGCATGCCAGTATACGTCGTTTAAAATGCATACTACATATTTCTTAGAGTAATTTTGTACCATAATGTGCAGTGACGTTGCGTAGACAAAATCCTGAAGTGAAATAGAGAGAAAAGCAGTAGGAGGTAGCAGGACTAGTGACGTCACGTGGAAATCGCAGCAAAGCAGAAGGCAGAGTGAGTGAAGTAGGAAAGATGTGACGGCATAGATAGCAGGAAAAAGAGAGCAGACGACAATGATTCCCCGCTAGGTGACAGCTCTGTCGAAATTTGTAAAATTGAAGACGCAGACAGGAAAAAAGTGTCTCTAAATAGAGGTGAGTTCAAAGTATTTTTTTTGATTTGTTTGCCACTTCGATGGGATCGACAGACGAAGGGAAGAACGAACTAAGAACGCCTACAACAGCGTTACAATTTATCAAACGCTTAGTTTTACTTAAGTATTAATTTTGACAATGTGGAATCCAAGTTTCACATACATGTAATATAATCGCGTTAGTCTGACGTCACGAACTCAAATACATTTATATATATAGGGATGAGTATCAAGAAAAAGGCCAATCTTTCACAAAAACACTCACTAAACCCACTATCAATAATTTTACCCACACTCTGTAGATGCCTCAACCTAAATGTTGATTCCGTTAACAAAGCTACTTTAATAGAACTGCTCGTATATGGAACTCAGTTCCGCCTCTCTGCTTTCCAGCTGACTACAATATTGTTGTTTTCAACTCCAGTGTAAACAGGTTCAATGACGTCATGATACGGCACAATCACGTTGACACACCGGTTCTCATCAGATCCCCGAAGTTAAGCAACGTTGAGCCTGACCAGTACTAAATGGGTGTCTAGTTGGGAAAGAAGGAGCTGTATGGACCGCGAGATAAAATACTGGCACGGTCTGTCCTTCTCTTGAAGGCAGATGGGCTCCTCTTAAGCCGTGGTAGGCAATTCATCTAGTGATGGTGTCACGATAAAAAAATACCTTTGATAACCCTGGCGAGGGATCAAGTATTTAGCTACGGACAAGTTTTGAATTACACTACAAACTCATGTAATGAGTTCAATCTCGGCTGCGGCCACATATTACGTTATGTTCATTACTGTCATACACACATAAACTCTTATCCGAGGGTGTCTCCGGGACTTGATAAGTGGTGACCCGTTTGTAAAACCAAAAAATAAGTAGTGTCATATAATGTCGGGATAGATATGAGGGTTTAGACATTTCTTTTGCTCTTACTGCGATTTATTTTTTTTTACAAGGTGGTCACCACTTATCAAGGTCCAGAAGCCACTCATGGATAAGGGTTATTGTAAGTACAGTACGTTAGCGTGGATATTTTAGAGTGTCTACTTAAGGGGGCGGTTCATCAGGAATTTGTTTACGTTGGACTTGAAGACATCGAAGTTGTAGTCAGGAGGGAAGCAGGCAAACGGGGCAGAGTTCCACCGACGTGCAGTTCTCAGACAGAAGCTTTGTTCATGGAATCTACGTTTTGATTTAGGCATAGATAAAGAGCGAGGAAAGTTTTTGACAGTGGATTCAGCTAGGCGGGTGTTTTTTGTAAAAGATTGGCGAGGGGTGACCAGAGATTGAAGTTCAGACGAGCACCTGACATGGAAATAACGATAAAACAAAGATAGACTTGCAACGTCTCTTCTGTGAGAGAGAGGTTTGTTATGCCAGATTTTTTTTCACCCTAACTGATAACTTTCAGACCAGTGATAATTGAAGGTGGGAATTATAACATAAAGGTATCTGTTGCGGCCCGTTTTCCTCAGCCATGTTGTAACAATAAAGAGAATTATTCTAATTGATATGTCGCGCAAGATAGGAATACATTTATTTGAAACTAGCAGATAAGCCCGGCTTTGCGCGGGCCCTATGTACCGTTCATAACTTGCCCTACGTGTGAATGCACTTTATGTAAGATTTCAAATGTTCAGACCAGAAATTGGCTGAGTAATTTGGTAGAGATCGTAGAGGTCAGATTGTTTTTAATTTTGACCCCAGTTTGGACACATCACTATTTATTTTTTTGAACCTTAATCAAATTAAAATGTTTGATCCACGTCCAAGTAACCTACATTTGCAATTTCAAGTGTTTATACACAAAATTGGCGGAGGAGTCTGGTAGCGTTTTCAAAGGTCAAATTGTTGAACTTTGAGCTCTTGACAGCCAAATTTCTGACCGAAAACGGATCAGAAAGATTTTCCCAAATCTCAATAGTGTCAAATCTCGAATCTCCGGACCGAAAAGTTATTTGGTAGGGAAATGTACACAGACAGACAGACAGACATTTTGACTTTTATAGATATATAGATAACAGTGGTTTATGCTACAGTAGCCAAACAATAATCTAATCAATCACCTTACTGAACGGATGTGCATGGTTGGAGCGGTATGTCCTAACCTATGACGATTACGGCATATCTTTTCACATCTCTCTCAGGTCCCTCTACCAATCAGTGTGTATGGCTTAATCAGCCAATCACATTCTTGTGAGGAGGAACCCGGATGTACCCATATTGATTACATGACTAATATATCACGTGATTATAAAAACATTGATTTTCTCTTCGTCTTCATTCGTTGTGAATGTTGCAGCCCGACAATATCCAGAAGATTTATCATTATATATGTAAAGCCTAGCAATTGATAATACTGATTCAGAGGGAATATATCACAGTATAAATAAATATAAGAGTGGAAAGTAAATCTTGGAATTACTTTCGACAGTCTTGTAACTCACACTTTCCCTGTTCTGTCCTTTAGTCCTCACGTTCCATGAACGGGTTTTCTAACAAAAGAGAGAAAATACTGTTTTATATATAAAGACGGTGCGTATTCTCTTCTGATGACCCAATATTATCTATGACGAAATACCCCCCACCCAAACATGACTATAAAAAGTTTTAAAATATATACTATAAAATACCCCCCAAAAAGCACCATCCTATAAAACTTAGACGAGCTAAGCCCTAGAAAGGCGCTTTATCTCTCTCTTGACATTAACTTTATCCGAAAAGAAAACAGCTAATAAACATCACTATATACAAGCCTATAAGGTAAGCTGTTTCTCTTAAATACATCTTTTTTGTTCGCTTGCTTTATAGTGAGTTTCTACAACTGTTCCGGTAGTAATTTGTATCCTCTCTCTCTCTCTCTCTCTCTCTCTCTATATATATATATATATATATATATATATATATATATATATATATATATATATATATATATATATATGTGTGTGTGTGTGTGTGTATGTGCATATATATGTGTGTAGATATATATATGTATATATACAAACATATATGCACACATATATATATATATGATTGCAACGTCTTGTCAGACGAGTGCCACTCTCTCAGACATTTAAAATCCATGAGCCCAAATGTATGAAGGAGTATCTATACAAATATGATGTTACAGAGTCTTAGCTTTGTAAGACAGCTAAGTCTCTCTCTCGGTTCAAAATGTTGAGATCCAGCAACAAGCAAGAGCAAGAAAGCCAGCAACAAATTAAACTGCAGACCAGCTTAATGCGGGTACTGGTCTTCCGCTTTATGCTTTTTTTTTAAATCAGAGATTTGCTTCTCCTAGAAAGGTTGCGTTCACTACGGCTTACGGGAGCCCTCTCTACCCCAATACACATATACACACACACACACAAATATACATGGTGCATTCGCCCTTTGGAAGGTCTTGTTTTTAATCCTTCAGGGAGACTAGCCGCCCTCCTCACCAAACAAGTCTGGTGGGGGGACCAGTTTAGTCGCCGGTGACCCGACCATGAGGCAGGTAGTACTGGGTTAACTGGTACCAGTAGCATATGACATGACCTGACATATATATACATATATATATATACACAAATATATATATATGTATGTGTGTATGTATATAAGACTATATGTCTATCTGTCTGTCTCTTCATATTTTCAAACACCATCTCTCCCGAAACTAAAAGTCGTAAGGGGCCTCAAATGATTGGATTTTTTACGGACACTTTTTTATGGGTCTTTAGGCGGTTTAAATAGTATTTAATTGGTCAGAAATGGTTCGATATTGACAAAAAATCGTTAAACATTTTGTACATTCATCTTAGTTTATTTTTTAATTTTAATCAGTTCATATGCGTGTCAAGTTGGCACAGTGGTAACGTCTTCAGCTTGAATACTACAGTTTCGATTCTAACTGATGGTTTCCTAATACTTTCTTTGTTTTTACTTATGAAATTCCGACGCTATAATGTATATACGAAATCTTGACAAATTAAAATATCGTTCGAAAACTCTGGACTGTCTAATGTCTTCGCCGAAATTGTGTGTTTATTAGTTATTAATTCCCTTCATTTTCGTAGTGTTTATTGGTCAAAAGGTAAAGGCTAGGAAAATTGACTCAAAGTTGATTTTATGGCTAGGTGCGGATCTGTCACCGATGACTGCGCAAGCTTGTAATACATGTGTTTGTAGGTAACTGTTGTTTCTCAGGAGAAACAATATTCAAACTTAAAGAAACGGACCCAAAAATAAGTTTTAAAAATGCGTGCGCTAAGTAAACAGGTTGTTTTGCTATCCATCTTCATTGGGTGTAAGGCAACCCGGCCCTATAAGGCGAACTATAGGCATAGACTCCCCCATTAAGCATCACATAGTTCTAAGATGAGATGGGTATTGCCGGTCCATATAATTCGAGTTGCACTCTGTAAGCGACTTAAAAACATGACCATTAGAGCCAAGATGCAAACACTTGAACCGAGACAATCAGCGCTGAATTACTGCTCTCCGTTATCTCTCGGCTGTTGGCGTTGTGAATATTCTAGCTACTCGAGTCACTTGCGCCCATGAATATGAAACTAATTAACGTCTTTTAGTTTGCTGAGACACAAAATTATATTATCGTATGTTTCTTAATGAGGTTCAGTGCAGACCACTTGACATTTAAGCAACTGAAATTGTTTTCCATCAAATTAACTTTAGATTCTTTCGAGTGTTTGTTGCAGTTCAATAATTTTACAAATATATATATATATATATATATATATATATATATATATATATATATATATATTAGCATTCAAGCATTCAGCCCGACGTTGCCCGAGGTGTTTGGAGGTGTATGCTGAGCAAAAAAAAAAAAAAAAAAGTACTCAATTTTTTAAACTTTGACTCCTATTATGATTTAAAATTTATTGTGTTGGGCGCAAATCAGGTTATTAAGTTAGGTCCATATCCAAGGAACCTATATCTAAAATTTTAAGTGTTTAGACCCAAAATTGTCAGAGGAGTTTGATAGAGTTATCAAAGGTCAAATCGTTGAACCTTGACCCATTAACAGACAAATTTCTGACCGAAAATGTATCACATAGCTTTTTCCCAAATCTAAGTACCCTGTATGTCAAATTTCGAGTCTGTAGACTTAAAATTGACAGAGTTATTGCGTAGGGAAATGTACACACACAGACACACAGATACACAGATACATACACAGACAGACCGACACTTTGACTTTTATAGATATATAGACTAGCATTCACCCCGACGTTGCCCGGGTGTTTGGATGTGTATGTTGAGCAAGAAAAAGGGCTAGTAGGAAGGCAGGCTCGAACCCGTACCGCGAAGGAGGAAAAGAACGGGCGAAAAAAAATCTGACGTCTTTGCGGTTACGATCACCGCCAAACCTGAAGTGACTTATGCTTAAATTAAGGCTAGACAATCGAAAGGAGAAGATATAAAGAAAAAATATCGGCGAAAAAAAGCGATCCGCCCCTGTAGAAAAGTGCCTACTTGAAGGTGAAGATATTAATGTATTTAGCCATTTTTTTTATGTTTATCGTATGAAAGGTTGAACTTCAAAACGATACTGATCCTGGTAAAATCCGTAGCCTCTGTCGAAAGTTTTAGGCACACATGCAAACATACATACATACGTTTATATATTGATAACTACAAATTTTCCACCGAAACCGATGAAAAAGCTTGCCCTATCTCTGAAAACCCTTTATGTAAAATTTCAAATGTTTAGACCAGAAATTGTCTGAGTAATTTGGTAGAGACCGAAGAGGTCAAATGTTTTTTTTAAACTTTGACCTCTATTATGACCCCTTAACATTTATTGTTTCGGGCTCAAATCAAGTCATTAGTTAGATCCATGTCCAAGGAATCTATATCTCAAATTTAAAGTTTTTAGACCCAAAATTGTCAGAAGAGTTTGGTAGAGTTCTTAAAATTAAAATCGTTAAACTTTGACCCCTTAACAAAAAAATTTCTGGTCGAACACGGATCACAAAGATTTTACCAGATCTTAGTACCCTGTATATCAAATTTTGAGTCTGTAGACTAAAATTGACAAAGTTATTGCGTAGGGAAATGTACACACACAAACAGACAGACACACAGATACACAGACACGTTCACTTTTATAGATATACTTGCATGGGTGGCCGGAGTTGCACGGGTATTTGGAGGTGAATGTTGAGCAAAAAAAAAAAAAATAAAAATGGTAAATTTTTTAAACTTTGACCCCTATTATTACCCCTTAAAGTTTATTGACTTGGGCTCAAATCAAGTTATTAAGTTAGATCCATGTCCAAGGAACTATATCTAAAATTTCAAGTGATTAGAGCCAAAATTGTTGGAGGAGTTTGGTTGCGTTTTCAAAGGTCAAATCGTTGAACTTTGACCAATTAATCGCCAAAGTTCTGGCCGAAAACCGATCACCTCGATTTTCCCAAATCTCAGTACTCTGTATATATAATTTCGAGTCTGTAGACTTTAAATTGACAGAGTTATGGCGTAGGGAAATGTACACACACAGACACATAGATACAAATATACACAGACAGACACTTTCACTTTTATAGATACATAGACTAGCATTTGAGCCCTGCGTTGCCTGCGTGTTTGGAGGTGTATGCTGAGCAAACTAAAAAAAAGGGTACTTTTTTAATTGTACCCCGATTATGACCCCTTAAAATAATATTTTCGGCTCAAGTCAAGTTATCAAGTTAGATCCATGTCCAAGGAACCTATATCTAAAATTTCAAGGGTGTAGACCCAAAATTTTGGAGGAGTTTGGTAGAGTTATCAAAGGTCAAATCGTTGAACTTTGACCCCTTAACAGCGAAAATTCTGAACGAAAAGGGATCACTTGATTTTCCTAAATTTCAGTACCCTGTATATCAAATTTCGAGTCAGTAGTAAAAAAATTTACAGAGTTATTGCGTAGGGAAATGGACACAGACAGACAGATACACAGACACACAGACAGACACACAGACACGTTCACTTTTAAAGATATACAAGTCTTTTCAGCCCGGCGTTGCTGGGTGTTTGAAGGTGTATGCTGAGCAAAAACAAAAAAAAAGGTCCAAGGAACCTATATCTAAAATTTCAAGTGTTTAGACTCAAAATTGTCGGAGGAGTTTGGTAGAGTTCTCAAAGGTAAAATCGTTGAAATTTGACCCATAATCGTCAAATTTCTGGCCGAAAACGGATCACGTCGATTTTCCCAAATCTCAGTATTCTCTATGTCAAATTTCGAGTGTGTATACTTTAAACGGAGTTATTGCGTAGGGAAATGTACACACACAGACACGCAGAAAGACACACAGACAGACAGATACACAGACACGTTCACTGTTATACATATATAGACTAGCATTTCAGCCCGGCTATACCCGGGTGTTTGGATGTGTATGTTGAGCAATAAAAAAGTGGTAGTAGGAAGGCAGGCTCGAACCCGTACCGCAAACGAGGAAAAAAACGGGGAAAAAGCCTGACGTCTATGCTCTTACGACCACCGCCAATCTGGAAGTCACGTATGTTTAAATTTATGCTAAACAATTGAAAGGAGAGGATTACTTTACAAAATATTCGCGAAAAACGCGACCCCCCTTGTAGAAAAGTGGCCAGTTGAAGTGAAGATATTAATGTTTTTAGCCAATTTTTCGATATTTGTCGTCTGAACGGTCGATCTTCAAAACGATACTGATATTGGTAAAATCAGTTACCTCTGTCGAAAGTGTCGGGATGACATGCAAACATACATACATACATTTATATATTGATAACTACAAATTTTCGAACCAAACCGTTGAAAAAGCTTACCCTATTTCTGAATACCCTTTATGTAAAATTGCAAATGTTTAGACCAGAAATTGCCTGAGTAATTTGGTAGAGACGGCAGAGGTCAGATTTTTGTAAACTTTGACCAAATTATGATCCCTTAGCAGTTATTGTTTTGGACTCAAATCAAGTCATTAAATTAGATTCATGTCCAAGGAACCTATATCTAAAATTGCAAGTGTTTAGCTCTCAAAGGTCCAATCGTTGATCTTTTACCCTTTAACAGCCAAATTTCCGGCCGAACACGGATCACAAAAATTTGCCAAATCTCAGTACCCTGTATATAAAATTTTGAGTCTGTAGACTTAAAATGGACAGATTTCTTGCGTAGGGAAATGTACACAGACAGACAGACACACAGACACTTTCACTTTTATAAATATATAGATAAATAGACTAATAGATTAACCAAAAATATATACGTATACATAAATATATATGGAAACAATTTCTGTTTACTGTAAAGATTATACGCAACTGTTATGCAAGTATAAATCAGGTATAATAAGGTAGAATATCTGAATGAATAAATCTCAGTACCCTGTATATAAAATTTCGAGTCTGTAAAGTGAAAATTGACAGTTATTACGTTGGAAATTTACACACAGAGACACACAGACACGTTGACTTTTATAGATTAAACAAAAATATATACGTATACATAAATATACATATGGAAAAAAGTATGTGTTTACTGTAGTCTTTTTACGCAAATAATATGCAAGTATAAATCATGTAGAATATTTGCATGAATATAATTACACGTAATAGTTATCAAGTTAGATCCATCCTATGAGAAAACCGAAAAAAACCTAATAGGGAATTAATTTAAATGAATGTTTAAAAGAATATGAAAATTAGCTAGATCGTTTGCTTGTGAATGCAATTCCAGGACCCATATAAAGAAATATGTATTTTCACTTTAAATTTTTAAAAAAAGTGTTTTTAAGATGAATATCAATACACATACAAAAAATTAATTTATAGGCGTATAGATTCAGATATTCTAGCTGAATATACCCGGTATGGCGGGCTAAGTGTTTAGTCATAATCTACATAAGACACACTAAATATACAAACGATTTTCCTGAAATTGGACAACAGGCTAGATTCATGGAGCATAAAATGCAACCATTTTCGTCTATGAAAATCAAACGGAGAATAATTGCGATAGTTTAAAGGGAAATAACTCTCACGGCTTAAATAAATAAAATGATTTCGGCTTTTAACCGCAGTTCGTGCCAACTCATAATAACTGAAAATAAATTAAATATAAATAAAATTTAAAAATTAAATAAATCAACTTTAAATAATATTTATGAACATGGCGATTTAAACAATTCTATTGCAAATTACCATAAATAACATCGAGCTGATTATTAAAATACATTTTCTATAATTTTATATGCAAATGAAGTTACTTCATTAATGTAGTTTTTCTTTGAATAAATAGTATATACAGAAATCATGCTGGAATAAAACACTATAAATGCATGTTTTCAGTATCAAAATTAATATTTGAAACATAGCGTAGTATTAATCAAATTGTTAACAAACAAACAGACAATAAGATGGCTTTATTATCTAATATATAAAACGCTAAGGACCTCAAATAATTGGATTTTTATGGAACGTTCTTTTATAGGTCTTAAACAGGTTAAATAGTTTTTAAGAGGTCAAAAATGAAAAATATATTGTAATACGGTTTGTACATTCATTCTCATTAGTTTATTTTTAATTTTTAATCTGTTTATATGCATGTCACATTTTTACAGTTGTAACGTCACCAACTTTAAATGCCACAGCTTTGTTTTCGGTTTCGATTCCAGCTGATTGCACCTAAATACGTCTTTTTCACTTTTAAAATTATGACTCTAATAATATATACGAAATCTGGACAAATTAAAATATATCTTTTAGAAACAACCATATACAATTTATTAAATTGACGCATTCTATATATATATATATATATATATATATATATATATATATATATATAGAGAGAGAGAGATAGATAGAGAGAGAGAGAGAGAGAGGGAGAGACAGAGAGAATAAAATACAAAAATCTATATTCCAAAAGACATAATGTTTACCATCTTATAGTTTATTCCTTTAATTCAGTTGATTTATACAATTCTTGACAGTATCTGTCTATAGTAAATTATCAGTATCTAGTAAAATTCAAAATGACGCAATAGAAACATATTAAAGGCATTTACAGCTTCTCTTCCAATTTTTTTATTTTAATCATGACAAATCACACTTCAGTCCCTTTGACGGATAGATTGTTACTATTTCTTCTGATGAGTAAGGGGCATAAAAAAATTAACTAATTGATATAATATTTAAGTGATTGATTTTACACTACGAAACAGATACTTTCAAGATTTGTGTAAGTCAACTGAATTAAAGGAATAAATTATAAGATGGTCAACATCATGAATTTTGGAATATAGTTTTGTTTTTGGCATTTATACTCTATATTTCTCTGTAATTGCATTGAGCAGCTCAAATAAGGATTAGTATATATTATAAGAAAATATATTTCTACAGAAATATATATATATGTATATATATATATATATATATATATATATATATATATATATATATATATATATATATATACATCTGTGTATCAGATTGGGATGTTAATAGTGTGTTGCCATCCTCGTATCTTTCGTTATTTCCACCTGGGGACGTATCTGAGGATTTATGTTGTTGGGCCCTTTGTTGAAATATACTAGCTGTTATTGGACGAGATTTATTGCTGCCCCCCCGGGAACACAACAATTTTTAAAACAACAAATCTAAGCCCCTTTGAGTGTTCTGTTCGAATTAAATTTATTCTCATCGGTCACAGGAGGTTACCTTCTCAGGCATTGTTTCCTTCTTTGGGAGGAGGTTAACGGCCGATCGAAATGCCAACGGGCCGACAACAGATAATTTTGAACTCGTTAACAATTACCTCCTTTATACCATATAAAAAAGAGTTAAAGAAAATAGATATGTCATTAAATGCCGAACATATTCATTTTCTGAAAACGTTCAACTAAGCATTATATTCATAGTTAAAGAAAAACATATGTTCAGTCTTAAACCATATATAAATATATATATATATATATATATATATATATATATATATAATGCTTCTTAAGCATTTAACTTGAATATACCAATTCTCGTTTTAAATATTGTACCTCTATTATGATATTAGGGAGTTTTGTTATATCTGTGGATATTCTTCTATACGATAATGAAAATATAGTTACTATAAAATAAATTATATATATACATGAGAGAACTTGAAAGCCTACTGGAGAGAACTTGAATGCCTACTAGACACTATCCTCGAGTGTCTAAGGTCTCTGTATACAGGAGTTTGTCAGAACAACCTGGCATGAGGATACTTTTCCCTAGAAGTAAACCCTGACCAAATATTCAAAATCACATAGTCTTCACTGCCCAAATAAGATATCCTCTCTATGGCTAACTCACATTAGCTTTTAAGAGGAATGGTGCACATTGTCCAAGTGATATTACCTCAAGTAACTGTACAAGGCTGGATACTCCGGCAGACTAGGTAAATTCATTTCCTGGGATCCAGTAAGACCAAGATACCAAACTGAAAATATCCTATAACACATGAAAATGGTTAACTGAAGAGAGGACAATTATGTTCTCAATGTCTTTACTAATTCAGTATTTGAGAGATAAGCAAGTTTACTGGAACATTCGAATATCCATGAATCTCATACAGAGTTCAAGTGTAAGCCCCAGGTAGTTGGCCTCTTGATTTCTGAGAACTGACTTAAGTAAAATAAAACAAAAAAAACAAACAATATGTATATATACTAAATCTAATTTGTTTATACGTAATTTAATTACTTGATGCAGTAATTATATATAACTAAATGGCATTACATTCTTATTTAGATAGTCAATATTGCAATAGTAGCGTTATAAATATTTTCATTCAACATACAACGTTAATAGGGAAAGATACATAAGTATTTAATCATATATGTTACATGATAAGGGCTGTCCCCTTTTCATGTAAATATAAAAATAGAGAATCAGTTAAATGTAAATATGAAATAGGATAGTCAAGGATTCGAACTTGCGAAGCTATACTTGGAACTGAGTATTCCAATCATAAATTAAAATAAACACAGAATGTTATAAATGGAATGTCCGGTTAAATTGTTGATTCTGTTAAAATATTTAATAATATAATTTGGATGGAAACTATTTACATTCTTAGAAAGAAAACATAATAGAAATTTGGGTTACAGAATTAACAAATAGTTAAATTCCTATATGAAACAAAGAGAATGGAAAATGTTATTGTAAAGTGAGTTGCGTAAAATTAGGTTAGAGAAGGATTCATGTCATGGCTCTCATATACACATGCTCGGTCGTGCAATGACGTCATGAGTTATGAATTTAGTTAGATAAGTGAGAACCGGAATCAGTCAGTGGAGAGAAGCAGAGAGGTTCAGATCGATTCTCCGTTAGAGTCAAAGCACCCTCTAGATGTGAGAGGCTTTGAAATAACCATGTAACAACTTTGAATCCCTGAGATATAAATGTTCGATCTTTCGAAGAAGAAATAAACGTATCATCATGTGTTTTTGTATCTGCGTCGTCGTGTTGTTATTCAACAGAAAAGGTATTGTCCATTTATGTTATAAGAACCTTGATAAAATCATCATCTAAAATGTGTTAGAAAGTATATGTGTCAGAGTATTAATGTTATAGAGACACTCCCGTTCACAGAACTGTCAAAAGTATAAATGTCAAACTATCGGTCTATCTATCTAGATAGCAAACACCTTCTCAAAATGTATTTATATGTCTGTCTTTATATATACATGTTAATATCTCTCATCTCTTTTTACAACATGAACATCTCTTACTCAACACTAATCTCTCTTAAGACTCTCACAAAGAACAATACAAATACATACGTCATCTTTTAATAATAACAATATAACACATAAGTATTTAATCATTTTTGAAAAGGTTTCTTTCATTGGTCACAACATTGCGTACAAGTGTTGCAGTCCCAGTGTTTTCGTATAAGAATATAAGTGTTCGCCAAATGCTTCAGCAGCGCGTTAGCAAAAAAAGAAAATGTTTCAATAGTTTTTCAACATAAAAAATAGAACCTTCCGAATTAATACAGTCGGCATTCATGTTTTCCTCAACGACATATACATAAAGTTCCAAGCGGGTTTTATCTGCATTTATAAAATTGATTATACTTTTCTGGAAATGAAGTAATCACACTAATTTCGTAGTGATTGATGTTAAGTTTCGTTTCATCTATTGCATGTGGTTTTCTTTTTTTATTTTTCCTTATGCGCTGATGAACTTCAAGTTTGTGCAAATCATATTTTGACACAGAGTTATATTCTTCCATGCCAAAACTGGCAACTGAAAGAGTCGTACATAATGCTGTGACCAATAACAGATAAACTTTCCGAAAAATAGTAGAGTGTGTATCTATCTCTAATAACGTGGTATCTTGAAAGAAAAATATATATTTCAATGATCGAAAAGAATGACTACATAATGAAAGCATGAAAGTTTATACAGAAACGTCGTTTTAATTTGAATAAAATAGAATACGCATCAAGTGCGCTTGAAACCAAATCCCAACGTAATATTAGGTAAACAAATATTTTGCTTGTTTGTAATTTATTATAAATATATTTCAGAGGTATCCTCCATCTTCAGTGTGTTGTTTCTTTTTATTTTATTTTCTTCTTCCTTGCCATGTTGTAAATTTGGAGAAAGAATTCTGCAAAGAGCCGCGCGTTGTTTCTTCTGAAATATATTTGTTATAAATTTCAAACAAGAAAAATATTTGTTTTCCTAATATTACGTTGTATTTAGCTGTAGAGTGATTGCCTCGTATGCATGATGCTCGGGTTTCAAATCCCGGGTGCGTTATATCTGACTGATGAGCCCAAATGAGGGTGAAACTCGAGTCTTAGACTTCCAGTTCGTAGGCTGGCGTAGCTCTTGTGAGCTGCGGCGTTCTTTAGTTCTTTAGACTGTGGAAATAATTATATATATATATATTGTGAGGCAAGCACTCTACAAACTAAGCAAACGCCCCGCACACAAGAAATTCTATTAACCAACACAGATCAAGCAGACCGCGACGAAATCAAGCTGTGGAATAGACCTATTTCATCTCGACAAGGATGGATGACCACGCCCCTTGTCGAGATAAAGTAGATCTATTCCACACCTTGCTTTCGTCGCGATCTGTTTGATCTGTGTTGGTTAATAAAATTTCTTGTGTGCGGGGCGTTTTTTCAGTTGGTAGAGTGTTTGCCTCGCATGCAGGATGCTCGGGTTTCAAATTCCGGGTGCAGATGTGTCTGACTGATGAACACAAATGAGGGTGAAACTCGAGTGTTGGACTTCCGGTTCGTTTGCTAGCGTGGCTCCTGTAGCCTGCGGCGTTCTCTCACATTCTGAATATATATATATATATGTATATATATATATATATATATATATATATATATATGCGCGCGCGTATGTGTGTATGTGCATGTGTGTGTATATAATTCAAATACGGTAGTATTTGAATATAAGGTTAACTGGCAGTTTTAGTCATTTAGAACTGCTTGAAAGCTTCACCGCTTACTCATTTTTCGACCAAATTTCAAACAATCCTTACAGTTTATAGATTACCTTCTTAACTACATAGTGGGGGAAAAAAATTTCAATTTGCATTCAGTAAACAAAAGTTATGATGAATTTAGTGGTGTTCAAAATCGTAAAAAATTTTAATTGGGTAAGCGATGGTTTTTATGACTGGTTTCCATAGAAACCACATAGCTTCAGCGACTAGTGTTGCTACTAATTCACTGCTCTTGTGAAAAGGAAAGTAACAAGTGGAACAGAGAATGAAAGCAGACGAGTGACGTACATTGTTTTACATATGTGTATGTTATGGTCATGGATCGAAAAAATAAGACTTAGTTTAAACAAAGAACAGGTGAATTTACTGGACGTCGGCAAAGATTATGGATTATAATAGAGAAAAAACGAGCATGAAAAGTAATATGGTTAAGAGTTAAACATGGAAAAGTACAGGACTAGTTGTTAAAACTGGACAATAAAAGGGCAAGATAACCTAGTAAAAAGTATGATAAATTTATCAGTTAATACATTGCAGCATTAAGAATTGATTATATAATGTTAAATTGAATTTTTAAATAAAAGATTAATATTTTAAGTTATGAATGTATAATATTTTTACTAGAATATCTTGTCCTTTTTTTACGGTTTTAACCATTAGTCTTTAATCTACCATGTTTAAATCTTGACCATATTACTTTTCACGCTCACACTTTTTCTATTGTAATATATATATATATATATATATATATATATATATATATATATATATATAAATAAATATATATATATATATACTAGCAAAAGTACCCGTCGTTGACTGGGTTCAAAAATAGCCTACAGAAAATGGACTCTGATTTATGAAAGTATGATAGGTTATGAAAAGGAAGGGTTGTAAAGAGATAGCTTCGAATTTGGGGGTATCAAAAACAAAGCAAAATATGATGAAAGTAAAAATAAAATAGATAAACCCCATAATTTATTATACCATATCTGTTCACACTGAAATACTTATCACAATATTCTGTGGATCTATATTAAAAAACCTTGTTAAACTTTGTGACATATTTCCATTCTATGGAGGGTAGGCGCGAACGAACACCCCATAATTTTATTATGCCATATTTCTTCAAACTAAAACACAATTATCAAAGAATACTTACGCAGATATGTATGAAAAGTATTTATTGAAGTGTGTGCCTATTTCCATTCTATGGGAGCCAGGTGCGAAAGCAGACCCCACAATTTTATTATACCATCCCTATTTAAGTTAAAACATACTTATCAAAGTATTATTATGTACATCTATATCAAAAACACTTGTAAACGTTTTTTTTTTTTTAATTTTTAGTTTTTTTTTTATTTCCATACTTTGTGGACCAAGCGCGTACGAAGACCCCACAATTTTAATGAATCATCATTTTGCCAGTTCAAACATACCCATTCCTGTGTCTCGATACATCTTCTATCATTATACGTTATACGTTTTATATAATAGTCAACCATATAGGAGCCTATTCGTAACCAGACACACAAACAGACGTTCAGCTTTATATTATATTATATATATATATATATATATATATATATATATATATATATATATGAACAAATGATTAATAAAATATGTTAAAAGACATCTTGAAAAAGAGTTAAAAACATATTTAATTTTAAAAAAGGAAGCACAAGATAAGTGGATAGTCCTTAATCCGCGGAGTTTCGAAGAAATACTCTCCTTCTCATCAGAGGGGAGGAATTAGCAAAATGCAGGATCGGATTTTGCATATAAAAGTATTTAATGAAACTACAAGTAAGTCAAAGATCTTACTTGGTTAAAAAAAGGGTGAGGTAAGGGGAACAGGAGGCAAAAGAAAAATAATAAAAAGATTTCACATGAATTATAAGCTCTATTTCCTTTTCGGTTTTATTGAGCTTTTTATATCTGGCTGAGTTTATTTTACTTGTAAATATAAACTCTTTAATATTTATAATATATTTTAAGTTTACCATTTTGATTACCTTAGTAAACTTATTGTAACTTTTATTTTATTATATATATATATATATATATATATATATATATATATATATATATATATATATATATATATATAAAGATTTTTATGGGTACATAATTTTATAATACTTTTAAAGAACACCGAACGTAGTGCCATAATTAATTACTGTGGGGGGGTTGTTAGTTTAAAATACACCATTAAAAAGAAACTTTCAAAAAGACCAAAATACACTTCTAAAGTATATTTCTCCTAAACCTGCATGAGATAAAGAGGGTAAATAAGGAGTGGGGCCAGAAAAAGAAAACTATCTAGACGTGCTGAAGAGTATGGTGATCCGCTGGTGCAATCAAATGGCCGCTGGTAGACCTTGGATGAATTATTGTATGGGTGATGTTAGTATATCTTCTAGCCTGGTTTCCCCTTTCGCGCAACTACATGAGCGCTCGGTCGTTACGTTCATAACAGGTGCTCGTCTGAGCTACAATCTATGGTCCCTCCCTACATTCCTTGTACAAAAAGCACTCGACGAGCTACAACCACTACAAACAATATCCTGCGCTCTTTCTGTGCCTAATATAAGCATAGATTTAATGAAGAAAGCTACTTTCCTCGAACTTCCCGCCTGTGCTGCTGTGTTCCGCTGTTCTCCTTCCCAGCTGACTACAACATGTTCTGTTTTAAATCTATGTAAACAATTTTTTGGTGAGCAATCCTTTTAAATAATTAGATTCTTCCTAACTTCCACCACTAATCATCATTATACTGTTCTCAATGAACACCATGCATCCATTAACCCTTATCCTCGAGTGGCTGTTGGGTTTTCATAGGTGGTGACATTCTTGTAAAAATGATGTAATCTTTGGAAACATCACTTTTGTACGTTTTGTAAATTTATACTCTAATTAACTCTACTTATTTGTTGTCTTATTTATTCTGGGTCCATTTTAGGCGACAGCAATTTATTCTTCTATCGTATAATTAGTCAACTACAATTACATTTGTAGACTTGTATTTAAGAATTATGAAAATTAAATGAAAAACTTGTTTATTTTTCAAATGAACATTTGAATGCAGATTTAATAACTAGACACGATGTAAATCGCTACAAAATAAGTGTTCAGACTTTTACAGTTGCCCTGTCCAGCTCTGTATGAATGAAGCAGAAAACGACTATAGAAAATAGCGCTAACGTAGTCGTTATGACTAATCGAAAAAAAAGTATCTGCCAACATAATACTACGACTATAAAAACAGCATATTCTTTTCATTGTTTTGACTCTCGGATGTGTATCCGTTGATATCTTATATGCTGTTCTACTCTCAGCTTGTTGTGGGAAAGCGTGCCAAGGGTGGCCAAAAGATGAGGTATAAGGACAACATCAAAGGAAATTTAAAGCGGTTTCACATGGACCTTGAGACATGGGAGGACGTAGCTGGGTGCAGGTTGGCATGGAAGAGCGCTGTCCACGAAGGTGCTGCGCTTTATAGCAGTGACCTAAATCAAGCTGCTGAGGATAAACGCAAGCACAGAAAGGACAGATTATCAACCAGACACACCCAACCCCACCCCACCACCACTACCTGTATCTGCCCAAACTGCACAAGAAAAATTGGGTCTAGGATTGGGCTCTATGCTCACCTGAGGACCCACAGAAGTCACAACGGAGGAAAGTCTTACTCGGACACGAGTGACCGCCGATTATGATGATATGCTGTTATATAGGATGATGTGGTTCTCGGTTGATTAACTGTGACTAACTGTGTCGAATATATGCTCGAGAGTCAAAACAATGAAAAAAATATGCTGTTGTCATAGCCCTAATGATTACTATTTCCTTCTAATTTAATCTAATTAGAAAAAAAAACCTAATTTTTTTTTTTTATTATTCAATTTTCACCCCAAACAAGGCACAGTGCCACTTTGAAGCAGGGGGCTACTATTAGGGAATCAATTAGCGGGGTCATTATGAAGGGAGAAGAGTAGAAAGATGTTTGTTAACATTACACTTGAACTTCTGCATATCATTGCAGTTGGGAAAGCAGAATCCCGGAAGGGAGTTCCAAAGACCCGCAGTTCTGGGGAAGAAACTATTGGAGTAAAAGGCTTTCTTGCACCTAGGGATCTCCACTGTAAAGGGATGAGACTTAGTAGCTTGTCGGGTTTGTCGGGGGTAGTTACGTCGGGGAGGTACAAGTGTTTGCAGTTCGTCAGAGCATTCACCATTAAAGTATTTGTAGAACAGGCAAAGGGATGCAACATCTCGTCGATGGGACAGAGGTTGAAGCCCAGATGACAGTTCAGGACCTATCAGGTTTGCGACTCTTTTTTGAACCCTGTCCAGGAGCGAGAGACAAGCAGCAGATGCACCAGCCCAGATGTGACAACAGTACTCCATACATGGGCGAATGGTTGCCTTATAGAGGTATAGGATACTGGCAGGCGTAAGTAGTTTTCTAGCACGGTAGAGGGAGCCAACCTTCCTTGCAGCAGCCTTGGCAATGCTCTCAATGTATCTATTCCAGTTCATATTCCCTGTAAACGTTAGGCCGAGGAGTTTAAAAGAAGTACTTTCAGGCAATGTGTTCTTGGCCATTGCTATTGGTGGTAGAGAAGGTTTCTTGTAGTTATTGAAGGAAACAAGCTTAGTCTTAGCAGCATTGAATGAGACCAACCATTTTTGTCCCCATTCCACTACGGATTGGAGGTCATCCTCTAGTGTTTCTGCCATTTTCTTGGATATGTGTTCATTTGTTTTCCCCTCATATCTGTTATAGAGAGTGGTGTCATCGGCAAATATACCCATCTCCGAAACAATATTATCAGGGAGGTCGTTTATGAATATCAGGAACAATAGAGGTCCAAGGATAGACCCCTGAGGCACTCCCGCATTTATGTCATATTGTTTGGATGTACGTCCGTCGAGGACAACTTTGATTTTTCTATTACTTAAGAAGGATTTAATTACGTTATGAATTCTACCAGTGATTCCATATGATCTAATTTTCCTTAGAAGACCATCGTGCCATACCCTGTCAAAAGCCTTAGATATATCAAGGGCCACCGCTCTACCCTCCCCTGTTTTATCCAATGAACGGTATATACGTTCAGAGACTACAGTTAAGATATCTGCTGTTGAACGGGCTTGCCTGAATCCATATTGTTTGTCAGTCAAGAGTTTAGCAGCTGTTAGGTGCTGGACTAGGGCTTTATTAACTAAGGACTCAAATATTTTGGCGAAAAGCGGGAGGAGGCTAATGGGGCGATAATTTAGTGGGTCAGTTCTTTTACCAGAATTCTTGAAGACTGGTACCACAGAGGCGGTTTTCCAGCAGTCGGGAAAACAAGATTCGTTAAGGCATTTATTGTAAAGTTTGGACAGAACTGGAGCAACCTCGGCAGAGCATTTTTTTAATAGCACAGCCGGGATGAGATCTGGTCCACATGCTTTAGAGGTGTCTAGGTTTTTTATAATAGCATGTACCTGAGAAGGGGTGATTTTCAAGTCGTCAAGTGTGGCGTCTGTTCGCAGAGGAAAATCAGGGAGTGAGCGGTGTACCGAGTTCAGTGTGGAGTTTGAGGCAAACCGACTGGCAAGCAGATTAGCCTTGTCAGTTGCCGTGCAAGCAACCTCATGATTGTTTGTTAGTGGGGGAATAATTGACTGTCCATTATTAACTACGCTGTTGTAGATTTTCCAAAAATCCCGGGTTCCTAATTTCTGTGCTTCGATGCGCTTTCTGGTGGTTTCAGAGTAATCTGACTTAGCTGTGTCTATCACTCTCTTACAATTATTTCTAGCTTCTATAAACTTCTGTTTATTTGAGCTGGACTTATGTCGGTTGAATCTGCGGAACGCATGCTGCCTTTGACAAATGGCAGCTGCACAAGCAGAAGTAAACCATTGGGGGGAGTGGGGCTTGCTATAGTATTTCCGTGCGGGAACATGTGCTTCAATACCAGTTTTGAACCATTCAGTTGTCTCATTTGCACACTGTTCCGCTGGAAG